>NC_142200.1:47618362-47942362 GCF_049639895.1 Pseudopodoces humilis
AAATACTTTAATAAGTTACCATGTTTTTTTCCTTTGTATCAACATGTAATTTCTTTTTATCTGTGCAGATTTTGTTTCTTTTTCCATTGTTCCTTTTCTGCTTGATAACTAAAAGCTTTCGTCTCAACTTTCCACTTTCAGAGTTACTGCGTATGGTACAAGTTTTGCAATGCCACAAACACAGCCTGTTACCCAAAAACCTCTTCTGCAGGGACTCCAGGACTCAGCAGACCCAGTCTTTGTGCAGTGTGTTGCATTGGCTGCCCTTTATTACTGCCTGCTCAGCTCTGCAGAAGCTCTTAACTCTGCTCTGCTCAAAACCAGCTAGAATTTAGGAAAGCTTATTAAATTTTGTACGTCGATAGTGTTTTATTTGAGCTGATAAATACTGCAATAACAAAAAATGAAGGCTTTTTAATTATTGCTTTTGAATAGGATGTCTTTCAGCTGCTTCTGTTTTTCAATGTTTTTGCCTCTGTGGTTGGTTTTTTTTCAGGTTTCCCTTTTGTTCAGAGTTTAGTGTAATGTCTGCAAAGATGAAACATAAGTGCACACATTTTCAGGCATCAGAATTACATTTTATGTATTAAATATTTATTCTAATACAAAAAAGTGGTTTTCTTGTCATTCAGCTGTCTTGTTAGTCAGTGGTATCCCATAGATAATTAGGCTCCACATGTACTAGTGAATAAGACTGGATGAATATATACTTGGGCACTTGCCTGTAACAATTCCAACTATTTAATTATGAACTTGCTTCCCTGCACAGGTAAGTATCTTTTCTTAGAGAAATGAAAAAAACTTTAAAATTTATTTTTAAATAATTCATCATTTTCCCATTAAGAATAAGACTGTCAATGTATTTTGATGTTTCTACATGCACATTTGCTTCTGTTGAACCATGCTGCTTATTCAATATTTCAGGCGATCATATAAAAAAAATTCTTTACAGCAGGAACAGTGAACAGTTTAAAGAGTTTTCTGTCTTTAAACGGTGAGTGTAGGTTCTCGTCTTCTTGATTTCTGACTCCTTTGAGACACTATTATATACAGCAATAAAAGCTTCCCTATGCATTGAGAAGCTGGAATCTTCAAGATAAGCTCCTTAAAATTACCCAAAATATGGAATTCTACAGTCTAATGACACAGTAAAGCCTCTACCAAGAAAGAAAGATCTTGAATTTACAATATATTTCCTATACCTCATTACTTTTTGTGTGAATACATTTACTGTATGTGAAGAATGGCTCTGCATAAAGCAGAGGCAGAAAAGTAATGTTCATATTTATTGCAGCAAAATCTAGCTAAAATCTTGGGGGGGTGTCTATGTACATCTTAATTCATCATCCCTTGCAGATTTACTTATTGATTTTATTAGAGTCATAGAAACAGTGTGAGCTGGAGAAGTGAAGCATTTTTCTGCATCTCAGTAGAACTTGATTCCACAGCAATTGATTGGTTTCTGTTGGCTAATCCCTAGAAATCAACTTTGTTGTCAATTAGAAAATGAAAATATAGCAAATTAAAAAATAGATTTTACTAAAATCTTTGTTATTTCTGAATCCTTTTCCCAAGTTCTTACTTTATCTAAACTTCGTCTCAATTGCAGATTGAATTCAGTTATGTATTAACAGTTAATCAAAACCACATTTAATGGAGTTGATAAAGAGCATTTTCCACATAGCTGTTGTTGCACCTCTGGTCTTCAAGAAAGATCTATGAAAATTTTAAAAATGGTGCTAGGAATCATAATCTTTAAAATTTTCTTCATGGGGGTTTTTCCCCCTCCCCAGTATTTGATAGAGATACTAGTTGTATATTATTAGAGGAGCAGCTTCTTCCTTTGGAGTGAGTTTATGCTACTGTGAGAAAAAGGTCATCCCAATATGAAAGAACCCTTTCATAGACAAAGTGGCCTGATATCCTGGCCAATTATTCTTTCTGCCTTATGAAAAGTTCAGGGATATATAAGAATAAATCCTGGATGTATGCAGATACTGCAGAATCTCTATCTATTTTTTGGCAATTGTTTATACTAACAAGCTTGTTCAAATCAAACCACTTAAGGCTTTCCACCTCTTCAAAAGGTGAGAAAGTACAAGAAACAAGCCAAAGAAAGAGCAATAAATGCTTGACTAGAATTCAGCAGGCCTGGGAGAAATTAAGGTCTTCCAGAAGGTGGAGATGCCGGGATACAAAAAGTGGTTTTCTCTTTGGTTGCATCAATTCTAATAATCAAACACAAATTGTTGCATGACTAGTACAGAAAGATGGTTTTCATTTGTCTTCTTAGATTCAGTTATGGTAATCACTGTACTGCTTATGCTCCTGTGTGTTTGACTGATTGCTCTCCAATCCTGCTGTTCCGTGCATGGAGAGCCCTGACATTTGATGAAGCTATCTCAGTTTCAGCGTGGACTGAGAGAGAGATTTTGAGGTCTTTGCTACAATACATTTCTAGTTATGATCTTATTATAGAAACCTAAGGCAAATGCTGCAATAAATATGGAAATAAACAAAGAAAAAAGTATACTGCTTGATTTAGAAGGAACTCATTACCTGTCTGTGCAGTGCCAGAACCTAAAGATCCCTGATGTGTAATGCAGGGAACATATCCAATGTGTCTGGCATGTACACTTGTAGTTTTTATAGAAGATCATTGCTCCAAGTATAATACCACAGACTCAGAATAACATTTCTCTATCTGGTAGAAAAAATAATTGAAAGTTCTATTTAAAGGCAGATAGTAGATTCATCTCAGGCTTCGTGGACGTGCATGAAGAGTGGGATGGTGCTTAGACATGCCATGAATGCATGATTCCATCTCTTCATTACATTTCAGTTGGGACTTGTGATGAATAATTTCTGATATGGATGATATCATTGGTATTAAATTTCACTTTTGATAATTGCCTGTGTGGTTTTTGAACCCTATTGAGAACAAGTTAAGTCCCATGAAATTCTAGCATTTTACTGCTCAGAAAAAGGGGAGAAAACTTTTTTTTTCAGTTGAGTGCAATGTGCCACATGTAGTAAGGAGTCTATCTATTTAAAAGTCTACTGCCCTGTCCAGGTGAACATTTCCTGTGTCTCATCAGGAGGCTGCAGGATGCATTTTTACTCTTGTCATCTATCATCAGGAAGGATAACTCCTTTCCCTCTTTTAACCATAACTGATCTATACACTGTAGCTTTTTCACTTTTTGACAAGTAAAATTATAGGGAAATATTTCCAGGTCCTGTGAAGATATTCAGTTCCAGATAGTATTTATTTATGTATTTATCTATTTATGTATGTATGTATGTATGTATGTATATATGTATGTATGCATGTATGTATTTATTCATTTATTTTCTGTCACTTTAGTGCAGGGAAAAAAAAAAGAAAATCAAATCTAAATCAGGAAAACAGTGGAGGAGGAGGGTTGCCTGGCAGTCAGGTTAGGTTAGAATGTCTGGATTTGTTTAAAATGTCTGCAAGATGGGGGATGTCAGGGAGCAGAACATGCTGGAGGTAGTTTTAACACCCATCTCTGCAGAGGTGGATTGGGTTGCCTCCAGCACTGCCCCTTGAAGAGCCCAGACATTTCACCCCGTCTTCCAGCTTGCCTCTTGCATGTGACTTGGCCTCAGACTGAAGGTTACTGTGTGCAGTTGTGTGTGCGTGTTTCTAGGAAATGTGCTGTAGAAGGTAGGAATTCGTGGTTTGCCTTTGGAGTGTTGTAGTGCTGGCATGAAATTAAGTCCAAATACTGGATTCTGCACCTAGGACAAAGCAATGCTGGGCGCAAGTACAGACTGGGAGAGGAGTGGCTGGAAAGCAGCCCCAGCAAGGGACCTGGAGGTGATGGTCAGCAGCAGGCTCAGTGTGAGCCAGCAGTGTGTGCCCTGGCAGCCCAGAGGGCAAACCCCATCCTGGGGTGCATCCAACCCAGCATCACCAGCTGGTCAAAGAGGTGATTATCCTGCTGTATTCTGCACAGGTGAGGCCTCACCTCAAGAGCTATGAGCAGCTCAGGGTCCCACAATTCAAGGATGTGAAGGCTCTTGAATGCAACCAGAGGAAGGCAACAGAAGTGGTGAAAGGCCCATCCTGCAGCTGAGGAGCTTGGCTTGTTTAGCTGGGAGAGAAGGAGGCTGAGGAGAGACCTCATTGCTCACTACAGCTTCCTGAGGAGTGGAAGTCGAGAGGGAGCTAGTGAACAGAACAGCTGGAATAGCCCAAAGCTGTGCAGGGAAGGATTAGGCTGGACATTAGGAGCATTTCTTTACCAAGGGGGTGGTCAAGCACTGTAAAAGTCTTCCTGTAGAAGTGGTTGATGTCCCAAGCCTGTCAGTACTTAAAAGGCATTACTACAATGCCCTTAACAACATGCTTTAGCTCTTGTCCAGCCCTGTAGTGCTCAGACAGTTGGACTAGATAATTGTTGTACATTGTTTCCAAGTGAAAGAGTCTCTTCTCTTCTTCCATATCCTAGTCAAAGGGACAGGAACAATGTCTCCCAGTAGCTGACAGAGCTGTAGCCTTAGCTGTTATTTATGGGACTGATCTGTTGCTATTTGTCACAGTCAAGCACTTTGGCACTCTGACAAGGCTGCGTGTAGGGGGTGTCTGCATGTTTGTGTTTTGGTCAGCATCTCCTTTGCTTTCACCAGTGATCAGTGTATCTGTGCAACTGAAACAAGTATGCAGTTGTACTGGGCTTCATTAAATGGTAATATTGAAAGGTGAAAAAGATGAACCAAACCCAGAAATATTCTTAAAGTATCCATTTTTGTTTCACTGTTGTGCACGTTAATGATGCTCTGCTGCTCCCAGGGCTGAAGCTGGTAGATGAGAGATCTCACCAGTGCTCTGGACTGTCTTGGACAGATGTGCTAGCAGATTTAGCAATGTGACTGGTGACAGAGGGAAATTGGGAAGGCATGATTGCACCCACTGAATTATCTATACCTTACTCAACTTGTGCTGAGTGAATAACTACTGCTGAAAAGTGCGCTGAAATCCTGTCTATCTGAAGCTGAACTGGGTTGAGCTAAATCTTAAATTTAGATCTGGGATTCAGTGTGATTGCAATGAAGGATCCAGCTGCAGCAGTTAGACCTATGTCTGTGCTACCATCAAAGAGAGTTCAAGGGTTTACAAAGAGCGTCTGGTCTGCCTCTGATCAAAAAAGCTTAATTTTCAAATTTAGGAGAAAAAAATAGCACCTAGAACTGGTGTAGATGGGAGGGTAAAGACTGCCTACAGCAGTGTGGTCAAACTAGGGAAACAGTGGGTTTTGAGAGTCAGGAGTTAAGCCAAGACAGCCTCTCAATCCAACTGTTTTTGTTCTCCTGTTACCAGCATAACATGCTGTCCCGTATGTTCTTTTTCTTATTTGTATCTGGTTCTTCTGCCTCCCACTCACAAGCTGCATTTCTTAAAAATAGAAACAGGATCCTCAGCCCAAGTTTAGTGGTATTTCAGAGGGAATGAATGGCAAGTTCATTGGGCCAAGGAGTCCTTGCTGTGACTGTTTGCTACTATGGATTTAGGCAATGAATATCCCTCCCTCTTTTCATTCTGTTTGGGCTTTTGTTTTTTTTAATTTTTTTTTTTTTATACCAGGGGAAGCATTATGGGAAATAGTAACTTCAGAGGAGGCAGCTGCATTTTGTAGCTGGTTGTATTTGCTTGCATTTTTGTTCAGATGATATTTTTAAAGATCTACACATGTAAGAGAATGTAAGATAGATCCTCCAGTAAATTCCTGTGACCATGAATTCTCTTGTATATAAAACCTGGATGTTCAGAGGGTCTTTGGGTAAATGGCTATCTGAAGATTGGAGGCTGTGTTTCAGCCCCTGTGCATTAAAACAGGGATGCTGGGCAAGTTTGCACAGCAAGATGTACATGGGGATGCTTCCCAAATTCGATTGCAAAGCTCTAATACCTAAGCAGTGGCAGCTGGAGGGTTTTGCAGCCTTCTGAAATAAGGAAAGGAGGGGTCAACCTGCTTTGTGGAGTGCTGCAGAACTAAATGGGAGGCAAACCATAGCGGAACATCACTATAGAAAACTAACTCATCTAGCAGCTGCTTCCAATGAGGGCAGCCCAGAAATTGCCTGAAGACTGAGCTCTGGGCTCTGCTGTTGCTCTCTGTATTAGAGACACAGATGTTCCACCACTGGGCTGCCACCATTAGCTGTTCAATATAAATATTGTGCTGAGTTCAGCCTGCTTCCCAGGAAAAGGAGATGAATTTAAGTACTCAGAGCTGGGCAGTGGGACACAAGCACATCAGGCCAAAGTCCTTGGAAAGCACAGTGTGTATAAAGCCTCAAACAGGTTCTGATTTGTCCATTTCCATTATGATTTCTAAGCCCTTTGGTGGCTTCAACTGTGAGATTATCTCGTACCTGAAACAAGCAGTGGGTGCATCTTAAGAACCATTATAAGTATGTTATTGTTAAATATGACACTAAGTATAATCCAGTTGTGTATGTTAAGTTTTATCATTATTATTATTATAATGAAACAGAAGAAGCAAGCTGTGACTAGAAAGAGGGAGTGGCAACAGGCATTTTCATGTTTCTTCAGCTAGCGAAAATACCACTGCCAATGAAATTCTATTTGCAGAACATATATATTTAATGAATAACTTTGTTTTCCTAGCCAGAGTACTGGAAAAGCATGATTATATACGATTCCAAAAATAAATGTATAAAATATTTGTGAGCTCTCTTGAATGTCACTTTGTATTACTGAAAAGCTGACTGCTCTGTTCACGTACTGTGCCAATGACGTCGTCTTTACTCGCTCTTCTGCAAAAACAGGGACACCAGTTTCTCTTATTTACACAGTCCCGCACTTTTCAAAGATAAAAGAGCTCTTCATATTTTGGCTAGACTTCAACCAGGTATTTCTTATGAGCATTCTCTTGTACTGAAAATAAATAACCATCCAGTAACTGGGGATGAAAAACTGTGAAAAGCTCTTATAGTGTACATCCTATGTGCCTTCCTTATGACCAGGACAGCCCCTCTTTCTCTGCTGAAGATGGCCACAGACCCACTAATCCTATGAGTTCAGCCATTAGTTTGAACCTTTCAGATGAGTAAACTGAGGTGTATTTCTGATATCTGCCAGTGTCATCCCAGCTTCACTGGAAATAACTAATTTTTGCAGCATTATATGACAAGATAAGTACTGGTATATAAAACCTCCTCACACTTCAGTATAACAGGGTTATAATTGCTTGTGTGGAGACAAATCCAACTCATTTTAAGAGCTGTCATTGGATCAGAGGTGTAGGAAGAAGGAAATTTTCAAACTCAGGAAATAAAGATGCCCCAACTTTTTCTTCCCAGATGCCTTGCCTCAATTTTTCTCGACTTGTTCACACAGTTGAAAAATTTGTGAAGGAAGATTATATGAAAGTGCTTAACGAAGTGTGTCTGGAAAGGATTATACTGTAATTTGCTACACACAGTGTAGAGCTCAGCATCAGAACTCTCTCTCTCTGAACAGTAGACCTCACGTCATTGGAGTGCCTCTCCAAGACCCAAAACCAGTAAAGAAAAGAATCACTGGTTTAAAGACATAAAAAACTGAACTGGATCAGAGCTGAAAATTTCTGAAATATCTTTAGAAGTAATTGAGGTATAGAAAATTAGATAATAATTGTATTTTGCAATCCACAAGCAAGAATTTTTTCTTTAAGACCATTTATCTAGTCTTCCTGACTTCAGAGGCTTAAATTTGTAAATTGCAGTGTTTTTACCAGTTACCTGGTAAATTGGGAGGAAGATGTGACAGGGTGTGCCTTCAGAAGGCAATTCCTCTGCTCTTGTGGATCCCTGTAGTTCCATAAACTCTTCCAACTGGGTTACATAAGAGTGTCTTGATTTAAATGTCTTAAGCCTGCTTCTCACAGTGACTCTCCTGATGCTCTCAGTGTTTTTCAGACCGCTAAATAAGATATCAAATTTTAGATTAACAGTCTTGTTACAAGAGCTGGGCTTGGAGCTTCATGGCTGTTGCTGAGCTACTGTAATCTTACCACTTACATCTCAGCTTCTCTTAATAACAATAATTCTCTCAGTAACAGAAGCCTATTAAAATCTGCAAAGTATTTTCATCTTTTCCAGAGCCATTTCTTCTTAACTTATGTTCCATGCAAAATTAACATGAACTTGTGAATGAATTTTTCTCATGTGTTGTAACTAACACTGTAAGGCTACATCCTCTTGTTTCCCAGCATCTCTGGCCCCCACTTAAAACTTTCTGTGTATCATGATCAGGAGATAGATATCAAGTCCTGGATCACTTTTTTTTTTTTTTTTCCCTATAACATCCTCAAATACTTAATACAAGATAACTTTCTTTTAGTGCCCTTAGTTGCATGAATATTATACAGAGGTTGGGGTGATATTTCTGTGTTCATTTCAGGCAGGGAGTTGGATCATGTTCTGCATTTAAGCTCTGTTTTGTAATCCATTTTTTTCCAAGCTGCCTGTGAGGCTGAGAGCAGCAGTGTGACTTCGAAACCAGTCTGCCTTTACAGCAACACGTTTGTTCAGCTGGAAATGGATAGTTCAAAGTCCAACATAGTTCAAGCCTTGAATATATGCACCAATTAGATGTCATATGAATATGCTATTCATAATATTTCATAATATAATATTTCATAATATTTCATAATATTTTTGTCTGTTTTTGCTTTGGCATGGCCTTGTTTTCTGCTGCAGACCGATTGTACAAATTAAATTATTTTTTAATGCTTTTTAGAAATACCGTAAATAAGATGTCATTAGAATTCATATATGTCCACACACATATGACAGCATGAACGCCAGTTTGATACTAGCTTTAGTTTATTTTTTTAAAACTTGCCTGGCTTAGACTATGTCCTGAGGGCACAGTTTTGTTATTACAATAATGTATATCTGAATTAAGACACTGAAAGACCATTGGATTTTCTTGAGTCAAGAAAGGTTTTACTAAAGCAGAATGAATTGAATAATTCACAAGAGGAGATACATTAAATTTATTTTGCTGTGTGTTATATTCATCTAAGAACAGCCCATGAATTCAGTTTGATTTATTAATTATTAAAAATTTCACAGTGAAGGCTTTAGAAAACTGGAGAAAAATATAGACAGATCTTGCCTGGTACCTTGAAAAGAATAAGTAAATAATTTTGTTTCTTTGGGTCATTACATCTATTTTCTCCCTGATTAGATGTAATTCCTTTTGCAGTTTCCTAAGATGACACTGTGCATGAATGGACATACAGACATCCCCAATAGTGCTAACGAGTTTGAAGTAAAAGGAATACCTAGCATAAAAGATTAATTTCTCAAATTTTAGCCTCCAAGTAATTCTATAGTAATTGTTGGTTTTGCAAAGTGACAAACATTGTCAATTTTGATTTTTTACGAGGACATACTAGGAAAAAAAACACATCAGGAAAGGATTTGAGCTTCTTAGCTTTCTGGTAGAGTTGATTTTGATAGTTTAAACTGCAAATGATAGAGAGTTTCTAAGATTACCAGTGAAATGCCTACAGTTTTATTATCCCCCTAGGGTTTTACACTGTTATTTTGTCTCATCATAAGTCAGATAAAGCATGCGAGTGTAAAAATCCAGCACGGAAGGGCAAATTGTGCTTGACAAACCTGATCACGTTCTATGCCAAACTAATCTGCTTGGTTGATGCAATCAGTGGATATTGCCTGGTTTTTTTCAGGCTTTTGATACACTTTCCCACAGCCTTCTCCTGCAGCAATGTGTGATGGTCCAGACCTATGGTCTGTGCAGTGGGTGGGGAGCTGGCTGACAGGTGGCATCCAGAGGGGAACAGCAAACACTTCCTTCTGCAACTGGCAACCTGTCAAAAGTGTGGGATTAATATTGGGCAAAATTCCGTTTAATATTTTCATAAGTGACCTGGGTGATAGGATCAAGTCTACTCTGATGAAGTTTGCCACCAAACTGACTATGGAAGTGGATGCTTCAGAAGGCATAGTCACTTTGCAGCAGGACTTAGACTGGAAGACTTGATGCATAAGTACCTTATGAAATTCGACAAGGGCAAATGTAAGGTCTTGCACCTCAGAAGACATAGTCCAGGTGTGCAACACAGACTGGGATCTACTTGGCTGGGGAGCAGCTCTATGAAAAAGGACCTGAAGGTCCTGGTGGACAGCGAATTTGGTGCAAGTGAACAAGGTGATGCTGTGGCAAATGAAGAGGATGTTGAGTTACATCAACAAGGGCATCCCCACAGCAGAGAGAAAGAAGGCATCATCACATTTTAGTCAGCTCTTGTCAGGCCATATATGGAATCCCATGTTCAGTTTTGATTCCTGCCATACAAAAAGATGCAGACCAGCTTGAGAGGGCCAAGAGAAAGGCCACAAAGATGAGTGAAGGACAGGGAAGCCTGCCATGTGAGGAAAGACTGAGAGATCTGTGTTTGTTCAGCCTAGAGAAAAAAAGGCTTAGGGCAGACCTTATCACCATGTTCCAGTATATAAAGGATGGCTACAAAGGAGATGGGGACTCCCTTTTTACAAGGAGTCACATGGAAAAATATCAGAGGAAATGGGTACAACTTATGCCTGGGGGCATTCCAATTAGACAAAAAAAGGAAATTTTTTCACAATAAGACAAATCAGCCATTGGGATAATATCCTCAGGGAAGTGATGGATTCCTCAATGTTGAATGCTTTCAAGATTCAGCAGAACTGGGTTCTGGGCCATCTTGTCTAGATTGTGATTTTGCCAAGAAAGGTTGGACCAGATGATCCTTGAAGTCCCCTTCCAACCAGGACATTCTGGACATTCTGTGATTCATTAAGAGAGAAACACCAATGAGACGATATTTTTTCTTGCATTAACTGGTAATTCCAACACTTTTCTCAAGCTTTTAAGCTGCAGAACATTGGAAATGTAGTGGTTTGCTGTAGCTCTAATTATTTATTTCTGTCCAATTCATGCTTCAGTTACAAATTAAGTTATTTGAGCTTTAACAAGAAAGTGTTTCTAAATAAAATAGACAAATCATAATTTAATTGCATTTTTTGACAGAAGCAGAATGAGTTTTAATAAAGACAGGTGTTCTATTCACAACCCCAGTGTTTAAGAAAAAGGTGAGCTACAGACAAGATGTGATCCCACATTATATCTCTTCTCTAAAGTGCTGCAGCTTAGGTCTGAAGTCTGGGTTACATTAGCATTCTTTCCCTGGTTTCTTGGGCTCTCTCAGGGTACATAAAGGATTTCAACAGAAATTGGAAAGGAAGAAAAGGAAACATACCCATATAACTCTGTGGTTAGGATAAAGTCTATTCCTTGCTTTAAAGCCTTATTATTTCATTTATGCAGGATAACTGTTGACTAATGGTCATAAGTAATTCTCTGGGATCAATAAATGTTTACACATTTTAGTGTTCTAATCATGCTATCATGCCTGATCTTGCTGTTCTTTGGTCTGGACAGTGTCTGTTTCTTGCAGAAACAAAGCTTTGAGTGTCTGGAGAGTTGAGGGCACCTCAGAGCAGCCCGAGTCCCCATGCCTTAGGAAGTCTGTCAAACAGGAGATGTTTATGGGGCTATTTTAATGTTGTCAATGTTTAGATGTTATCAATATTCCACATGATGGGTCCTGCAGGGGCTTAACAAAGCAGTCAAGCTTCTCTACCCTTTTTAAAAAAATTCCTTTCAAAGTGCCCCAGATGAGGTTTCCCTAATTTCTTCTTTCAGTAAGAATGCTGAATAGAAGATTTTGTTATTACATTGTCAAAACTTATTATTTAAGAGTGTGAAAGAAACAAGATAAATCCATCACATTTACCTGCTAATGAGCAAAAGCATGTGGAAAAATTGGAATTTTTAGGGGCTTTAGCTGCTGAAACAAGAAGAGTCGTTAATCTAGAATGTACCTTACCTTTCTTACTACATTTTTTTTCTAGTATGGACTGTTGACCTTAGTTTTCCTACTACAACTTCTTTAAGAAATACATGGTGTTTTAATTTCAATGTGGCTATAGCACATATTATAGTCTTACTACTGTAGATAGTAATTTTGTTTTGGAAAATGATCTATCTGTCTTTTGGCAGCCGATTGGGTATCTGGCCCTCTAGAGTTCTGAAAGGGTTTCATAAATTACTTTTTGTGATTTGATGCAAAAGTTTTCACCTCTGGGCAAAATGTACCAGAGATATACCTCTAAACATATATAGAAAGAAACTGTACTGACTAAAATATCTGTGTTGGATCTGGAGGTGCAGCAGAGCAACTTGAAGAAACAAGCCTGATTGTATGGAAGTTTGTATATAAATACAGTGAATGAGCTCAAGAATTAGTTGTCTAGCAAAACTGAAAACAAATGAAGGTTTAAAATGAACCAGCAGACAGGTAGGAATTATTTTATAGAAATGACAGAGCTTTATAGCTGTAATGATTTTTGCAGTCTGTGAGATTGTTTTTGTCCAAAAAGAGTCAAAGCCAAGACACAGGGGAGAGTAAAGGCAAAACTAGAGCAAAACAGCAAACAAAACCTCTGGTAAGACATAAAAAGGATTTTTCTACAGAAATATACTTCACTTGTGATATATCAAACAGGTACAGAGAAACTGCCTCAAGTATCAGAAGAAGGTCTACTTAGGTTATCTTCAAAAACAGCAGGATGTGCATAAACCCTTTATCTACTTTTCCTCTAATATTTACTTCTTTCCAAAAAAGTGTTGTTTTTAAAGAAGCCTTTATTATTGCATAAAGGAGCATACTGACTTCTGGAGAAAAGCCTGTACTGGGTCAGACTAAGCCTAAGGATCTGGAGGTGGAAAAGGTTCAGGGAAAGGGCATTGCACTGTGATGATTCCCAGAAAGGTGGGGAAAGCCAAGAGCTAAGTGCAGGCAGCAAATCCAACACTGGCAGGGATAGACTTGGTGGGCTCAGGAACACAATAAAATACAGATAACATCTTTCATCTGCCAAGTGAAGGTGTTGTACCAGCCAGCTCAGTGGAAGAAATGGAAGCAAACTTCGATAAAACGTAAAAAATGTAAAAAAGAGTTGATGATATGATGCTGGCTATAAGCTTTGCACTGAGAAAGAGTAAACCTCATTACAAATTGAATTTTATTGGTTTACTTTTGTTGAATACTTGCTAGTGTCTTTTTAATTACAGAGTAAACCACAGTGCATTTAACTAAGTAATTGGAAAGAGACAAGCTAATTAAATAGTTCATGTTTGCCACTCTGACAACAATTATTAATTGCAATTAAATCTTAAAAAACATTTTGTCAGCAGTAGTAGATGAACTTTATATCCTTAGAGCTTACATACATCCTGACTCCTGGGAACAGTTGCATTTTGCGTTCCAACTTTCAGTAAGCCTTGCACTGGTAAATCATAATTTGCTCATGTTTTATGTAGTCTGCATCCCGGTATTTGGAGTTTGGCAGACCTCAGCACGTACTTTCAAGTTTCTCTGGGTTTGTCAATTAATTAGTTTTAAACACCCTTTATTTAATTAAAGTTATTGCTGCTTCTGGGATGGTTGCATTGTGAAGATTGCCTCTCCCAGCTAGGTACCAGAAAGTATTCTATATTAGAGAAACCTTTGAATTTCTTTTAATGCATCTTTCTGGATGTATGCTTATTTTGCAAGTTCAGAAACCTATCACTCATTTTCACAAAAATATTGAAAATAGACCTCTTTCCCATAGTGGAATTTTTATATGATAAGTCAAGGTGATGCATCTTCTCTTTCTATGATGTAGCCAGTATATGAGCCTGCCTTTGTTTTTGCAGTTATACCTGACATTATTTGGTGACAACCACACAAAATTTTAGTGAATGAGTAACACTTTACCTGGGCAAAAGATTTTTCTGCTCTCATCCACATATCATCATTTAAGACTGAATACTTTTGGACTAATCACACAGGCTCCAAGTCACTAACTGATTTGAATTTATAGCTCCTGAATTTGGATAGCAATTAGCTCGAAGTTTTAATGTTTTAATAATTTCTGCCAATTGTGAAATAAACACCTAGATCCTAAGAGTTTGGAAAATTTTGTATTTGTAAAATGTTTCAGTGAGGAATAATTCAGTGCATGGGCTAAAAACAAAACAGAAAAATCAGAATGCTCTCAATTTTGAGCTGAAAAGAACAGGAAATGATCAGTGTCTTACCCATGCTTCAAATAATATATTAATATGGGTGGAATAAATCTCTACACCCCTACCTGAGTGAGTGCCAAAGTAGTGAGACTGCAAGAGACTAGTAGAGAAGATGCCATGGGTTTCTTTCTCTGTAACTCTGTAAGAGTTCTTGATCAGGTGACGTTTTGGAAAGCCAGAACTATCCCAAAGTACTTAACATTTCTGTAACTGTGTTTGAAGTTGGAGATCGGGTGCTGAAAAGAAAGAAAGAGACAAGCTTTGGTTTCTGAATTGTGGAGAACACTGAAATACCAAACAAAAATAAGTCTCTGGTTTGTAAACACTAGGTAATAGTTGTGACAAGGAAAGTGTTGCTTCTCTCGTCTGCAGGAATCTCAGTTCTTTTTCTTGAAGTATGCATCTACCTTGCTGTCTGCATCCTGTTACATAGCATAGGCTCAGCAATATATATTTATAAAGTGTAGATGCATTTTAAGTCTCATGAAAGCCAGTAGTAGCAGCTCTAATCATAATTCAGTGCACACATTCAGTCCTAAATTTTGTTGTTGCAGAGCTGTCATTACACTTGGCAGCAGGCTCATGCTCATGAGAAAATTATCTATAGCAGGCTAGTAATTAACTTGAGCATTTTTAAAATAAGAAACCAAACTATGTGAGATCTCTCCAGTGGTTCCAGATAGAAAGAACTATCTTTAGCAACATAATTTTTTAAAAATTTTCCTACATGTCTCTTCTCTCAAGAGCAGAAATACGGAGAATCCTGTCTGGAAAAGGAATGCAATTGTAGTGTAAATTTAGTGCCAACATACTCGGTGTCATGGATTTAAAGGGTTGTATATCAGTGGTAATACACTCCTTTTAAATAGTACTGGAACGTTTCTGTAATTCTAACCTTGCAGCTTGGCACTGAAAAACATGATGGTACTGCCCATACTGTACAGTGCCATCTTCTACATTAGACTTGCAAAGTACCTCACTTAAAAAAAAAAAAAGCCAAAACCTAAAAAAACAACAGAGAAAGAAAACCCCCACCCAAACTCAGTTGTGAAACACATTTGCTGCTAATGTAATTCAGCGCTATAGATTTGTTTTCTCCTTAAAAATGATCTTTTGATATCTACATCTGGACTCTTTTCTTTCAATCAAGAAATATTAAATAACGATTTTAGTTATTAAAAAGATTTTGAACTTTCAGAGTCCCCAGGCATTTTCCCTTCTGTAGCCTAGAAGAGATGCCAAATTTTAAAAGGAACTTAAAGATTTTGACATATCACTCATGGTAAATTGCTGGAATGATAAATCAAGGAGATTTATTTTTGCACACGTAATGGAGATATGGTAAACAAATTTTCTTGTTTTAGAAATTTTTGCATAGCACAGACATTTTCTCACTCTATTTGTAGTGATGGGGTGGAAGATGAATGAAATAATGTTAAATAAATTACTCTGATATTATCTGACTACTAGTACCATTATCTCTCCTGGATCTGTCAGAAGTATTCCATTATATAAGACAGTGCTCTAGTTACTGTCTAGAAGACTGAAATATAATGATTATACTGGCTAAAACGAACCTTTAGTTTCCTTCATAAGAAGCCGCTATTTCAAGAGACTTAGTTAAAATATGTTATTTATGGTAACTGTTATTTTTACAGTGAAATGAATCACTCTTCAAAAAATAAATTTTAAATCCCCATGATGAGAACACTGAGGTTTTAAACTGTAGAATACCTATATGTGTATACATATGTGTATGTGTATATATATATACACACACACACACATATATATGTATATGTAGCTTCACATATCTTCAACTTCATAATGTTGAAAATTAATTTGAAATTAAAATAACTTTCTGACATAAGGATGGAAACTAGTGCAACCTTTAGGTGGAAGCAGTTATTATTTAGCTTTGATTATGGTATTTGTACACAGCAGAGTTCAAATTTGCAGTTCACCTTTGCTTTTGGAAGCAGGAATGCAGACTCCTGTGTCCCTGCATCTTTTCTCTCATTTTTCTCATTTGCTTGACTGCAAATGTATATGACATTACACTTGTATGATGAGCTAGTGAGGTTGCCACACACCCTCTAGACCATGTGACCAGCTCATTTATGTGGTAGACATTAGTGACATGCTGCTAGTTTTTGTTTAATAAAGAAGTACTTGCAGTGGATACCATTTAGCTATTAAAAGTCAGGTTTGGGCAGTATATGATGGGCTGAAGTCAACACCAAGTTTTCTCTGGTTTCACTCTGACTTGCATGCTTGTATTTAAATCACAGCAGCCCAGGAAATCACAAAAATGCTTAGATAACATATTTGTAAATTCCTGACTGATCCAAAAATATTTTTCTCTCTAAAATAGTCAGTGAGACCAGACATATCTCATGTAGGTGTTTGGTATGATTTTTATTTATGTAAGTTCAGGTGAAACCGGCATTTGAACAGAGCCCTATCCTTATCTTAAAACACATGTTTACACAGAGATACCAGTGACTTTACATTTGACTCAAATGTCTCAAAGAGACATAATGCCAAACTGATTGCTTTCATAAAAGCCCTGGAACAAAGAATTTGTGATGCTGAATAACCCTCTGGACTTACCCTCTCCCCATCCTAGACCCTGTCAAGTTATCAGTATTTTTCAGTGTTGCAGTTATAAATAAAGCTGACTTTGGTGCTCAGGAAGAGGTATTTACAGTAACCACTCTGTGCAGCCTTTGGATCCATAGCCATATATCCGTTCACAGATGGGATGAACAAGGATCCCTGCAGAGATTCCCCAGTCACCACACCAGTGAATGTGATGCTGTCTCATTGCACTGCCTGCATCTCCAAAGAGAAGAAAGCAGTTATTGTGGCATAGGGTCCTCTGAACAATATAATGATTTTCAGTTTGTCTTTTCTTTTTTTTTTTTTGCCAGCTCATAGTGTGGAATTACTCTCTTTGCACTGCTGAACAGCAAAAATTCTTCTGCTCCCATAGGCAAATCAAAGTAATTAATAGGTTATCATTAATTAGTCTTCTGATGTCAATAGTATGCCTCAGTATTTCCTTTTCAGTGATCATTTACTTCTCTCAGAGTGAAGATGATAGAAGCTGTGCAGCCAAAGAAACCAGTATGCTGAAAGTTATGTTTAGTGATTTGGTATACAAATTGTTGATATCTCAAATGTTGCTCCAGCATCACAATATCTTTTTTCTTTTTGGTGCCACAAACCTTGATGCTTTAATTCAAGTTACATGTTGCAGGCATTGGAATTCACTGTGAATAACAGCCATTGATTGTCCAGTCCATTCTCCTGTCATTTGAAGTTAATGAACTATCTTGATTGTTTTTTTTGTTGAACTGTTGATGTTATTTGTGTTTTTTAAAATTAATTTAAGCAAATTTTTAGTGCTTGGGTAGTCTAAGAAAACTAATGGCAGTGTGTTTGTATGTATGTAATAGTGCTACTAGTTTTTAGTGTATGCAGTGTGTATGTATGTAGTAGTGCTATTTGTTTTTCAGCAGAGGAATGACACTTTTCAATTCACAGCCTAATAAGTAGGAAACAGGAAATCATTAATTTTGCAATTTCGGGATTGCCTTTCATTGTTATACTGATTCATGCAGCTTTTCAGACTTGCTTGTAGTCTGATGGAATGATAGTAGTTGCACTAGTACTCATAAATCAAAAGTAATGGCCCTACAGATAGGGAGACTGGAAGCTGTCTTTCATGTGTGAGCCAAGATATTTATAGCTGGCTTCTGTCCGGCTGCAAAACAGAACACACAAATGAGAAAGAAGTGACTTCAGGCTTTTAAGACCATCAGCACATTCAACTTACGTGTCTGTTAGAGAGGAATTCCTTAACCAATGGTTTAAGAGTGATTATTATTATTATAGCTTGTTTTCATTTGAATACCTGTCTGAAAACAAGCAATATAAGTTAGTTATGATCTAAATAAACAACTATTTAAACTGTATAGTTTTGCTCTTTTTTGCTGGTCACATTTGTGAATGTAATGTAAATGGCTTTTCCTTTGGTGAAGAATTAATAAATAATTCATGGCTCTCAAAACCTTTTAAGTGGATGGAAGAGAAGGAAACTCTGTGGTGGAAAATGTATGATCTGTTCCAGACACTCAGAGCTCAGTACATGAGAGCAAAGGAGATAGAAACAAGTGCTCCAGGCCTCATATATAGAAGAAGAAACATGCAGAAGTAAAAGAGCCTGCAATTTGTTTTGGACTATAGTTTGATTCTTCTTCTCACATTTATATATAGAACAAGAAAAATTTACATATCCAAGTAGCAGATCATGAAACTGCAGAAGGATGAGACAGAGGAAATATTCTGGCTTCCTTGTGATATAGCACAAGAGCAACTTATTTTTTAAATCATATTTCAGAAAGGTTTTGAACAAAACCAAAGGTTGGCGTGTGACTGCCATGGCAGAAGACCACCAAATCACAGGAATCACCAGATTCAAGAAGTCAGCTAGTCCAAACCCATGTCCTAACTCAGGATCAGCTGTATCTGGGTTACTTATTAAAATGTCTTAAAGACATTTTTAGACTCTAGAATGTCTTAAAGACATTCTTAAAGACGCTGAGTAATATGGACTCCACAGCTTCCAAAGACATTGTACTCCAGAGATTTCACTGCCACTGGGAAATGCTGAAAATGAGACTCAATATTTCTATTCCTATACAACACAGAGGAAAAATATACATTATTTCTCTGTAGTACCTCATTACATGTTTAGTGATTGTTAGCACATCTTCCCTCAGTATTCTGTGGAATTAAACAGGCAGAAATCCTCAAACCTCACTTAGCAGCCTTGCAATAACCAGCTGCTATAATCGAGCTGAATGAAATGTAGAGGTTGACTGGTTCCTAAGAAGATGCAAGATAGCTGGGGTCTTTTTTGAACTTTGGACATTGCTGGGAATGTTTCTGGTCCCTCAGGGTGACACAAAGATGAGGAAAAAAGCCCAGAAGTTAAGAGAAGAGGTTAAAAGGCAAGGGAGTAAAGTCCTTTTTTTAATGTGTGCTGCTTTCCCCTTTCTCTTTTGCTTGCAGGATAAACAGCTTCAGCCTCCTTAACTGGTGTTTGTTGTCAGTCCTGTGTTTTCTCACTCTTTTGACTGTGGTTCATGCCTCAAAAAACCAGTATCTCCTTCATGGAGTTTAAAACTAGACAGCAAGATTAATGAAATAAGTGAGCAAATGAATGCAAGAGTAATCCTTTTGAAGATACAAGTCCCTGAAACTAGAAGAGTAATTCAGGGGTGGATGATGTTGTGCTTATCTTCTTCTAATGCTCTGTAGGTACTTTACCTTATCTACTGCCCCCTGTCAGAAAACAGGGATGTGATCTGTGTGGACCTTGTGGATGCAATTCGTACCGAGGTAACTATTCAAATTTAATTTGCCACTCACAAGTCAGAACATGGTAGACTCCAGCCATGACTCTTTGTCTTGTTACTGTGCTATATTTCACTCAGCTGAGTTAAGCCGGAGATGTTGTCTGCAAAGTTTAGGAGAAAATTAGAGATTTGGCATAGTGTAGATTGCTCTCTTTTGGCTGAATGAATCACTTTCCAGTGTCTTATCAGAGTTAGACTTAATTAGGAAATAGTTTGGCCTTCGACCTATTTCTCAGAAGGTTCTTTTTCATATGTTCCTTCCTTATTCCTCCTTTGACTACTTCTGGGTCTAAATATTTATTTGCAGCAAATGAAGATATTCCAATACATAAGCTTAGCAGTTTCTTTCTGTTTTTATGATTGGTTAGTCAGTATGTTATAATAAAGTTACTTGGAATAAGTGATCCATCAATCTCACCATAACAGAATTATCTCTATGAGGCTAACAATACAACTCTGAAAGACTCAGATGTATGATTTGACTGGGGAATTAATATAGACGCTTTCTCTCACTTTAGATGAAAGAGGGATTTGTGCTTCCTGGTGCTTTGCCTTGAGCTCTCAGGTTCCACTCACAAGTGAGGCAACTGATTCACTCTCTGCAGGATATGAGGGGCAGCAGTGCCTCCCACTCCTGCCCAAAGGCAGTCTCGGAGATGGAGAGCTGCACTTGTACTTTATGGAACTTTATGAGCATTTTAGCCACTTTGTTTTGAAACTCTGAAGTTCAAGTACAAAGACATTTGGTTTAGGGCTCACTTGAAATCAGTTCTCAGTCTGCTTGAGAATTTAGCAAGATTCAGCTAAGTGATGTTCCTTGGCTGAGGTTCAGATACCTATGGAAATCTTGAAAATAGAGTAGTTTTGGCAGTTTTTAGGTTTGTAGTGGGGCTACTGTAGATATATCAGGTGTTTAGTGAGTGCTGTAACAGAGATATTAAAATAATAGCAAGTCCTTGACTAGAAGTCCTCAGACTAGAAGTTCTGATCTGCTCCCATCTTAAGAGGATATTCAATGAACTGAAAAGTTCATACTCTTTAGAATTAACTTTTATTTTTTTATCACAGCCTTTTAATTCATTTTTAATAGAAACGAAAGAAGTCATAAGCTTGCTTTTGTGCATTTCAAGGGGTAAAAGTCCATACTGAGGTTATTTTTTAAAGTCTTCTGGCAGCTTTCTTTTCCAATTTGTGTCTAACAGCTTCAAAAGGACAGAGCAGCTTGCATCTCTGACAATCTGTTGGTCTACACTTACTTATGTATGAGGCTGACTCAAACTCACCAAGAATCACATCGAGTTTTATAGCCTTTGCAGCCAGCATCAATGAATTAAATTGGCTAGAACAAATAAGGTGACAAAGGGTAATGACGAGTGGCAGAAGAAATGAAAATCATGCAATTTAAGGACTGACAAAGTCCTTGGTGACTATTAGTTACAGTAAGTGTGTTTTCAAGGATATATTTTATAATTTAAGGCTTTTAGTAACAGTCTCCATTTTACTGTCTTGTTCAAAGGATAAAAGGGCACGATGACCTCTTACTTGGTATTGTACTTCCAGATTGATCAAGATCTGAGAGAGAGTCCTGGATCTGGGACATCATGAATAAACTGCTTGTGACCATTTCTGGCACACCTATATTCCTCTTTCTGATGCAGAAAATGCAGCTGTACACCTGCACCCTTTTGACGTGTATTTGACATTTAAATTTTGCTTCTATGGGGGAGGGGCAGAAAGTCTAATTTGTCATTTAACTGTCTTGTTCTCATAGCAGTCTCACTGGCTGCTCTCCAAATCAATATTAAGAGTCAAAAGATTTTATTTGCCTGGAGAAACTGACAGGAACAACTACTGCTTTCCCAGAACAGCTCTTCATATGGATATTCAGCACTAATCTTCATTTTCACGTGTAGGTAAGCTCTGAGTCACATATGTGTATTTTGCTGCCTCCTTACAAATTCCAAGAAAGTTAGCAGAAGCAGAGGTAAGTGTGGTGTGCAATTTATGCACTATGTACAATATATTACTATTGACACAGTTTTTAGAAACTCAGTATTCTGAATCTAAAACAATTCCTTTAGTAGAGGAGGCTGGATATGGTATCTCTTCTTCACCCTGCAGTTTAACCAACTCAAAGTGTTTGTTTGCCCTCTTGTTTCTCCCTGCCCTGTTTCATTTTCCTACCCTGGAGGTCTTGGGAAAAGCAGAAGTTGAACAATGCCTTACACTCCCGAAAGGAGGTACTTAAGGTTTCCACCTCAGGGCTTCCTTAAGGTTAAGCTAGACATAAACTATTCCAAATTCCAGAAAGAGATAAACCTTTCTTGAGAAAAAAAAAATCTGACTGTAAAATTATATGAATGTTTTCAATCCAGTTTTAGACACAAGGCCTAGCGTTGGTATAAATCAGACTCCATTATAGCAACTGCTCCTTTATAGTAACTCCAGCAGAAAAATTCCTTTAGTCCAGTAGTAATTTGATTTCTGAGAATTAACATACCCCACAAGACTGATCCTAAAGACAGTAACCCTGTTCATCTTGCCTTTCCCAGTGAACATTATATTTAATATCTAAATACACATTTCTCCTTATGTTCTTACTGTGTCAACATTAAAATGGAGCTCCGCATATGAAATTGTCTCCCTAAAAATACTGAAAAAGTATATTGAAGTGAAATTTGATCTGTCTTTATAATGTTGATTTGGCAAATGCCAACTCCATGATTAAGAACAGCTTTCCAAAATAACAAACATTCGTTCAGATGTCAGGAGTTTGCTGTAGTGAAGCTAGCTGGATTTTGCCTTCTTTCAGGCCTGACAACTTTTCTCTGTGGTGACTCATCTGATTTTTAATAGCTATTGCATAACACTGGTTTTCATTGTACTTGTGTTGTTTTCTACCATATGGAGTTTCTCAGTAAGAATATACTTTAGAAGGATCTTATGTAAATGCACTGTTCCTTTACAATTCTTGGTTTTTTGGAAAGGTGGACAAAGACAAGTTATTATTCATATGCGGAATGACTAAGAGGCTAAGGGCAATTGAACTGTCAGCCTTTAATTTTGTATGTTTTTCTGTGGGAGATTTGGTATGTGAGAGTATTTCAAAGAACAGTAAATACAGTTAATTTCAACTATCATAAGGCTAAAAATAGTGGGCAAGATGTCAACTGAACAAAGTTCTCTCTTATATCATGTATATAAATAAATAGAGCTCTGAGTATTGAATGTTGCTGAAAACAGAAACTGGGTGTCAGACTGGAAGAGCAGATGACTCTTTTTAGGTGTACAATGGATGACTTTTCTTTAATAGCAATTTGAATTTTGCACAATTTTCTGGTTTTTGTGTGTGTTTAAAACCAAAATCAACCAAATGGCTGATGGAGAGGGAGGTAGTGCAGAGAGAAACAAGGACAAGTGCCAAGTTTGCTAGAGTGAGGTGAGCTGTCTTTTAGTTTCTTCCAGGCCCAAAACAAATCTGTGTGCCAAGCAACTCCTACATTAAGAGGTCAGAGTATCTGTAGGGTACTGGGGATCTACTAAGATGAGTAAGTGTGCTTTTTCCACCTCTGCCTCTGCACAGCTCAGTGGCAGCTTGCCCCTCTCTCCCCTCTCATCCCCTCCTAGTCCTTGCTCAATGCTGTAATGTGTTTTAGCTTCAGACTTCCTCAGATTCCTCTTTTGGTATTTGGTCCATGGGTAATCTCACCTGAAATCTTGAATTTTATGTCCAGTTGGGTGACAGATGACCTTCTTTAGAAGGTTTTACCAATTTTGAAAATAAGGAAAACTTACTGCAAAAATTGGAAAAAAGTTGCTTGCTGTTGTATGGCTGTATTCTAGAGATAAACCAATGAATAACAAAAGCATAGAAATTTCAAACACTTTCTTGTACCTCACTCTCTTTCTAACCCAAACACCCCCTGAAATCTTTGAATTCCTAAGTCCTCTTGAAAAATGTGGATTCACAGCTCATGGAAATGATTAATAGAAAATGTGAATTTGTTTCAGAATTTGCTTTGTAAATAAAAATATTTGTATAAATAGCTTTAAAAATATTATTGTTAAATATTTTATTTACAGAAACCTTTAGCAAAATTACAACTCTGAAACCATGATTTGTTAAGATGAAACAAATGCAATTATATTTATGGATGAATTCATTAGATGATTCATCTGTTTTAAAGTACAGGACAGTGAATTGAGGTCATGAAAGCCAAACTAAATGATCTTTCATTTAAATAAAGGATTTTGCTTTAGCTCAGGTGAAAAGTAAAAAGTCATTTTTAAAGGAAATTAACAACATACTCAAAAGTTCTTATTCCAATCTAAGAATATTGTGCAGAATAGGTATGACCTGCTCATCAGCTCTATTAGAGAGCCAAACTGTAAGGCTCTTTTCAAGTTTATAATGCCATAATTAATTAACTAAATATTTTGCATTGGCTTTGCCTTTGTCATCTTAATATGAGTTTTCATAGCCCTTTATTCTCCTCAGTGTCATCTGACCTGAGCTTTCATTACCCACGAGAAAAGACTAGGGAGTTGTGTTTAGCCCTCGCTTCAGCAAAGCCCATTAAAAGATAAAGCTTGAGCTTGTTTTATTATGAATTTTCTCTTGCTTTCCCCTGTGCTAAATGTAATAAACCTGAAAACAGGTGTACTGGCTCAGTTGGCATATTTTCTGCTTGCTCTCAGACAGTCCTTAGCAAAGATGCATAATGGTACACTATCTCCTATCCAACAGTGTGGTTTGAGTTTTCTAATATCCTGATAAAATTGCCAGCAGGTAGAACTCTGGCTCTTCAGAGCAAGCAACAATTTACTTCCCCATACAGAGACAATTTCCCAGCTTTGCCCATGAGTAAGACTAAAGTGAAGGATGCAATATGAAGTTGGCATAAATCCACCGGAACCTCTGTACTTACTCTACTGTGCTATGAAAATCTCACCCTCCACTAACACAGACAGCAAAATTGCTGGGTCAATTATGTCCTGTGTTTGCAACAACCATTCTTTGAAATTTTCAGCTAAAGCACTATGCACATATAGCAATTCTGTCATCCATCCAGGCTTATATTCTCAGCTTAGAAAAACAATGTTTAAGAGATCACAAAGTTTCTGTTAACTCATGTCATTATTTAGATTCCATTGGTAAAGCCTTAACAGTCCACAGAACAGGTTAAAATATGCTTCCACTGAAAATTACAGGTTTAAATTTTTTGTTTACTAGTAAAAATTAAAGTGTCTTGTTTTTCTGGTAATTAAATAATTTGATATATTCGGACATTACCTATAAATAGTACCCTACAATAATTATGTCATTAGAGTATATGTGATACCACTGTAATATCACTTTGTATGGTATAGTTTATACATTTATATTATGGGCAGCTGATATTTTACATTTAAATTAATATGAAAAAAGCCCAGAAAATGGAAAAATGGAACAAAATAATAGCCATAACAAGAAGAAATTCTTATGATCTACTGTCTCTAATTTTAATGGAGAGAAATATGAACTCTCTGGAATAGAGTGTAATTTTTATGATATTGTGGTCCTTCACTGGTAAAGAAGTGGTTCTAAAATCTAGACTTTCTATTTGGTAGAGACTATGTTCTGACAGGGCAAAGTGATATTCCAGAAGAGGATTGTAGTATTCAGACACAGAAGTAGAGACAACTCAATCAGGAAAGAAAAGATTATTCAACTCTGTAGAAAATGCTCACCTGCCTCTGTAGTACTGGTTTGTTAGAACCTCTATATGTTTTCCTGAAGTGTGATGAGCTTTGGAACAGTGTTTAGGAATCATTTGATGCCCAGAAAAGACATGCTAGTTAGAAAACCTAAGGAAACTCAGCTGAAAAGCAGGTTGAAGGCTTGCACAATTATCCTTCTAGTATTTATCTTGTAAACTTTTAATAATAGGCTTTAATTATGTCTAACAAAGAATCAATTAACAAGATCCAAATGGTAGAAAATATCTTCAGACTAGATATGTGAATAACTCTTAGTAAAGAGGGTAAGCAACACTGGACAGCAGTGTTTAAAAACAATTAAGATTTTTGATGTGTTTCCCACTCAATTTGGAAAGTAGTAACAGGCTTTCTCCACATTGTGTTTGCTTTATCTTACAGTAATTCTTTATTTTCTTTGGACTTCAAAAATGTTAGTATCAATGATGGAAAACATCCACTTCTTCTCCTTTTAAGGGTGTATGGAGCAGGGGTGTTATCCTGAAACAATCTTGATTCTAAAAGAATCTATGAAAACTTACGAATTTTGCCATTAAAAACAAAGAACATCACAATGCATTTCTATACTGCATTGTGCTGGTTACATAAGAGCCTCCAACTCTGAAATACTCTGAAACTGTGATGGCTGGAAAAATGCTTAAATTTAAACCAAATGGATTGATTTGGTAGGAAGTGAATCACACAGACTTGGATGTCCCTCTGCTACCCTTCAACATTGTTTGATTATTTTGCTAATTCTAGAATGCTGCATTCATTCTCAGCAGATGACTATTGAGCATCAATACAGATTTGTTTTCCTACCTGCTGGGCATCTGTTTTCCCAGCCTACTCCTTTTCAGAACTGTTAACACCTTTTGCTCCTTATCTGTTTTCAGCTACTGTTGCCCAAGAGGCTATAAATGAGAGTGTTCCAGCAGTGTCCATTACAGAGGATTAAATTTATAGGGGAAGATCCACTGTAACTTGTCACCACCATCCCTTTTGCAGCCTTTGTCAGCTGCAGCCAAGCAAGCTTAGCTCTTCCTGGCATGCTGAAGTTTGCTGAGGCTGACCCTGGTGAAGGTGAAGACTTCTTGCTCCAAAAGCCTTTTCCCTACATTTTTCAGAGCCCACATGCAAGGGGACAGCCCTGGCTTCCCCCAAGGTGGGTCTAAACATCCTTGGAAGCAAGGCACACTCACAGGGGCAGCAAAGCTTCCCATCTTCATCACCTGGATTAGTTTCCTTGGCCTTTACCAGAATAGGCTCTGCCCTACACCCCTGTCAGAAACAAACTACTTGAAAGAACTACTGGCCACAGAAGGACATTCTTCTCTTCCCCGAATCCTTTCCTTTTTTTTTGCCTGCCATTGCCTTTGTTTTTGCTGTTTTCCTTTCCCCTCATGATTCATGAAAAAAAAAATCATGAAACAATAACAAATGTGGAAAAGGCCTGTTTTTATTTTTTTTTTTATAATATGAGAATATTTATTTCACTCATGCATATTACATATCATTTTGGGTCAGGATTTTCAATGTCCCATTTATTTTAGATGGAGCAAAGTTGAATGCTTCTCATCTCGTGTCTTTTTTCCTGTCCTTCCTTCTACCCTGACAACCTGTGGGAGAGGAATCTATATGCCAAGTTGATGTCTGCACAAGCCCAGAAGGGAAATTTCATGTAGGACAAATTAGACGATTCATCTTCCAGCTAGGTACTTTTTGCTAGAAGAAAAAGACTGCATAGTGGTCTTTCAGTATTGTAAATGATTAAAATCTAAAGAGATCCTAATCTTTGTAACACATGCACATTGTCAGATGCTCAGGATAGTTAATAAATAATTTTGTGCTATTGCTGCATTTTTGATCTCTCCTAAAGAGAGTGAAAGTCAGCTTTAATACTTCAGAACCCAAATCTACTTAAAGTAGATACTGCTATTTCACATTCCTTATTTGTCTATGTTACTATATGCTATACAGTTGCAAATATAATATTACATTTTACTTATATCAAGATAATACTTTTTAAAATTCAAATCCTAAAGAGGAGATTCAGTTTGGATCCCTGAATTCAATCAGTATGGGTTAAAGCACTTTCTTCCTGTCCCAAACTGCAGCTCACATCATAGCATCTAGAATTTTATATTTTGTGAAAATTTTTCTACCGGTGGAAGCTATGCAGGCTGAGCAAGCACACAATTTTCCTGGGGAGGGCTGCTGTCTTTATCAACCCAGGAAATTTCTACTATTGAAAGATTTCATGCTGGAGCAAGCTGCACACATCATTACCCTCATATAGTTGGAAAGCTGCTTGCTGAAATCTGTCGCAAACCAAACCAGAGTCGACCTGGCATGTAATGAGCTCACCCAGGGGCAATGAAATACAGATCTATATCTTAAAAGTAAAACCTATCCTGGTGCTAACATTTATGTTTCAATATAAAACTGTGACATTATATAGGTTTTATACTCCCTTGATTTGTGTTTATAACACAAGAGGAGATTATTCTCCTTTGATGAATTATGCCCTTTGGTATTCTCAGGTATGCACACTGAGCTTATTTCATGATAGCACAAGTAGTTTTTAGGGTGTTTTTATTTAAATGCTGTGCATTTTATTTGAATGATTTTTTTCAGTTTCTGAATATTTATAAAATATCTACAAATTATATTTATTTTTATGATCCCTTCTTATAAAAAACTATTTTGATGTGTATTTCAATTAAAGGACTTGTCTTGTAAAGGAGATTATAATTTAAAAAAATGTGCCAGTACACTCACATCTGATTTTGCAAAGGTATAAATAATTGAGGGCTTTTGCATATTCTTTCCCTTCTATCCAAAGGATACATATTCTTAAACAACAGGTTTCTCTGAACTGTCTTTTCCTACATCCTGTTTTGTGGAGAGCAAAAGGGACAGGGGGAGCAGGGAGGGAGCATTTAAAAATATAAGAGAAAAAAGAGCGTAGAATAATGTTTGTGGTTCTTCTAAGAGTCTGCTTTACCATTGGCTGTGGCAGCCACTGCTGGTCTTCTTTTCTCTTTTTCATTCTATCAGTCTACACTATTTCACCCTCTCTTAAAATAATCTCAAGTTTATAAATCCTTAATAAATTCCGACATGTCCTAACAAGGTACTGGGATCTGCTGAGGACTCGCTGAAAGCCATTTTGGAACAATGGGATAATCAACCCAAATTTCCTCTGACCTCTTTCAGTTTTAATAAAGCATAATCAGGTTAATAGGAATTACACACCAAAATTTAAATTTAGGAAGTGGGAAATGCAAGCTTACTGCAGGCCTTGTGGCTAAACTGCATGCAAGTCTTAGTAAAGAAAAGATATTGGTTAAGTAAATTCCCACGTCTGAGGCTTCAACTATGTCATCAAGCTACCTTGTTTCTGCATTCATCTAAGGTTCTATTTCAGTGATTGTCTTTTCCATGCTAACTTGACCCCAGTTTGGTGTGATTCAACTGGTTCTTTAGTGAGAAAACCTGTGAACAAACCAGAGAAGTATTTCATGTCAACAACGATACTTTCTAGGAAGGATAACCAAAGGGACTGGAGTTTTGGGAACAAGGTAATTCTATTCTGGAATCACTTATATATCTATAAGGAAACACAAAGTATGAGGAGGCCAGAGGAGCCAGAGTGCAGGAGGAGGAGCTGAAGTCAAAATATAACTGTTAGTCTCGCTGATTAGCATTTCAGCTTTCCAAGAGAAGCAGGTCAGCCAGACTTCCCTCTAACCTGTAAGACATTATCCCTTGCATGTTAGGTCAAGTTCTGACTGTGCCCACTGGATGAGAAGTGAATTTATCATGTTTGCCTGTTTCTTGATCAGGAGACTAGCCCCCACTTCATGGTAATCTGCATCTTGCAGTTGTGTGTTTCGGCTGCAAATGCAAAAAAAAGCCTTCCAAGGTAAATTCCTGTCAACATCTTTCCATTTATCTATAGGACACCTATGGAGTCATTTCCAATAGATCAGTGAATGAAGCTTTGGTCTACTTAAGACACATCCCCCCACCTTTTCTGCTGTCTCTTCCATGCACATCTAGTCCAATGTAACCTTTGGGGCTCACTGAGAAGGCAGCCAGCCATAACATCTTGTTTTGTCATGTGCAAGTGAGTAATGGCCTTTTGTTTTCCAATCATTTAAATCACAAACTTTCATCAAAGCAAAATCCTTGGAATAAATATTTCACTTCTAGGTAATGGTGAAATAATCCTTTCGCTTCATTCTGTTAGGAATTGGGAGCTTTTCATACACTGTGAGAGGAGGAATCACAAGAAGATTTTATTCTTCTCCAAAGCTACACAGTGACATTTTAGGTGAGTTTGAAAGATGCCTGGTAATGGTAATCAAAACTGACTATGGAAGGTTAATATAATATTGGCATTTCCATGGATAGTCTTGTCTACAGCCAACAAAAGCTATGATGTATATCCTAGGGAAGCACAGGCTTTTGTTACATACTCTGAAGATTTTCCTGTATTTCAAAATTGATTATAGGAAGACAGCTTATTTAATTGAAAAAATATTAAGTATATCAGGGTGCAAGCCAGAATTTATACTGAAATGTCTAACATAATAATTATGTATACCTGAATTACATATATACAGCATATTTTGAAGATTTTCTTCCTATGTCACAAAATTCTTTGTCCTATTAGTATGTATTGACTGCTTCATTTGTGACAGGAGTTATAAATATGCTTCCTGACAAGAAATTAATCTTGTCCACTCTGGATTGGAGAAACATCTGTTTGGTCCAACATCATGATGGAGGCCAGGAATTAACATTCCAGAAGAAAATATTAGTATCAGACATTACCTAGACATGAGGTAATCTGCACTGCAGCCTTAAGCTTTACCTTGAGCTTGACTAGAAATAGATATATGCAAACCTCAAAGCAGGTGGTTTCATACATTTTTTGTAGTTAATAGAGTATAGCAACAACTTTTAAAATGATCTGAATTGTCACTTTCCCTCTTGAATATGGGTAGGCTTGCCATGGCAGCTCCTGTCTGATTAGGCAATTGCAAACTATGAGAGAGCATTTCCATTCCCCAGTTTCAAACCTATTACCTTTCAATGCTATTAAATAGCTCTTCACTGCCTCTCGATGACATGAAATAGCCCTCTTATTTTATTTTTTCTTTTTCTTGTATTATGAAGTGGAGAACAGTAACGTTATATGGAATGCAGCTTTCAATCTGTAGGTTATTCCCCTGAGAAGATTTCACAGCCTCAGTTTTTCAAGAATGCTCTCTTATGTTGTGGATAATTGCTGTCTCTGGCTTCTTGCAATAGATCTTCAGACGAGTCCTGGCTCCACCAGCTGCCGTGTGTAATATTCCTAAAGACCATGGTATATTTAGCCAGCTTGTGAGGAGGGACATTTCCTTCTTGAGCCTGTATTGAAATGCATTTCCCCATATCTAATGGGGAAATACTTTCAAAGGGTTGAATGTATATGTATAATGTATATGTATAATGTATATGTATAATACATCTATGTTGATGTGTCTTTCTAAAAATATTAGCTATTAAGATGCTGAATAATGGTCTTTAAAGCTGGTATGTATGGATGACCAAAACATTCCAATCTGAAGGCAGATTTAGGAAGTTTGCTTGTGAGTGTCTGTTCATAATCTCTTCATGACAGCAGTGCTTCCTTAGAGTGGAATTTATGGGATTTTAAAAATAAAAACCTGTGAAGAATTTATTTTGAACTGCAGTAGGAGAAATGATGAAACATATTACTTGGAGATTATTGTACTTTCTGTTGTAGTGAAACTAAACATGTGACTATTTTTTGCATTGTATATTTTGGTTTTTTCAGTGTTGATTTTTTTATATTTACACTTTCAGGCATCATCTGGAACCCAAGTCTATGATTATGTCAAGATAGAGGTGACATTTATACAAGGAGTAATAATAGGCCATTTTCATTTACTAGGCACTGAGATCTGCTGGCATGGAATGGCTCATGTCTAAAATTCCATCTCAAACTCCAATCCAGAGAGCTGCATAAACCCTTTGGGAATGGTCCCTGAACCACACTGTCTGGTAAATCATGCCTGAAATTTGCTTATGGAAACTACTAGCTTAAAACAGAATGCTTTTTTTTATTATTATTATTATTAAAAAAAAAAAAAAAAAGAGAGTAACTATTGAAAGGGTTTGAGTTGTTTTAATTAAGGACATTATATTGACATTCAGATCAATGAACCATTGACATTATGCTGGATTGTGGAGGATAAAGTTTTTCCAGGCTGCATTATATTAGTCTTGACTTTGAATTTCTGACAAGAATATGAAATTGAAACATGAGCATTTAAATTAAAAACTGCTGCTCCTGAGCTGTGCTGCTTTATGAAATAGAGATGCATTTTGCAAGTAGCAGCAAGTTTTGCTTACTTCTAATGCAGTGATCATATTATGGTGGACATTAGAGCTGGAAGTGGTGTTGAGAGATTATCTTGTTCTTTCCTTGGCCAATAAGGGGAAATATTGGCTAAATACTTGGAGTGATGGAGATATTCTAGTCTCCCCAAGTAAATATTGCAGCACCTAAATACAGTTCCATTGGGAAATATTTTCCTAAATTTCTTTTACTTCTCTTTAAATCCATAATGATATAAAGAAAAATAGTTAAATAGCCTTTTACTTAATCTTCTTATTTTAATTGCTTCTTTACTCATGTATACTACATGACAATGTTCATGCAGTCAACAATTCCTACATAAGGCCATCGAGCTGCTATTTATTTTAGAAAATTACTCTATCATTTTAATTCTTTGAAAAGCTCATAACCACTCCTCATTTGGGCAGGACTCCTTGAAAATGTAGTTAGAATGCTTGCTGTTCTCCTTTTCAAGGCAGACATGATTGTGACATGGGATTATGCTCAGAAAATACCCTTTAGAGACCCATTCAACACAGCCTTCTAGTTATGTAACAATACAAATTGGTTAACTGCTCTTTGAACACAATTCTGAAGCAAGTCAGTGCATACTTAGTTTCCTCTAGAGCATATTTTCTTAATTTGAACACTCAGTCCTCATCTTGTGTATCCAGAGGCCACTGTTACTAAAGCTGAGTCTAGGATCAGGAGGTGCAGGACAGTAGCTGTTGCTGGGAAAATTCACAGTACCTGGATGCAATTGCAACATAGAGTAATTGTGTCCCAATAATCTCACATTTGAAGATGGCCAATTTTATCCTGGTCTGAATGTTGTGGCTGGATATAAGATACAGGAAACGTATTTCTCAGAGGAGAGGAAGTCTTCCTGAAGAGGCATGGGTGGTAGCAGAAGTGAAGAAACTGAGGAAAGAATATTTGAGAGGATAGGATGGCTGGGGAACCTTCCAGGAAGACTAGACTGGGAATGTGGCATCTCTGCAGTGCCAGGAAAGAGAAATTTCTACAGGTGATACTGAAGGACTGAGGGGATGTGGAGAGGAAGATATCTCTACTAAAAGCATCTTAGAGAAGAAAACTTCTCAGCCCTCTCCCACAAAGTCACCCAAAAAGCCTGAAAATGCCCTTTGACTTCCTTAATCCTGATCATTGCTTACCAGTCCAGTCTTCCTTTTCCCATCAAAAAGTCATCTGTCCAAATGCAATTTTGACCATCCCTTTCCAATAGCACTTCCCATTCTCAGTACCATCAAAATATTGAGTTGTACTGCCTTCTACTTTAGCTGGTTTGCTCTCATGCCCTATAAAATATTTCAGTTTGTCTATACTTCTGAGCCTCCTTTGCGTAACATGAATAGCTGGGGCTGCTTGGAAAATTAAGAATGTCTCTGGTGCTCATGGGGAAAAAGAAGCAGCCTGGCAGCAGGTGAACTGCAGAAAGAGAGCTCTTCCTGAGAGTGGTTTGAACAGCAGGATAAAAGTGGCTACATAGAGAAAACAGCAATGATACTCTGACTGCTCTTAAATTAATTATGTGAACAAATAGAGAAACAAGTTTTCCCCTTTGCTTCAGTTTAAACTTTTCCTCGTACCATCCTTAGTGGTACTGAGAAAATCATATATCTATGCTGTAGAGACTTCATGCATAATTGTAGCATTTTCTTCCTTTAATCTTTTAATTCCAACCCCAAAAGCTCTCCCTAAACTATTTCAGTTTCTCCTCATAAATGTTTCTTTTAATACTAATAACTAGTTACATTTCAGACCAAATTAAGAATCTTCTTTTAAACTCCATGGGTTTTTCATTGCAAACATTCAAACTAGGAGGATATTATAATAGCATAAAGAACATTTACTTAAATTTTGCTCTATGGAAGAAATATAAAGGGAATAAACAATAAATTATCAAGTGTTTCTAAAGAGACCACAGAAAGCCTGCAGAGTGATGCCTTTTTACTGTATTCCAGAATAAATGTAAAAAATATTGCCAGTTTTAGAATACACACCACAGTCCTGTCATAAGAAGTGATTTTTTTTTTTTCTCCAGTGAAGTTTTATTATTTGTATCTTCATGTATTTATTGTTTACTTGAGTCTGCCTCTGACTGACTCACAAACAGATGGACACAGTGAATTCCTGGAGAAGTCCTGCAGTTTAATTGGATTGTTTATTTGCAGATTTTGGCTAAGCCTAGGGAATATAACAAGGAGAAAAAAGTCTGAGGTCAAAATTTAGATGCAGGTGTTTTCATAAGCTTTCAGCTCTAGTGCTGCATTTCCATATGGGTGTGCATTTGTTCCCATATTTGCTCATATGGCCCCAGTAATTTTACTTTTATTAGCAATAACCTTTCTTTCAACAGCTATATTACACATGATTTGTTTGGTTTTTATTTGAGAAAGAGTGTCCAACTTTTTAAAAAGGCGTGAATTCACCACAGTCATGCACAATTATAATAAGACATAATCTCCATTGTCCCATGATACTAAGGTATATATGATCAAAACTTGAAGTCTCTGCTTTATCAAATCGCCCCAGGTTTGGGTCAGAACATGGCTGAAACATGACAGTGTGTCAACCAACCAAACCATTCTGTATCTCTCATCAGTTTCCTTTCAGCCTGTGTACAAATTACTAAGCCAGTTCACTATACACAGCCCTTCCTCCCAGCATTGTTGGGAGATGAGGGAAGACTAAACAAAGTGACTTTGTGCATAGTTAAAGCAGTTATTGGCTGGTTCCTTTTCCATTGTGCAAATGTTGTTTACCTGAGGACAGTTGCTGTTTGTCACACTACACTGCTAATGGGTGAGCTTTATTGTTTTGGTTTCTTCCTTCCAAGAGGGTTCTGGCGTGTGGATTCATGCTGTGTATGAACTCGCTTTCTGAATCCCTCTTGTATCACTAGCCCAAACAAATGTTACTCCCATGGAGCTCTGCACACAGCTGCCAACTAAATTATAGTGAGGAATCAGGTGGTTTTCCAGCTACTGGTTCCCCTAAATAGCAGAAACACTGCATCTTACTACATTATATCACATTGAAAGATAGATTTTGTATTTTTAATATTCTCTTGGGAGCTGAGGATATGAGTCCCTGGATTAAAGACATATCATAATTTACCTTGGCAAATTCCAAATCATCTCTTTGTGCTCTAGAATTTTCAACAATCAGTAAATAATACACTCAGTTGTACTGAAAGAATCCAGATCACAGTCTCTATATATTAAAAGTCCCTGCTGAGAAGTATAATTTTCTTATGTGTATCCTAATCATTGAGTTTTTCTACAAAAAATTATCTAATCTTGGATCCTAAATATTGCTATGATGAGGAGCAGTGCAATGGAATGGCATCAAGCATATGGGATAGTATACAAGTGACCCTGCATGAAGACAAGGATTTGATTTATTTTCCTAAATTTAATCTATCATATAAAATTTACAAGTCAATATCATATTTAACCATAAAGAACTATTTTGCCATTAGTATCTATTATTTGTACTGTGATTTGGCCTTGAATTAAAAGTCTTCTTCATTTGAGCATATGGTCAAAAGACAATTCCAATTGCAGCCAAGTAGGGTGAAAGCACGAAGGCGGCATTAGAAGGAAGCTTTAGTGCTGCTCTATAGATGAGACTGATGAGCTTGTCAGGAAGATAAAAGCATCAGGAAAAATGGTAGTTCTTTCTGATATGGTTATCAGTTCTACAGGACAGTTTGCTTTCCTGGGGTTTTAAGAGTTTTTTGGGTGCCAGTCCCCTAGGTCATTGTATAGAGAGGAATAACAATTCTGTCAAATCTAAGTTGTCCAAAATGGCTCATATGTGGCCTGTCAAGATCTCTGTGGTTGTCTCAAAAATAGTGAATCTTTGCAACAATAAAACAATACCCATTATATTCCAAGGTTTTGAACCTTCAAAGTAAATTTTCACTTCAATCAGTAGGACTTGATTTTTTATTTTTCATTTTTAGCCCATGACACTGTGAGCTCAGAGAAAAATTAAATATCATGACACAAAAGCATGAGGCAAAAAACCCATAACTAGACCTGGTAAGATTTAGAAGATGTATGTTGCTGTTGTCTATACCTTTCCAAGAATGTAGTGGGTATGCCATACCATAAAGAACGGGAGAACGGGAGAAAAGCACATTGAAAAAAGCACATTGAATGCTGGTGAACCAGGATTGCCATGTTGAGTTCATAAACACTTAATAAAACCTCATCTATCACACCCAGAACTCTCTAGCCATGAAGGGAAAAATGGTCATCCACCTGCTCACAGCTCTTGCAGTTTCTGCCTAGGAGGGAGAAAAGAGCCTGAACTGACTAATGTCTGACTAATTGTCTTTTGCTGGACCTCAATTCTGCCAGCAAAGGTAGCTCCTGTCTGCTGGGTACAAACAAATAAAAGATGAGCAGTATCTTAGTATTGAAAGTGATGTAATGGAAAACAAAATAGTTTAAGAACTTTTAGAGCTTTTACTAACAATTTACAGTAGTAAGTAATATAATAAATATACAAACTTTTTTTTTTTACTTGTCCAGATTTTGACAGTAACATTATATTACTTTACATTTCCATGTCAATATCTGTAACAGCAACTTGAACCCTGTGTCCTGGGGTGACAGGAAGAGAACTTGCAAAAGATCATATAAATCACATTGAGACCTTGTATTAAATGGTATATTTCTCATGAACAATATATACTCAACAGAGTAGGTGCTTCATGATGATTAAAGTACTCAGTGTGTGGTGATGCTTATTTTCCCTAGTCAGCACACATCCAATACTGATTTGAGGAGATGCCTTGCAGGCTGCTAAAAGTTTAGCAGCACTCAGAAGCTCTGTGTCTTGTTTGCATTCTGCATTACAGTTATCAAAGGCAGTTTCAAGCCAACAGTCAGGTAGAATTAGGAAAAGATACATATGCATCCAACAACCTGTTCCTGGAAGATTGCAGCCTGGGATTTTTCAAGCATGAAGACATCCTGCCCTGTAGACTGGAATGTGCATCAGCAGCAGACCAGGCACTGTGAACGCTTTAGAGGGCGAGCTAAGCAAACACAAGACTATGTCAGTGCAGATGTTCTTAACATTTATGCACCGTGGCTGTGTTCACAAGATTAATGTCCCCAGAAGGGATTCACACAGTAGATAAAGTTATCTAGCTGAATTTAGAGGTTGAAAGCTGATCTAAAGCATGCCAAGTTATTATGTGCTTATCTGGATTTTTTGCTGTTAGGTTAAGACCAGAAAAAGTCCATGTGAGAAACATTTCACTAGAGGTGAGTACAGGAAGGAAAATTGGGTGTGTTGCAAAAGTCAATTAATTAATGTGAAGCTTGTAATGATGATACCCTTCCAAGATGAAGGTGAATGCAAGGTGGGAGGAGGATTTCACCTAGCAGGAAGGAAACAAATGGGAGGCTTGGCCAGTGGTCAAGCACTCGATACAATCTGATGCTGACTCTTAACAAGGCTTCTTCTTTGGACTGAGAAATACTGGAAACACTAACACCAGCAACACTTTGGGGGTGTGGGCTGTGGAGATTACACTGTTTTACAGGTATCTACCTGAGGACAATGTACATACTGAAGGACTGAGCATGCCAGACTTCATGAGGCATGGCTGTGTTTTGGCAGATTTTCATCAGAAATGAATTGCTAGAGCTGAGCTCAGTGTGGGAGCTGTCACTGAGGTGATGCTCCCACTCACACCAATCAGTTAGTTTAGTTTAGAGCCAGCTTCCCTGTTACTCCAGCTCTCCCTTTCAGATTCAAAAGACACACTACTTTTTTTTTTTCTTTTTTTTTTTTTTTTTCCAAACAGGAATAGAGTCTCTTTAGAAGAAACTGTTACTGCCTTACCAATATGGCCATTCATTTTCCATCGTTTAAGGCAGTTCCTGGAGGATCAAGTTCTCCTTACAGTAGGCTTGGGATAGCAAAAGTTGAAAGAATAAAAAACAACTTATGAGCTGGCTCCCTCTCAGACATACATTCTATGCTGTTTGTTATATCTTCCACTATGTTTAATCCCTCTGTGTTTTCAAGAGAGAACAGGAAGAAAGTGATTTCATTGATTTTTTTGTTTTTACACCTGACTGATAAAAAGTTTAGTGATTTACCTCTGCTCAGTAAAATTTTTCATTATTGGATTGTTGTAATAAGATGGGTAAACAAGTAAAATTCATTGAAATTCACACAATTTTTGTATTTAAAAATACAGTTCTAATTTAGGTCTCTTTCAAACCACTGAACAATGTTATGTTATTTGAAGATTTTATGGACCTGACTTTATAAAAATCACAGAAAGATCAAAGCCAAATAGTTACAAAATTTCCTAAGGAAAGCAAGGAAGGATGTTCTGTTGGTACAGCTTGAAACATTAAAAAATGGGCATTAAGTTTTCAGGTCAGAAGAAAGAGATCTCAGGGAGAAAATGTTATATGCTGTCAATACAAAGAAGCCTTTCAAGAAAATAGGCTTTATAAAAACAAATGAGAACTAGAGGTGAACAGCTTTATAGGGCTGCACTCAGCAAAGAGGGATTACACAATGACAAAGAACAATGATAACTGCAGTGCAGAAGCCTAAGACATTTCATTCCAGTTCTGGGAAAACACAAAAGTTCGGGTAACAGCTCAGTCTCTACGTGAACTTGAAAAACTGGGCGAGAATTCTGACGGCAGAAGATTCAGTCATGACGGGGACAGTGCTTCCTGCCTGTGACCCTGCATGAGACATTGCTGTGGTGGGTTGACCCTGGCTGGACACCAGGTGCCCACCACAGCCACCTTATCACTCCCCTCTTCAGCTGGACAGGGGAGCAAAAATACAGCAAAGGGGTCATGGGCAGAGATAAAGACATAGCGAGAAATTACTCACCAGTTACCACCATGGGTGAAACAGACTCAGCTTGGGGAAATTATTTTAGTTTATTACCTATGGAATTCTTGCCCAGAAATGGAGAAACTTCCAGCAACTTCTCACAGAAGCTATCCCTGTAGCCCCCCACTATCAAACCCTTTCCACACATATGCAATACAATTGTGGACCCTCTTACACTAGACAGGGACTGAGGTCATGAGATATAAGTTGGAAAATGGAAAGAAAAGAGAATTATTAATGATTTCAGCTGCATTTAAAAGCTTGTTTTGTTAGTTAAACCGTACCAACTAAGAAATATCTAGTAACACAGCAGTGTTGGAATATTCTGAAAATCAGATGTAATATTTAACAATATGCACCTCTGTGAGGATGTATATCTCTCTGCCACTTCAAATTTTACTGTGTATCTCATTTGAAAGTGAAATCATGAGGCAGAGACTGACATTTAAGGTACACACTGTAGTGCTGGGAGCTGAGGGTACCCTGTTAAGGCTGGTTCCACAACAGCAGGCTCAGGCTGAAGGGTGCCAGCAAGGCCTGGTCTGGCAGCCACAAGGGTTTACTTCAGACATAAGGAAAGGGCAGCTCAGATCAGAGAGCAAAAGGAGTCTGTTTTCCTTCAGATCATCCATTAATGACTGGGGGATGAGCCCACAGAGAAGAATGGGTAAGACTCCTTAAAGCCATTAATGCCCTATGCACTCTTCTCTGTGTCCCCTTCCAATAGCCAGCCCACCATACCTTCTGGGCTGGAGAGTTACTGAAATGTCTATCTTATTGCAATTCTGTGTGCCTAGCTTCAATGCAGAGCAAGGACCAGCTGATTTACTGTTTTCCTGAAAAACCCATGCGCTTTGCTACCCTGCCAAAAAGGATTTCAGCTCCTTTACTGAGCAGACAACCAAAGCACTGAGATCTATGAGTCAAAATGCACAGCAGCTGCAGGGAAATGAACAAAGTGGGAGTAGACCTCTGCTGGAGGGATATTGGACACTGTGGGACAAACTACCAGGGAAGGAGGCAGGCTGAAGACAGCACAAACACTAAAGGAGCTGATGGCCAAGGCAGCAGAAAAATCAGAGAAAAATTTTTAGCATGACTTAAAGACAGAGTTTGTAGGGAGAGTTGTCAGGGAAAAATCATGGAGATGTTAGAATTCAGCAGCATGAGGGGCAAAGGGTTGGTCTCCATTCTCCATAAAGAAACATTCCTTGGCCAGAGGCAGCTAAGGTTCAAGATCCCTGGCAGTGCTGGTGTGACTGATTAGGCGATCGATCACCTCAGGACCCAATGAGTTGCAACAGCTCAGCCCAGAGAAGACTTTATATTTATGGCATATCAGCTCATCTGACTTGCTTTGATTGAAGCAGAGAGTGCTTGGCTGAATAGCTATGCCAGCAGGTCCACAAGTCAGTAACCCCAGCAAACAGTGCAGATAAACAGCTAGAAACAAGCCAGGGCTGGCAGCGTCTTCACTTGGCTCTGCTGCAGTCAGATCAGGATGTGTGACCACAGCCTCAATACAGTGATCAGACACTCAGGTCAAAAAGGGTAACTGCCTTTGGAGATGCTTTGTTATTTTGGTGCCCATGTCCTTAATTGTGAGAAAGCAGCACAGCAAGTTTTCCTCCCTTACTTTATTTTTTGAGAAAGAAGGGGACTCTTCATAATTTTTCTGTGATTTCAGTGTTGAAAAATAAGCTTCACCTCTCTTTATTAAGAAGATCCAGAATAAATTATTGAGAAACTTCCTACAATTTTTCTAAATGAACCTGCAGTTTGCTGAATGTCCATCACCATCATTACCTGCTAGAAGATTTCACGTTCCTTTCAATGAAAATTTGTCCTCTCTGGTTACTCTTCTCTGTGATGGGGAAGGCGATCTCCTCAGGTGAAAGTTGTGCTCCCTCTGTCACACTCAGGACTTTGCATTGCTACTGTGGAGGCACCTAGGACAATTTTTCCTTTCCTCAGCTTTCTGTTTGTGTCATGTTTTTGTTCAGTGACCACACTTGCCGTGTCCCTACCATTTTGACTTCCCTTTTCTTTTGGCGTGTGCACTTCCCCCTTCATCCTCAACTCACTCTTTTCAAATCTCTTCTTTCAGGATTATGTGGCACTGAAACTGTGATGACTCAGAGAGTCACTCTGGGCAGCTGAAATTGCAGCAGAGCTGAGCACTACAGGGGGAGGACAGTGGGCTTAGGCAAGGTGTGATGCAGAGCACTGGGGTTGGGACACTGCCTGACCGCCTTACAGGCCACCAAGTCAGCTCTGGAACTTCTGTCTGTGTTTCTTTTGATTCTGGCTGAGCACTTTCTCCCAGTTGAGTTTTATAACTTCTGCAGTCATCAGAGAAAAAACTGAGGTTGTTTGGTTTTTTTTGTTTTTTTTTTTTTAATTTGGAAAAAAAAAAAAGACAAAAGGAGGTAGATTTAGGCAGATTTTTCACCAAATTACATAATTGGTCAAAGAAGGCTCTAGGAAATGGTTATCTATAATGACGAAACAACAGGAACAGAAAGATTTGTGGTGAGCTGATTGTGAATTCTTTGTTGGTTAGAGTGGTACCCTATAGATTTCAGATTTGGAGGAACTTTACCCTCTCAGAGAGAAACAAAGGGAGTTCCAAAGATGTTTCTCCTCTTTTTTGCTACTTACTTCAAGTTACACTTGATGATACTCAGAAGGAACTGTACTGGTTGATGGCCATATAAAGGTTCAGATACATAAGGCTAATGTAATAAATATGGTTCAGATATATAAAGATTCTAAAAAAGAAACTATCATTCTCATCTCCCATGGCTTTATCAATGTAAAAAAAAAACCCTTTAATATATGAAAAATTTTGATTTTCAAATGTATGACTTATAGTTTTGATCATAGCACTGTAATACTTCTTTATCTGGGTTTCTTTTAATAATGTCTGAATCAGGCACACTGAAAATGCAGCTCTTCTGTAGGAATGAGGCTGTTTCTTCCTTTTATTACAAGATTTCTCTTGGTCCCAGATTTATGGATCAGTGTTGTTTTCTTGTGTGGGATTTACTTCAGTCAGGCTACTTGTCTGAACTTCTTTTCCTATCAATGGAAGGTAATACAATTTGCTGAAGTATGAGTCATCTCGTCCTTCAGCAGATTTCTAAGGCAGGTCAGATGAATCATTTTTCTTGGTACCTACTTCTCCCTGCTGACAATAAAGGGAATCTAACAGAGCAGCTCTGATATATCCCATACATGTTGTAAGTGTCTAAAGCTACTTGAGACAAAACCCACTTCCAGTGTTTGTGGAAAAAATGTACACAGTCAGTCAACACGAGTTGGCTTCTGGGTGAAATGGAAGCCATGGATACATAACCTTCTGGCAGAGGTCTGTCCTCAGGTAAGTGAGTCCATGTAATCACATTGCCTAGAGTAGTGACTTTTGTCTCTTCTATGGGTTTGCTGTGTACCAACCAGTGATGTATTCAGAAAGGCCTCCCGCTATGTTTCGATGGAAATAAAAAGGAGTATTTAGCCTGATGAATTTCATCAAGTCTATGACACTTTTCCAGTAAAAACCTCTCATGCCTATTCTATTTAATTGGAAAAATCCTGGCCTGTTTTAACTGGGGCATTTGCTGCCATGTAGGAGCAGTAACATTGGCTATCCTCTGAAATGGGTTATGAAAAATGTCACTAGGAAGAAGATAATGGGCTATACAAATTAATATAGATGAGATAATGATGTTCTGATTGCCTTTCATGGAAGTATCCACTTTTATTTATGGATTATACAAGGAAATAAGGCATTTAGCTTTGGTCCTTTGATTTAAGTCCGTCTGACTTAGATGTCTGCCATAACTTTGAATCGTTGAACTTGGGGCACCTGCATGGTACTTAATCAATGCAAAGAATTATGTTGTGGGCTTAATTAAGGAGTAACAGACCATTCAGTAATGTTAATGCGCACACACAGAGTCAAAAAGACTAATTAATCTGACCTGCAGCTTCCTCCATCATTTATTATTAAACATTTGAGAATACAGAAAAACGCATAATGGGCTAATCAGATACAGCCCTTTAAAATGAAAATATGGACTACGTGAACTGAAGATGAAAACTGTAAGACTTGGACCATTCCTGTTTGAATCTTAATCAACACTGGCTCCTAAAGAAAATGTGATCTAACTGTCAAAAGAGCTAGAGATTTTCTAAAAGTCTTGAATGTTCCTGCTAGCAATCAAGGCATCCTGTTACCAATTCCATTCACAATTAGCATTTTGCAGTCAGAAATTTTGCATGTTTTCCCACATTATAATTTGTAATACTTTTCATGAATTTGTTCTGCACTTAGACCTTCCTTAAGAAAATGGGAATATATTCAGTGGTTTGCATAACCCAAAGCTAATCATGGAAGAATTTGTAAGATGGCCTTTCATGGGATCTCTCAGGTTGGAACTGATCTCAGATAGGCATCTGCTCTAACATCCTGCTCAGAGTTAATCGTGAATTCAGCATTTAGACCAGGCTGCTCAGGTCTTTGTTGAGTCAGGTCTTTAAAGCCTCCATGGCAAAAACTCCACAACTTCCTGGGCAGCCTGTCCCAGTGTTTGGCTGTCCCCACAGATATCCTTGAACAGTTTGTTCCAGCTGGAACCCCTCCTCTTTTGGTCTGGGACTGTTTCTCATTCATCTACCATGCCCCTACATACTAGGAATTTGCATTGTTGCTAACTTCCCTGTGGATATGGACAGACTGCAGTTCCCAAAGCCATCTTGTCTGTAGGCTGAACAACCTCTCTCTTGCAGCTTCTGCTCACAGGGCAGCTGTACCAGCCCTGACCATTCTGTTGGTCCTCACTCAACTCATTCCAGCTAACCAATGTCTTGTACTGGGAACCAAAACTGGGAGTAGTATTCAAAATGTGATCTAATGATTACATTTTCCTTTGTTGACTGGCTGTGGTCTTGGTAACAAAGCCTGGTATGCCAGGACACTGCTGACACATGTTTAGACACAAACATACATTGATGTAGTACCAGACTACTCTGCTGCACCTCAAGGATCTGCAGGAAAACACTGGTTTGGAGCCAAAAATAGCATATTTGACCAGACAATCTTGCATTTTTTGTGACAAAATATGTCAAACCTACCTTGATGTCTGACTTCAACCCCAAGAAATCAGATGGTCTCACAGTGAGCAAATCTATTGCATAGCACACATGCCAAATTTATGTTTACTGTGCAAGTATAAATTTACTTTGATGCTTCCCCTTTTTCTGTGGCTAAAGGGTAAGATATATCTAAGGAAACTTTTCCTAAATAAAAAAAAGTACTTTTCCACAGAATTGCCCCTTTTTAATGGAAACTGGCTAGGAAACTGTTTAAAAGAGGAAACCCAGAAAATACTGGATGAGCTCTAATTATCTTAACTGGAAAACAGTGGAACTTCCTAAGCTCTTCCTTGCTGCCAATCTGTGTGGCCCAGAGGACTGGGTCTGGAGCCATCCTAGTGACACCAAACACCTCTGTGCTCCTGTGTCCAGGACAACAATGCAGAGGCAGTCACATTGGCCCAGTGCAGGTCTGGCAAAGTCTACTAGCTGGGCTTTGTGCCATTCTTCTAAGGATTTACCCCCGGTAGGTAACAAAAATGTTTCCTTTTCACAGATTTATTTAGTATGTATTTTAGTTCTATACATAGGTGAAGTCCCATATATATACTGCCAATATAGCAAAGCTGGCCATCTTTTTACTTTCTCTATAGCTCCCAATGAAGCTAGATGTCTCCTATGTCAATGCCAGCCATAGGCTAAAGATCTTTCTCCACATGTACTTGGTCTTCAGAAAAGCATAGTCCTGTGTCTTGCATGACTTTGCCAACTTTTCCAGTCATTTAATATCTCATACTTCTGAAAGTTCACTCATAACTCAAAAGTTGGTATGTTTTCCTCAATACAGTGTTTTCATCTCTGTGTTTACTACTTAAATATACTGAGTTCTAACTTTTACCCTTCATGCATGAAGCTTTTCCTCCCGCGCTATATTTCCACTTTTCTTGTGCACTCAGTATTCATATCCCATTTGTTTTCAGATTTATAATCCTTAAGTTTTGGCTACAAAATTATCCACTTCTCTGGTCATCCCCTGCTCATACTTTAAGCGTAGCACCAGGTTTTGCAAAATCCGGCAAATTTGGTTCAATAGTCAGTGTGCCTCTCTTTCTAGCTCTTGATACCGTCTTAGATCATGATATTTGCCACACTCCATTTAGCTGCACCTGTAGCTGGGGGACTCCAACTCGGCTTCTCATTGGCTTCTCACTCCTTTTACTTCTAATGTATTTTTTTTCATATCTAGCTTATATGTCTACCTCAGAGGACTGGTTCACATTCTGCAAACTTAATTTTTCATTGGGTAACTTAATTTACTCTGCAAGTTATAAGAGCTTTCTTAAGTGTTAATCCTTAACATCTTCCTGCAGTTAATCTGTTTTTTCCCTCAGGTTCATCCCAGATCAGTAGCTCAGATTTTCTGTCTACCTATCTTTTCACTGACATCTTGCATTTTCAGATATACTCTGAAAAGCTATTTAGATTTTCTCCAGCAGTCTTTGACAGTTCCACACTTCCTGTTGCAGCAAGTCTTTTACCATTTGTCTACTCTGGTTTGGGTTGGTTTTTGGTTGGTTGCTTGATTGACTCTATTACTATAATTATTGCTTTCTTAGTCATCACCATGATGTGACTTAAATTTCTGGCTTTGAACATTATTGGTAAAAGCTGGTTCTTGTGAGAACCATTAGGGTAACAACTATACACATTGATGAACGCTCTCCTCTCCTCTCCTCTCCTCTCCTCCTCTCCTCTCCTCTCCTCTCCTCTCCTCTCCTCTCCTCTCCTCTCCTCTCCTCTCCTCTCCTCTCCTCTCCTCTCCTCTCCTCTCCTCTCCTCTCCTCTCCTCTCCTCTCCTCTCCTCTCCTCTCCTCTCCTCTCCTCTCCTCTCCTCTCCTCTCCTCTCCTCTCCTCTCCTCTCCTCTCCTCTCCTCTCCTCTCCTCTCCTCTCCTCTCCTCTCCTCTCCTCTCCTCTCCTCTCCTCTCCTCTCCTCTCCTCTCCTCTCCTCTCCTCTCCTCTCCTCTCCTCTCCTCTCCTCTCCTCTCCTCTCCTCTCCTCTCCTCTCCTCTCCTCTCCTCTCCTCTCCTCTCCTCTCCTCTCCTCTCCTCTCCTCTCCTCTCCTCTCCTCTCCTCTCCTCTCCTCTCCTCTCCTCTCCTCTCCTCTCCTCTCCTCTCCTCTCCTCTCCTCTCCTCTCCTCTCCTCTCCTCTCCTCTCCTCTCCTCTCCTCTCTCCTTTGTATATCAAAATACAAAAAAAAAAAACAACCTATGGTAAATGGGATACCAATTCAATGGAGTCATTTATGACTTAAGCCATCTCAGAATTGGAACTATGAGTACAAAAGATAGTATCAACTTTTAACAACTGTGTTGCACTAATAAAGACATCAGAATTATGAAAAAATGTGTCTTTTTTCTCAGTACTCATCTTATAGGACTATGGGTAGTTGGTTATGTGTTCCTTAGCAGAAATAGTAGGGGTGGGACAATATTCTCCCCTGTGGTACCTGTGTACTTGCACCCCTAGTAAGAGCTTTTTCACAAAAAAGGAAAGTATAAACTTATCCAAACAGTTTATATACCCTAGGTTACGCCTTGAATGGGAATATATAAATATAGGAGGAAGAGCAGTGAGCTTTGAGTGCAGTCCAAGTTCACTTCACAGTGCAGCCCTTTGAAGCAGGGAGCTAGCAGGGACAGCTACTGACTGAAGGATCCAGCCTTGACTGTAAAGGAGAAGTGACTTATCACAGCTGTGGGCATATTAGCTGGTGAATTCCATTGCCTTTTTGCACTTACATCTTCAAGTGCAGTCCTTACTAACAAGGATAATTTCAGATGTGTTTCAGAGGAACTTGACCGAGCTGCAGTAAGCCTCTGAGAACTTTTTGTCAGGAGCCCTCCAGCCCACATTGACTTTATTCATACATTGCATCCTCATGCTGCAGGGATATTATTGATGTGGGACAAGAATATGAAGAGCAACTTGGAAATGGTAGGTAAGAAACTGGCACTTCTTAGTTTTCAGCCTTGGTAGCCAAACTTTATGCAAGGTAAAATATTCTTTGAAATCTTCAGCTCTCATCGTATAAATGTATCCATGAATAAATACCATATTTTTACAAAATGTGAAGCCTGGGGAGCTGTGGCTTAATACAAAACTATACATAAATATATGTGGCTGGGAATCAAAACCCAATAGACACATCTGCACCAGATGCAGGTAATAGGATTTTACATAGCCTTTCAACATCTTTCTAGTACCTTTCTAGTACATTTTCAGAGCAAGAGATAGATTTTCTGCTAAAACAATAGGTACAAATTTAATAGTCAGTCACAGCTCTTAAAATTCAAATATTTTCTGCAACTTACACCCCCATTGAACCACCTAGATAATTTTTACTGAGTCATTAAATCAGGAGAAATGTATCTTGTCTCTTCCTCTGTCTTCAGATTTTGATGTTACTTGATCAGAAAGTTTGTAAATGTCAAAACATTTAATGGCAGTACTGTTTATTTCTAGCTTGAAAAACAGAGAACTCTGTGTTTATATCTGCTTGATTTTGTGAAAATGTGATAATTTAACTTTTCTGTATAATGTTTAAATACAATAACATGCAGTGAAGGTGTATGCTGCTATTTGAGATAATAAAAAGTGCATTCCAAAATAACACATTTTTTTCAAATCCTACCTGAAGAAAAATGTTTGGACTACAGATTTTTGACAATGTGAAGCACAAGTAGCTATAAAATCTTTGGGATTTTCCCAGGAATGAAATTTCACATTCTAACTTGACACTCTGATTTCTTGCAAGAGCATCTGTCTTATAAACTGTGCTGCCTATGCTAATTTATGCACCATTTGACTAAATAGATCCCATCAATGAAACAGAGGAAAATATTTACATCTTTTGCTGCAGTGCATTTCTCCTTGTTTTTTTTCTTTTGTTTTCTTTTTTCTTCCCAAAGAACTCTCATAGGCCTAGGATTTGCAATTATTCAAATAAATATTGGCACAGGTAATCCTCAGCCAGGTTGGAGACTCATTGTTGTAGATGCTACACAAACATCCAGTGTGTGCCAGGCTGTGTCCCAGAGCAGGCACAGTTTGAAAACACAAGCTGTAACAGGTGGATGACAAACAAGGAGAGAAGTGAAATAACTCTTACAGCAGAAGGCTTTAGTACAACTAATTAGTTGTGCAACTGGAAGCCCTTTGGTGACAATGAAGAAATGTTTTGAGAAAGACATAAAACTCAGTATCTCCTTCTGTTTGAGTTTCCTAATAATATACACAAACCTGCTGTCAGCAATACTTTACCAAAAATTGTCAATTTTTTTGCAATAACGAGGCAGTATGGTCTACCCTGCTAAGTAACCAGCCTTTGGAAGACTTTTGAGAGTTCATAAAGCTTTTCTAAAGCATGGACTGTAAAATAAAAATAAAATATTAGTTTAATAACACTAGACCAACAGTTTAATGTGCTTATAATTTTTAAAGACCCTAAGCAGAAAGCATCAAGAGCTTATATAAAATTCTGCTTTCTTATTTTAAAATTACTTTATATTTCCCAATGGGGACTTTATAGGTTTGCTGTAGCATTCCATCTGAAGACAATCATGGATGATAGCACATATCAAAACATAAAAGCTAGCACAATCAGGACTATTACAACTCCCAATATCTTGTTTTTGTCCAATTTGGTGCTAGATTTCTTATGAATTATTGAGTTAATGCTTCCAGTAAGGCATAAGTTCTCATCCCTTGAAAAATCTCTCCATCACAGAATTTTTGAGATTTATGTTGTATTCTGTTTGTTTTGTTGTATTCTGGTTTGGTTTTTTTTTTTAATGCCTAATAAAGTCAGGTGGATTATAGAACATCTCAAAATTTGAGGACTTTTAATCTTGTATGATGTCTTTGACAAGTCAGTTGTAGTAGGAACATGGAGATGTCTACTCCTTCAGCACCTGACTTGAGCTGTAGGTACGGACTCAAATTATCCCTGCCACAGTAATGTTGCTTCACTGCAGTGTCATTGTTTTATATAAATATAATTGTCAGATTCAGGTTTACCTTCTAGGATGTGCTTCTCAGGAACAAAACTGGTCTTCCCAATTTATTTTAAGTCCAGACAAAGAAGACCCCTAATGGAAACAACAGGGGTCCTTGTGTGAATAAAGGAAACCTACAAGCTAATGTATAGTTTCCTGGTATAGATTCTGTTATATACATAGCTTTACTCTTAGCCAAATATATTTCATATTCATACAATTTTTTAGTATAAATGTATGCTGTTTTCATTTGGCTGCACAAATAACTCCAAATATTTTCAGAAAAGTCACTAAATATGTACATGGAGAGGGATGAACTTTTAAGGCTATGAGTATTTTCATGAAATAATAAAGTACAATATAATGGAATATCTTTTCTCTCATTTAGTTTACTTCATGTTTTTCCTTTACAGAAAGTAATATCTCTTTCAGCATCAATCTTTATTGATTCAGACAACACAGGTATTTACAAGTTTTATATTGAAGGGCAGGACCTCATGGGTGTAACTCAGGAGGTTGTTATTCTAAACTTTGGGATGCTCAGAATCCTACTGCTTTTCAGCCTCATTGATCTCCAAGGTTTCCTTTGCTTTTTCTCAGCTTGCCAGTGAGATCTTACAGCTACATGTCTTATAAAAGGCACTGTCAATTCTATTCCCAGGCTCATTGCCCTTTTCTTGATGTGAATGGCTTTCTGTTTTTAAGAATGTGCACTCTTTTCTAAGGAATAAAAAGCAAGGAACAAAACAGAAACAGAGAGGAGGGTGAATTTGTCCTTTACTTTTGCTCTCTGGTGTTGTTTCAAGGAGAAGGAGTAAGACCTGAAGGGTCGTGTGAAATCTAAGAAAGGCTTCTTTCTAGGTTTTGTAGTTCTGCCTACTTGGTAGGTAGGGCTTTTTTTCATGCTGTCACACAGAAAATATTTTTCACATTGGCATTTTAGACTTTTTTTTATTTTTATTGGTTGTGAAGGCTTCTAAATTATATAATGTTATTATGTTATGCATAATGTAATGTGTGATACCTTATAATGTGATTAATATCCTCACTGGAATTTTTACTGCAGAATACTGGAATGAAAACTCTATAGTGTACATCCAGGAGAAATTTTGCTTTCTGATCACTAAGAAAGTTAATGACAGTGCATGGAACAGGCCTTTACACTATGAACAAGTAATGTAATAATTGTTCTCTATGTCAACTTAACAGTAAATAATACTGGAAATCTGTATATATATCCTTTCTATTTATTATGCGCGGTTTTGTTAGGCAGAGACTTCCCTCTGGTGAGCTGGGTTAGAGGCTAAGCCCAGGTGAGGATCAGGATCTAGTTCTGATTCTTGTCTACTCTCTCTTTCCCTCTTTTCTAACCACACCTCAGATGAGTGCAGGGAGCAGACCATGCATGCAATGAATTCTGTCACTGGCAACCACCCAGTTATGGCTACTAGTAGCTTTTCTTTTTCCAGGATTGTTTTGACATGTGTCATGTTGATTGATATATTCCATCACCCAGATGGACAGGCTTTCCCAGGACAGACAAGATCCAAGTGTACGCTAACTCTGACAATATAGGATCAATTCAGCTCACAGCTTTCTTTCGAAGGACTCCCAAGAAAAGAGGTTTAAAAGTCTCACAATTCAGGTGAGTTGCCAGGCAGATTGCAAGTAACTCAAAGAGCAATGGTAGATCCTCTGCAGTATGTAATAATATGTACATATAGAGTATATATGTCATATGAAACTGTTGGGGAAAAATTTTGCTCAGCAGAGAATAGCCTTATACATGGATCTGTTTGTGTGTGTTAGTTAAAGGGAAATTAATTTACATTTTTCTTCCTTCTGTTATAGAGAACTAGGAAAGACGTTTTTTCTCCACAGAATACTTTCATGCTATGTTGAAGACATTCCTCATTTGCTGCATATTCATTCATAAAGAACATGGTACTAATTATTGGTGTGACTCACACTATTCTCAACTGACTCTCAGCTTCTTAAATTCCGGTGGATAGTGGCATCACTCCAGTGCCCCTGGGCCACTGAGAAGCTGGGCACAGCATGGTGGACCAGGTTCTCAGACCATCCACTAAACTCCTCAATAGGACCTCAATGTTTCTTGTAAGGACTCTTCACAAGATAAGGCAGTTGTAATGAAAAAATCCATCAAATCTTTACTTCTTTTAAGGACCGTCACTGCATTTGTCATTAAGGGATGCTTGAAGCAGACAGGAAATGCAGGTTATTGTTTTGTAAAACCTTTTTTCCCATACTACTTGTTTCTGCCATTTGCCTATTTAAGGGAACTACATTTTTACACCTCCAACAGTAGTTAAGAGTATAAAATGTCTGTTTGATCTAATGGAACATTTGATATTCCACCCTATCCTTTTGTGGCTGTACTCTTATTTCCAGTTACAAAGCACTCCACTTCTAAGTAGCCTTCTAAAATATACTTCACCTTCAGCATCCTATCTAGTGATGATAAAATGGGTTGCAAACCAGAAAGACCAAAATGATTCCACTTTTCTATACTTCATCTTTTTTACTTATCTCTCCTTTCTCTTTAGCCTGATAAAATAAAATAACTTATGCTGTAATATATCTGTTTTCCTGGCAGGCTCTTGAGAGGCAGTTCTTTGAAACAAGTTTCCCTTTCTTGATTTGCTCTCTAAAATGTTTATGGACTCTTATGGACTAAAATTTTACCGTCAATTATATATTAATGTTTCAAAGGTAGTTCTCAAGTATTATGGAGAAGTATCTTTTGAAAATTAAAAAGCCCTCATTTTTTTTTGTTTGTTTGTTTTGTTTGTTTGATTTTGTTTTTTTGTTTTTTGTTCAGGTTCTACATCCCAAAAGATATAGAAAAAATCAGTGCTAGACAAAAAGTATGCTACTTAGCTGTAGGATGAATCATTTGCCGTGTCTCTTGCTCTTAGATCTTTCATCGTAATTTTAATAGCCTTTCATACTTTCATATTTTCTTCCTGAGAATCTATATTTATCCCTTCATAAATCTTATGCCTTGTTAAAATCCATCCACTTATCCAAAACCTGGTGATTAAAGTGTACTGCTAAACTTCCCAAAAGTTGGGCTATGTTCATAAAGTCTACTCTAAATTATAGTTGTTCTCAGCACAGATGGAAAGGGTAAAACATTAGTTGCAAAGGCTTACTAGAATGGTTAGGAAGAGATCAATACCTCAGACTTGGACTAACCATAAAGTTGGATCAGAAATGGACTTTTTAGCTTGGCAAATTGAACTGGGAAATAAATTAGGTCAAAGCAGAAACTTTGGGGAATTTCAATATAAGTTTCCAAGGTACCAAAACTTCAGTTTCTCACTTTGAGACTAAATAAAAGACATAAACTGTCAGTATTAACTTAAATATGTTTTTGTGCCTTTTTTCCCATTAAAGATTAAGCAATTTTAAAGTGAAAATGAAATTTTCAGGAAGAAAATAATAATGCACTAGAAATTATAAAATAAAACATTTGATTAATAATCAGTTAAAACGAAAAAAAAAAAATCTATCATTCTTACATTAATTCTCTCTCTTTTTTTTATTTTTAGTTTGTTTTTTGTTTGATTTTAATTGTCCATGACCATTTGATATTTTCTCAAGTTGTTGCTTTTCCCAAAGTTCCATTTTAATTTCATGTGCATGCTAATTTTGTGGTTGCTGGAAAAAATAATCCAGTTAACCTCAGTCAACATTCAGTGCTAGATCTCTTGAAGTTAGGGACTAGGATTCACTGAGGTCAGGATTGCACCATAATTATTATTTTACTGAAGGATAGAGATGCCTTCATGTGGATCTCAAGAAAAATATGTTCTTTGTCTCAAGGTCCATGGTCTTGAAACACCTTTTGGATTGTGCTGCCTTTGCTGTTTCTTTTCAGACAAAATTGGAGGTCAGTAAGTCTTTCAAAATGCTACCACACAAAGAGGAAATGTTGGTATTCCTTCTGCTTTCAGTCCACTGCCTGCTTAGTGGTTCATCTCTAGACTGGAGTGAGAAGAAATGGAATGATCTCTTTGGAGTGATAGATAAAGACAGGAGGAGAGAAATATTAGAGAGCAAGAAGAGGAAAGGTTAGTCAACAAGGACACCCGCCATCAAATCTTTGTGTGCTCTGGCATTTCTGAGACACAGAATTATGAGGAAGCTTTTCTGATGTTATAGGGCTGCTTAGAAATGCAAGGGCTCCAGCAAAGGCACGATGATGCTTTTCAGAAACATAGCAGGCCAATGCCATTAAGGCATTGACTGATCAGATGCAGGAGACAAGTTCTTGCTACCAGACAAGAGATGCTGGGCAGGATCCTAAACAATATGACATTAACACAAACAATATGACTATCCCTCACTGTCCTTGAAGGTGAAATCAAGTAGCTTATATTTGATATGGGAGACACCTGCAAGGTTTCCAGAACATTTAATGAACTAGCACAAAGCACCTGTTTGCTTGCAAGACTGAAGATAAAAAATATAAATATATAAATTCACAATTGCAAAAAAAGCTGTGTTGAAATCTAGGAAGAGAGGCAAAAGCCAGTGAACTACCACAGCTTTTAGCAGTTATCTCATGCTTTAGAGTGGCTGCTTGGTACTTATGAAAAGCTATTGTAGTGGGAAGCAAATTCCAGAGCTCACACTACTCAGACACTCAATTTCAGGGTGGACAAGCAGGCTAGGAAGGATTCTGCTGGCTGTAACAGATACCTTGTCAATTTAAAGGTGGAAAGGGAGATTTTAGACATTGTCAAAAAATTCAACAGATAAATGAAGATGCTTTTGCTGGAAGAGTGGCAGATTTGTGGCAGGGATATTCAAAAGACATATAATGCCAAAAGAGCTGGGGTCTTCTTAGGCTGACTTCTTCAGAAAATGTAACTTAGGCTCTTACTTCAGACATGGATTCATAAAGACTCTTCAGCCCATGCTGAAGTCAATAATTTTTAAACAAAAATTTTCAATTACAGCATATGTTTTATGGTTCTTGTTACTTGAGAAGCTTAGCCTTTTTCCTGATCAGCCAGCTAATACGTTATCTATTCAGTGAATGTAAATAATTTGAAAATGAAATATTACATAGTAAAAGCAGAATGTCTCAACAGTGGTTCCCGTCTATGGGTCGATTTTTGGTCCCTTCTGCTTAAAATGTCCTTCAGCTCCTTGTCACCTAAATAAATATCCTCCTGCTGCCTACTCCAGCTGAAAAAACAGGTATTCCTCAGATTTATGCAGTATTTGCTACTTAAATATTTACTACTATCACATATCAATGCTATTTTGGCTTGGAATTGTAGGGAATATTTTATTAATAATTTATTATTAAATTATTTCAAAATTATTTCAAAACATTTCAAAAACTATTTCAAATTAAATTATTAATATTTTCAAAATTTTGTCTATTAACAAATTATTGAATTATCTCAAAAATATTTGTCTGCATAATTATAATAATTTCAACTAGTCAAGCTGTGTCAATAAAAAAATTATATAATAATATAAATTGGTTCATGTGCATTTAATTTCCTTAGAGGAGTAGTAGGGTGAAAGCCTGGCATCAGAGAACAAGTGCATGTTTCAAGGTGGACACAACTGTTGTTTTAGCAGTTGAAGGAAAACAGACTAGATGACTGATGTGTCATTTCTGTAACTAGACAAATGAATCACTCCAATTTGTAAAGTTCAATATCTTATTACAATGCATTAGTATATTTTGTTGTGCCTAAATTATTTTTACTTTCACTTGATGGATTTATCTGTGAAAAATTGTTGTTTGAGATTTTTAATTTACATGAAAGCAGTATCTGCTTTGCCTCTAAATGTTTCTGAACAGCAAGTAAAAAAAGGAATAACATAATATTTAAAGAGGGTTATTATGTTTAGAATCCCTTAAGTGTTGACAAAGACATTTTCATTGGTTTAAAGCTGGTGATCCACTCTTTCCAAAGAGGCATATGAAAATGGAATGGCATTTGGAACATCAGATGTGCATTTATACCTGCCCTCATACAGGATAAGTCAGTGGAAATAGGACAGAAAATAAAATTAATAGTGGAGATTTGCATAAGGATTTTTCACTCCATAATGAAACTTTCATGAACAGCATCTAATGAGGCAAGAACATCTGATGAAATATATCAGTGGGTCTAGACAGGTCTATCTTTGAAGTGTGATGGAATGTCATTCCTGAGAAATTGCAGCTTTTATGAAAAAAAACACCCAACTGAAACTGGAGTACAGTTGAACAGAATATAGAATAGCATAATATTCCTCAAAGTCTTCTTCAGAAAAAAATCCATGTCAAATTTATGGTAAATATGTTTCTCTGTATTTATTTCCTAGTTATTTTCAAAGTTTCTATTTGAACTTTTTGGCTTTATGTAACCTTCTTCTGCAAAGGATTTCCGAAGTTCTGTTCCAGCACAGCAACCTTATGAAATGTTAGTCATTTCTGATATTTAAAGCTTCTGGTAGAATGATAGCTTTCCTATAATTAGATCAATGCAGAAGACTGAAAGGGACAATCTAGGAGATTTTGTTCTCAGTTTAAAAGTCAACCTTCTCTTCGCTTGCTGAATGATTTCAGATACATGCCAAATAAATTACAGTAAAGTGAAGTTTATCATTATCACTCTATCATTATATTGCAGTAGCCCTTCACTTCCCACTGTACCAGGCACTCTGTAGATGATCACCTCCATATAGCTTGAACCCTGAGCTGACAATATAGGGAGGAGACAGGGAAGCAGAGGCACAAGTAGCCAAGGTGATTTTCCTTCTAGATTAGACCTTTTTAAAAATGCAAGAGATAAATTACATTTAACAGTGACTCAGCTCAGTGCAGAAGGTGCAAGCCCTGTGGTGGGATGAAAGTTTACATCATGTCATCAGCCCTCTCTGCTGATCTCTGATGTCTGCCATAACTCTGGGAACAGGGAACTTTCCAGGATGGTGGCTCTTGGCAAGGAAATGGGAAAAAAAATCTCTCAGATAAAAAATCTGAGACCAAACGACAACCACAAGACTTCTGCATGCCGTGGCATTCCCTGTATTTAAGGACTATTTTTGCTAAAACAGAATTCCTGATTTCTTGAATCCTAGATGAACATCCAACATGCTATATTCAACTATATACATGTTAACACCATAAATACATATAATTACATATATATATGTAATATATATCCATAATTATTACATATACATATATACACATACACATACATATACATATATGCATATGTAATAATTCTGAAGTCTTCTAAATTCTCCACTATATAAATGCTCCACTATAGAAAACATCCCAGGCTGAGTTGTTGCGTTTTCTACTTCTTCTTGATAATTGTGCTTGTGTTTAATAGTGTTTCCATTTATGACTACAGTAAAAATTATAAATTTTGTCATGGAAAGTCCAGTTTTATCTCAGGCAATTGGAAACAAGAGCAGAAGTTGTCTTGGGATAGCTTAGATAATGACCATACTTTTTGGTTTAAGCAGGCTTTAACCATTATGCTCTTATATCTTGTTTGTTGCTCTGTCCCCCAAGACGTTCTCTGTTGAAGAGAAAAATGTACTAATCTGCATTTTTCCCACATATGTTTCTAATCCAGACAACATAAATGAAAATTAAATTGCACAGGATGGTAGAATCAATAGCAAGGAATAACCTGAGGTAATGTGATAAATGATAAATAAATGCAATGATAAGCAATTCCATTAAGGCAATCAAATAGTTTATGATGCCACCATAACTTTGAGCCAGTATTGATTTCAGCTAACTATAACCATACAGAACTACAAATTTACTGTTCAGTGAGTTTCTTAATTATGGTGGTTTGGAGCTGTGGAGGAGGACGGTATAAATGGGAGGAAGAGTACAGGAATGTGCAGGAATCTGAAAAACCTCTCTCTGTGTTGCGGTACATTACGCTATAACTGTTCATTTAATTATCGGGTTCATGTAGTGTAAGTGTGGTAAGAATAGATGGTCCCCATTCATTTAACTGCTTCCCATCCCTTTTCAGCCAACTGTTACACATCTCCACAGCTTATTTCCTGGGCCCTCTCTCCCACGTTCCCTTCTAACTCCTCTGAGTCACAATTAGATTTTCTACCCTTTAGCTGCAACTCGTTGGCAGATGGTTTTGGCTGAATTTAGACAGGCACAGATGCCTTCGTGCTTGCTGTCTTTGCAAACAGAAAAAAAAAAAAAAAGAAAAAAAAAAGAAAAAAAAATAACCACAATCATACTCCATTTTCTTCTTCTTCACTCTTTGTGTATATGAATTTCTCTGTGTGCCAAATCTCCATGAGCATCTTGCCTGCCCCACCTCAGAAAGGGATAATGACAGAGTCACCATTGTTCTGACAGGTAGCAACAGCTGACATCGATTTTTGTTGATTTATCTTCAGAAGGACTAGAACATTATAGATCTCTTATAGATACAAGCCCCATTTAGCATGGAACATATATAGTAACAGAAATAGAGTTAGTAAATCCTTCCCATGAGTCTATCACTTCTGATGATCTGTAGACAAACTATGGCTCTTGCTTTCTTGCTTTCCTCTCTAGAATTCTATTCCCCTTATCTCTTAATATTTAACACAATGAAAGGAGGGAAAGGTCATTAGCATTTAGATAACACGGAGAGAAAACAGTTACCAGTTTTGACAGCCTAAATTTTTGCGGAAAAATATATTTCTCATAATAGTTATACATACTTCTGTACGGAGTGCAGTTCTTAACTGTTCCTCAATTAAAGCCAATCTAAAGGCAAAATCATAGATATTTCAACACAAACCCTAATTTTCTGTAGGAAGAGTAAACAATAGTTTAAAAATTTCCTTCATTGAAAGACATTCTTAGAAAGGAGTAGAGATAAATCCAAACAAAATCCTAGGGTATGATTTTGAATTTACCTCTCTAACCTCCTACTTGGTTTCTATGTGCGCAGATCTGAAGAAAGTAAGCCTTCCTATCTCCTAGCTAGGATCTACAAAATTCATCCTGAAGCTGAACTTGCCTACTCTCTTATTTGTAAATTTTTGCATTTCTATATTGTCACTTTACTGTCTTGTAGAATTTAGTATGAAAAACTATGCCTCAAGGCATGCATCTAAAATAAGGATAAAGAAATTTCAAGGATCATAAACAGTGGCCATCTTGACATCTTTTTTCCCAAGAAATTCATCAATTTTTTGAGAAGCAATGAAAGAGACAGTAGTACTCTTTAACTAGTCTCCAGAAGTGTGAGAATCTACAAGTCTCCAGATCCTGGATCTGCTATAGATGTGATTTATTTAATGTTTTACCAGTGATCTATAACTTAACAAATGTCTTCATTTTTTTGTTCTTTGTTCTTGTGTTTCTGTACCTACATAAGTGTTAAGAGCTAAAATTGAAAGAGGAAAATGGTGTAACATGGATCATTAGAGGCAAACAGAAATGTACAAGGCAATTTATTCTGCTGGTTCATGTTCAATTTGAATTTGAATAAGGTTCATTTCACCATAGCATCTAAATCCAATTCTAATTTAAATTCACATCTAAATCTAATTTTAGCAAGAGCCAAATAGTTTAGAAACTCATTATTCCTGCTGAGAATTTTACCCAAAATATGAAAAATTATAATTATAAAAAGATTATTCTTAATATAGGATTTGCTCCTGGTTTAATAAAAGTAAATGCAGATCACTAAATAAAAACAAAAGTTTTTTTAACTTATGGGAAACAAACAAAATTAATTTCCTGTAGAACAGGGTCAATACACCACCTCTGTAGTAGATCCCTCTTCCAGAGACTTAGCACAGAAAATGGGGCAGCTTTTCTGTGAGAAGTCATTAAATTAAAGCACATTAGTTATAAATGTTGCAAAACAGGTAAAAACTTGCAGCAATTGTGAAAAATAACACATCAGTAGATGACACACATGGGAAAAGCAACACTAGTACATTTTTTGAAATATGGTTACCTTAAAATATTTGTCATCTGCATATTTGCCTCAATAATATCTGAGTGCTTTCCAAGAGAAACAGGTAATGTTAAGGAGGTTTATGAGTTTCAATGACCTTCTGGCCTTCCCTTCTTATTCATAGTGAAAATTTCTTTATTCTTTAGAGTTAGACTATGGCAATACTTGGAAAAGGACATCTTTCATTGTGACTCTAAGTGAAGCAAGATTGGACTCCCACCATGGGATCCAGCATCTAGCACTTAGTAGGAAGAGAAAACTAAAGAAGGAAAAACCATCATCAACAACAAACCATCCCACAAGGTTTGAACACTGCCTGAGTGCATTTTTTGCCATGTTAAACTATTAGAAGAGTTATCTTGCACAGGCAAGTAGAAGAAGAGGTCGGAGAATGGGTGATTCAAGAAAGCACTTCAGTATTTCATATTTTTTGATGTGTTTTCCATTAGACAACACTTGCCCAGCTGCAAGAGTTTTTTAACATCAACTGGAGCTGGCTGCTTGACATTGCTGAGGCTACATAAAATTCTGAGTGCTCCTGTCTCTGTTGGAGCTTGTGTTTCCTTGCTCCCACATGTATTCCCAAAGGATCCAAGTTCACTTCAAAAAGATTTCATGTGCTAAAGGTGCCAGGGCTGCCTACAGGCACATGCATAATACAGGCACAGCACCTGTATTATGCATGAGAACCCACCTGTGTGGCAATTGTTTGCTCCTTCTCTATGGCAAGCAGGAAAACTTGAGACTCATCCTCCAGGCATATTAGTGGTTATATGACTGCACTTGGGGTTTCAGCACAAAAAGACAACTCATCTTCATTTTACCTTGACGCTCTAAACAACACCCATGTTTAAAAGGAAGCAGCACTCGAAGACGTTTCTGTACCACCCTGTAAGCCCAGAATTTCCCTGCTTGGGAATAAAGATCACCAAGTTTGTCCTCTGCTCATCCAGTTGTACAACTCTGTATATCTCCCTGGACTTGATGCACACTTTTTTTATTCTCTTCTTTTACCTTGTCCCAGAAAGCTTTTGCAGCTCTTCTTGGGACGTGTTTTTTGATGAACACTTGCTGAGAAACAATTAGTATTTTGTCTATGATTGACATTAAAAAATACATTTTATGAAGTATTTTTAATATATTTTGGTTTTTAATTATTTATGAAGAAGACATGCTGCTTGACAGAAGTATCCTCCTGAAAGAAGGAGAGAGCACAGGGATGGGAAAGGAAGGGAGGGAAAAATACTCTAGCTAAGTAGTCAGAAAATGAACAACTTTTGAAAAAAAGAAAAGATAATATATATTTTGATGTTATTTCTGCTTTTAAAATTCAAATGTTTCCTCCTTATGGTCTCATGGAACTCTGTATTATTTTAGAGCATTTGATGGCCATTAAATGCAGAAGTAATTCCAAAGCTTAGTTTAGTCCCAAAGTTTTAGTTTTTGCACAATTGGAATTGCCTAGTGCTCATTATTTGCTGCTGAAGTTACATACATGGAGTGTGATCCTGACTCACAGGGATTCAGAGTGACTTCAGTGCACTTACAGACTTCCACAAAGATTTGACTGTCCAGTGTCCTACCAAATGCCTGTAAGAATTGAACTGTCAAGAATTTGGGACATTTTTTTTTCTGACTTTTACGCAGTAGAATTATTTGTTTCATTATTTTCTGTGCTTTTGAGGTTCCCAGCTGACTTAATTAAAAATTAAACAAACATCTACATCAGATAGTGAAATATACATTTACAAGCTGGCATGTTTTTCACCATGTGGAGACTCCTGCATGTGGATGTAAACACACAAACTCTTTCTACAGCATAATGCTTTTGTTCCTGCCCCCAAGAAACATATAAAATAAACACTTTTTTCCTCCATTAAACACATTCTTTAGCGCATCAAGGAGTTAATTTCTTCTTCATGAGGGTCAGTAATTGAATAACATTTTGGCTTTTATGCAAGAGTTTTTCAAGGAGAAACAGGCATAAGATGCTCACAGACAAAAGTTGTTAAGAGGATCTATCAAACAGATGTAGTGTTTTTTTCCCTAGGAAATGTACCAAGCATAAGAAATATCTTGCCAGGTGAGGAGTTCTTTCATTTTCCCTCTCACGTGTTCAAGGCGACTGTTTTGTTGTTACTCATCACCCTTCATCAAACATCTATTTCTGCGAAGAGTACTTTTCACAAAGGACAAACAAGTATAATATTGGAATTTCTGCTCACTTGGTGCTTATGCTTTCTGCTCCTGTGACTTTGTCTTGATTATAAACAAAAATTGCCTGAGAATTTATGTTGGAAAGGAAGAATCTGGTGGCAGTGTGCAGGATATAGGCTCCTGGGACTTCCAAGCAAGGAACATACTTTGTCCTCAAGATAATTTATCTTTTAAAGTCAGCCTGCGCTCCCCTGTAGGGTGCCTAACCTAACTACTCTTACCTCATTCCATTTACCTGCTTTTTCAAATTAATCTTCCCTTGTATTTTTAAATGAAATATATTGTTGCAAATAAAAAGCAAATTAAAAATAGCACAATAGATAAGTGTGGAAATTCATGGAAACTCTGTGACCAGCCTTTAACCAAATCACTGTGAGTGAAATACTTCCTGGTACTTTAAACTGAATATACTTATTTCTGTCTCATTATTCATTTTTCCTTATAATTGTACTTACTAAAGTCAGAATTCAAGAAATATTAGGGAAAGAAAATGTTCTTTAGAATGGATATGTAGCTGGTGAAAATACTGCATTTCAGTTTATTCTGAACAACAATCAGTCAGAGAGACCCACCTTTTTCATCCCATCTTTTAAGGGAGTGAAATGAATAGTTTTGAGAAAATACATAATTTTAAAATGTTTTAAAGGCTTAAAAGGCATGAATACTAGTATGCTATCCCCTTTGTCAATAAATTAAATCCATTGGTAAGAATGTTACAGAGAAAAGGCTTTCATGTTTCCATTTGTCACTTTGCAGCTCTCGAAAACCATCTGAGTTCCGAAGTTAAAATCCAACAGTCCTGTAAATAAAGGAAGTAACATAAATCTTTACCCTGACACTCAGTGACATTTTTTAACTATTGAAAAAGTTTTGAAAACTGGCAAATTGATAAAAACAAGAAAAGAAAAAAAGAGGAAAGCTTATAAACAACACTCTAGATACCATTAATTTTCAGTTGGACACAAAAGGAAAGTAAGGGAATTCTATCAATATTTTTGTGAATTTTATTCCATTTTTTCAGCAGGATGTAACTGTAAATCTCAGAAGATTTCAAGCAAGGTGCTTAAAATTAAATTATAATTGGAGTAGAATGCATAAAAACAATCAGAGATTTAAAAAGTGTTTTGTACATGTATAGTCCTATTTGTAATTCTGAAGAGATGGAAATTAATGTAGGTAAAATCAGGACTGTTTCTGAATATTAACCTGGTACTTCTCTGAAATGAATCCATTGCATTTTGGTGATTTTTGTCCAACTTTCTGCTTAGGTTATCAGTAGTTTTAATTGCTCTTAAGTTCCTTTTGGAACTTTTGGCATAGCATTTCAATAACGCTGACTATTGAAAGTGTCTAGGAAGCACTGCAACTATTGGACTACCACACATAGTGAAGTACTATGAGTTTGATACCATGAAAAATTTCAGAAATATTTAGATCTCTTTACCTCAATATCCTAAGTAGTCCTGAGAGGAGGACATTTTTTATCATTAACATGAGGTTTAACATTTTTTAGAGGGGAAGCATGAGCTAAGGATACCAATCACATTTCAAAAAACAAACACTAATAAGTTAGGAAATGTTGAAATTAAATCAACCTACCTGATCTTCATTTAGCCCTGGACTCCGAAGACAGAAGCACATTTAAATCTTTCCATAGATGCCCTGCCTCATTTAGTAGCTGACAAGAGTGATGTTCAGATCAGAATAATTTATTCAAAAAAAACCCCTGTTTTCCCCTAGTCTTCACTCTTTCTCCTCACATCTGATGTACCAAATGCTGTTTGAGCATTGGTGTACAGACTCCTTTCCTTACATGCTTCTCAATGGCATTTGTCACTGTATTGCCCCAGTAACTAATCCACGTACCTGGTAATGTATTAATAATTAATTTCCTAATTTTCACAACTCCTGTGAGGTATTATCTCACTTTTATTGCTTGGAAGCCAAGGCAATGAATATGAAACCTACTCATTTCCTTTGGACATCTAATTTCGAACTTTCCAGAGGATAACAACCTAAACCCTCACTTTAGACATTTAAAGCACATTCCCAGCTGACACATCTGTCTGTGCACTTCAGAACATCAGGCACCAGGACCCCAAGTTGGTTCCCTCAGATAATGAGCTTCTTAAAATAAAGTACCTTTCCTTAGAATCATATCTAAGGCAATGCAAGGAGCTGATTCTTAGGGGCAGGATGAAATTGATATGTGAGGAAACTGTCCTCTCTCCACAAGCTGTCTCCTTCCCTGTTCCTCCCTTACCTCTTTGATTTTGCATGCAAAAGACAGGGTCCTGCAGCTGGCATTTTCCTTCACTTCACAGTCCCCAGTAATCCCCTGTCTGGAGCAATAAGGGAAGCAGGGAAGAAGCAGAGTGTGATCAGGCAGTACAATGTGAAAATGTCAACCCACAGACTCGGGCAGAAGGGTATTCCATGTACCTACCCCAAACCTGGTGCACCCCAACAAAACCCAGAACAGAAAAATGTCCTACTTAACCCAGAACAAGATGCTTTCATGGAGTGAATAGCAGAAACAATTTAGAATGTTTCTCTGATATATTTGTGAAGCAAGGTTTTTTTCCAAAAAACAAGTCATTAACTTTGTAGAAGTTAAAAGCAATATATTTACCATGAAAAATACTCCTTTGTTATGTATTAAGTGCAAACTCCAAAGTGCAAAGGTATATTTTTTTCAAGGCAAGGTTATCAACATGCTTTATGCTGGAAAAAAATTAAGTAAATTCCTGTCACAGTTCCACTTTTTTTTCTTTTTTTCCCTGAAAGAACTAAAATATTCAGCTGTAAGAGTAGCTGTGTGTGTCTGAAAGCTGTGTGTGAAGGTATGTGTGTCTGAAAAATTATTTTGAAATAGATTCCAAGGCTTCAAAATTTCAGTTCAGATGTTTCAAGCATTGTAAAGTTATCCACAAATGAATAGAAGCTCTGTCACAGAGAACGTGAAACACACCTCTACGAATGCAAATTTGTCAGCCTGCTTGTGGAAGTGCTACAGAGCTAATATCTTCTTTTAATGTTGAGGACAAATAGAACCCCCATAAGAATTAATGCAATAATTTACAATGATTCAAGCAGTTTATCCTGACATATTTCTTGCTAATTAAGCTGTGAGAATAATTGATTTTTCTATGAGAAATGTGGAGAGAAGCAGGTTAGTGACAGTGTAATTACTGCAACATAAATACCTGAAAAAAAATGTAATTTTGTTTGACATAATGAGCCTTTTGATGTCAAGTGTAACTCTAATTTCCTGGTACATGTAAAGCATCAAAATAGTAATAGCAATATATCCTCAGAAAGATGAATGCTTAGATGTCTCCAAGACCAAAATCAGTGCTGTCCAATAAAGATGAATGAACTTTAAATGTGGAGCACACCTGGTTTTTTTTTTTAAATGTGGAGCACACCTCCAATGCTCAAATGTACCAGGAGAAGGCCTCTCACCCTGTCCTGGGTCTTTGTCCTGACCTGCTGCTGCTCAAGGTAAAGGTGGACAGCATGCCACCAGCACAGTCAATCTGCACCACTGTCCCTTTTCAAATTATTTCCCAAATGCTAACTGGATTTGATCATAACTTCTGCATAATTTAAAGGGAGATGAAACCTAATTTTCAACCAACTTATTATTCTCAAATTAAATTCTTCTCTTCTTGTTCCCAGGCTCTTTCAAGTAAAGCTACCTTGCATATAGCCTTTAATGAAATAGTGCATCTCAATCAATACTTGATGGTCGAGCCTTCTTTCCTCTCTTCTTTTGGGAGATCTTTCCTATTTCTCTTTCACACCTTTGGTCTTTCACACCTTTTATCACTTCACACCTTTGGAATTTTTTTTATGTTCTTTTGCCCCTCTATTTCTCTACTTCATCAGTTTCTTGTACTCAGCGACATGGAAAAAAACTGACTGAAAAAGCAATGTGCCTGTAGTATTCAGCTTCTTCTATTGTTTGAATTGTAAAGACTTTTTGGGCTTCCTTCTATAAAACTTGCAGTTCTTGTCAGTTGGATTATTTCCTGGGTTTGTTGCAACTGTACTTCTGTATTTCTGCTTTTGTCATGTGGAATGAAGGGATAAATTTGTCTGGACAGGCCTTTACCTTTATCAATGTTAAGGAAGGGATGACACATCCAGCACCTGTATAGGATTTTATTAATTTTCTTGTGACCCCCCCATCTGTCCAAGTTCCCCTCAGATGGAGCAGTGTCTAATTGTTCATTATAGATTTCTTCACGGAAAGGCCTTTCTTTCATGTTCTAGTCCAAGCTTAAAAGAGGAAATGCAGGTGTAAGTGACTAAATGAATTGCTTCATGTCATGTTGCAAATATTTAGGAGACTGATTTCTTGATACAAAACAATGCAGACTTTAAAAGGTAAGGAGCCCATCATTAGGTTATAAAATCAAGCAGCACAATCTGAATTTATTATCTTGTTTTGAAAAATATTCTTAAAATAATGCCTTTTAGTGAATTTTAAATGAAGCAGGCTCCCATTCAGAATGCAGAGCATGCTGCATCATCGTTTGTGCATCCCACAGCCCAACTATGAGTGACAAATTAAGCTTCCTAAGGCTTGAGCAATTAATGGAACTGGGAAAACTAAGCAGATAGCAGATAGGAAGAGGTTTCTAGAAGCACCATGGCAACAAGATGTACCCAGAAGTTAGAAGCCACCTTTTTAAATTCTTGTTTTATTTGCACATCACATGAATTTGGCCCTTGTTACTGCACTACTTTTCAAAAGTGTTATTTCTCCTGCAGTTGCACTGTTTACTTCCTGAAAAATAAAATACAATGGTAAAACTTCAAAGTAGTGTTCTGTCATGAGTCAGTTACACCCCAAGGCGCCCTGCAGGGACTATTTCCACAACCATCACCATGATTTATGATAAGCTGTAAGGTGGATAAATATTTCACCCTGGACAACTCATGAAGGAACTAAGATTCTTCATGCACTTAGAAAAAGCAGAGCAACCTTAGAGCAAATATGTCTGGATGCTCTGAAGGAGTGGATAATTAATGCAAAGTACAAAACAGAACATGGTTAGGACAATTAAAGCATCTTCTTAGATTTTTTCCAATTTGCCCACAATGTCCAAACCTCACCTTGGAAGCAAGCACTGGGTTGGTAGCAGAAGCCAAAACTGGGACTGTGGCTCTCTAAATTTGTGTACGAATGTTTCCAATAACCCAGCCGTGAATCTGTGGCAGACTAAGGCTAAGACTTCACACCTGGATAAGACAGCAGGATACTGGGAAGAGCAAAATATTATTATTCTGCTTCCTAGTTTGGCACACCTGAATTGCAAGAAATCTGGGATTGCTGTCTGCTATCTGCTCACAGGGGAGTTCCTGGCTTGGCAAGAGGATGTGAGGCCACAGTATTGCTGCTGTTGGAAAGGATCTTGTGGGAACTGATTGCCACCACAATATATGGAGTGATACAGAGCACCAGAGCTGTCTCTTAGGTCTGTACTGCCCATCCCCACTGGACTGCTTGATCTCACATGAGTCATTTCACAGGGAATCTGTACCAGCATGGGGCATTCAAAGGGGAATTTGTAAGTTGCAAAGTTCTGTAAAACTTCTAAGTGACACTGGAACTGCCTGAATGGCCCTTAATAAAAATGAGTTCCAGTTTTTCCCATTTTTTCAGGAAGTTCTCTGTCAGCTTTATTATTGAAGAATTTTAAAGATGAACAAAACAAATTATTTTAATGCTGTGAAAGTCTCTATTTGTTCCCTAGACTTACATGCATACATATTTGTATAAGTCAGTAAACTAAAATTTTAGATTAGAATAGGTTTGCAAAACTTAGTAGTCTAAAATTTACAATGAAAAATATCTATGTAAAATTTTCTAGTATAAGGTCATAGGACTGATAGACAATTACTACAAAATATTTTTAAAAGTATTTTACATACTTAATAAATTTTAAGTAAATGAATGAACTTAAAATTTTCCATTTATGGAATAGCTGTTTTCTTCTTTTTTAAAAAAGGATGGCATGCCTGAGTTCTCTCATGGACCCATCATAGCTGCAGGATAAAAGTCCATTTGAAAGTGAAAGGATGGATTGTTGGGCACTTCTTGATAAGCCTGGAAGATGAGAAGTGCAATTTCAGAACCACATGAGCCTCATGCACTACTACCTGTGTGTGCTTGCCTGTTTCAGCACAGCTTAAGGGATTTACTGGGGTCTATCTGCTTTGACACTGCAGTCCTATTCTAGAATTTCTAATATCATGTGTTAAAGCTCTGTCTCCTGACAATTGTCATGACAGCCTGTTGCCTCAGCCAGAGACCATGAAAACTGATGATCCAAGTAGAAAAGAAAAATGAAAGGAACATGGGTTTTCCTCAGTGGATTTTCTACTTCGATTATTAAGAGTGGGAATATTTTAATTTTCCTACATTGCCTGCCAGATGGTTTGTCTCTCAAGCTGCCAGAGTATTTTTTTAATCTTTGGTTTAGCTTTTCTGAAACTTTTTCAGAAAGATTCAGTTCTTCAAGTGTCACTCTCACTTGTTCCAGTTACCTCTCTAGAGACCAACCCTGTAAATCTGGGGTAAGAAAAAATAGAAACCAATATTTTTCCCTTTTGAAGCCACTCAGACCAGGAAAATACAGCCTGGTAGTTTTCATAGATCATAGAGATTTAAAAGAGACAAACAAAATAATATGCTGATTTATAGTAATGGTCTGAGGATACAAAAACCAATGTAATAGCAGAAGTGCAAGATAAACAGTTCAAATTAAGACAGTAATAACCCTGCTACTAAGCAACAGGTATTATAGATGACACCAGTAGCAGGTACTTTTATCCTCTGTTTTATTCCCTTATCATTGTATTAAATCGGCTTGAGGAGGTTGATTTGAAATTTTCAGAAACTCAAAGGATCACAGAAAGGCTAAGGCTGAAGGGGTTCTCTGGAGGTCAAACCCCTGCTCAAGCAGGGCCACTTGGAGCAAGTTGCTCAGCACTGTGGTTTTTGAATGGTTTCAATGGTTTCAATGGTTTTTGAATCTGTCCAAGGAGGGAGAATTCACAACCTCCCTGGACAACTTGTGCCAATGCTCGGTCACCTTCACAGTAACAAAAAAAAGTTTCCTGATATGAAGAGAGAACATGCTTTGTTTTAGTTAATGTCTTTTGTTCTGTCACGGGGCACCATTGGAAAGAGCCTGGCTCTACCTTCTCTACACCCTTCCTTCAGATGTTTATATGCAATGACTATTTCTCCCTGAGCCTTCTCTTCTCCAGACTGAGAAGCCCCAGCTCTCAGCCTTTCCTCATGGGAGAAATGGTCCAGTCCCTTCATCATCCTTGTGGCCCTTTGCTGGACACTCTGCAGTATGTCCATGTCTTTCATGTACTGGGAAGACCATAACTGGATCAAATATTCCACGTGCATCCTCACCAGTGCTGAACAGAGGGGAAGACAGCTCACTTGACCTGCTGGTAACACTCTTTCTAATGCAGCTCATGCATTAGTCTTCTTTGTCACATTCAGCTCCGGTTTCACCAGTGCTCCCAGGTCCTTGTCTGCCAAGCTGCTTTCAGCCAGGTGATCCTCAGAATGAACTGGTAGGTCCTGAGACTGGGACTGGGACTGGGACTGGGACTTCTCTTCTCAGGTGTAGGACTTTGCACTTCCCCTTGTTGAGTTTCGTGAGGTTTCTGGCAGCACATTTCTCTAGCCTGTTGAGGTCCTTCTGGACCACAGCTCTGGTGTACCAGCAACTCCTCTAGGTTTTGTGTCATCAGCCCCCTCTTGCTGAGGGAACTCTGCCCCATCATCCAGATAAATTATGAAGGTGCTGAATGGGACTGGATCCCAGAGATACACTGCTAGCCACAAGCTCTGACAAGGCTTCATGCCACTGATCACCACTCTCTGGGCTCACGTGTTCTGCCGTTTGTTGCCTCACTGTCTGCTCATCCAGCATACACTGTGAGGATCTTATGGGGGACAGTGTCACAAACCTTACTGAAGTCTGCTGATTCTGTCCACTGATCCAAATTTTTGACCAGTTCCTTCTATTTATTGCACTCTTCTCTTTTGATCCTAGCAACAAGCCTATGAAGACATTTTATTTGATAGATGAAAATAGTTATGTGCTCTGCAGCATGCTGAGTCTTAAATCTGTATTTTTTTCTTGCATTTTCAGTCAGTTAATCAATTTCAGTCAGCAAATCAATGAGAATGGAAATATCTACTATTTATAATTTACAAATAATAACATAGCACAATTTTGATATGTTTGGAATTTTCATATTGCATTCAATTTACCCTTCATTGTATTTTAAAAATCTGTATTAATAAAGTTAACATCTCATGAGCTGCTGGAGGAAGTAGAAAGGTGAAAGTTTTGGCAGCAGAAACAGGGGCACTTCATCAGTTATCAAGTGTGGGAAGCTTGTAATGGAATAAGCACATGAATTGCGTATGTCTTGCTAAACCTGCCATTACTGACATTAGAGAAGTCTGACATTCATTAATCATCAGTGGGCGCAAAAATTGGAATTTACCAATTGTTTATGCTATGGTTTCAGGCATATTGCACACTCTGTTTTTTAATTTTAATTTTTTTAGAAGGTGATAATTTTTTACAAGGAGAAAACTTGTTAAATTCCTCAGTTTTGCAAGAGTAAACAGGACCCTTCCTATAACAAAATATAAAAATATATAGTATTTTCCTTGGGAAGATTTCATAACCTGAAGGAAATTCAGGATATTAGCAATTTTTCTTCTGGTGGGGAAACACATTTTAACTTGCTTATTCTCATACTTAAGAATCATGAGAAAAATTAAGACATAGATCAAATCAGTGGATTACAAGGAACTAAGAGAGGAGGGAAGATCTGCATGAAAACAGAAAATAAAATGCCCTTAATCAAAAACATTTTTCAGAAAGTCTTCTTTTCAAGTTGTAAATAGGAACTATCTAAACCGTACAAAATGAAGAAATCTAGATCCAACCACCATGTGTCTTTCACTTCCACAAATAGTATTTTCTGTATGTGTGTTTACACAAGATATACATCGCTTTACTTTAAAGATACTGACAATACCTAACAATATGTAGTTTACTCTTAAACCTCATCTAATCTCTATGTCCTGCATTAGGTCATCATCTATATGTGTTAAAACTTAGCAAACTTACCTAAATAATTATTTATACAAGCAAAGGAAAGCCAAAATGTTGCAGATGAACTCTAAATTCTCATTTTGGCTGTATTATATGTCAGGTAACAGTCTTGTTACAGAAGTAATTGAAATCAATATGACTGGAATAAAAGTGCTTTGCACACTGTATCTCCTTCATGGAACTGAAGAGGTTTTATTCTTCTGATTTTATAACAACATTTATATGAATGGTGTTGAAAAAGTCATGACTCTCAATCCAATAAAGACAGGAATGATGCTGTAAACTCTATGTTGGCAATGTAATATAAGCAACAATAGCTTTCAGAAAAGGGAGCAAAGGGAAGGTATATTGACACCACTGCTCATTTTATTAACTATTATGTAGGTGGCAAAGTAATTTCAATATATCTGAGAAACATAAGTATAGTCCTTGTCTCAAGGGCTCACAATCTGACATCCTCATTCTGCTGGACTGCTACAGTTCTGTGCAGGATACTGTGCTTTGGGAAAATCCTCGTATCCTTTAAGGAAAGGGAAGAGGGGACTGCAAAAACAGGAGCCATAGAAACCTGCATTAGACCAGAAGGTGAAAGAAAAGTAGCAGTTTGAAAGGAGAAAATGAGAATGCCTGACAGGACTGGCAGACCTGTGTCATGAAATAACCAGTTTGAGGAAGAGGGAAAAAAAACAGCGAAGCAAAAATGATGCAGTGGAGCAGTAAGGACAGAAATGGAGGTGGCAAGACAGAGCCTGAGCATCAGAAACAGTGCACAAAAATTACCCATCTCTGAGCAGACTCTTGTACAGGCACACACACATATCCTTGCACATCTACGTTTCTAGAGAAGCTGGTTGGATTGTTTCTTACTGAGTTGGTTTGTCTAATTAGAAATAATAGGCCAGATTGATTAGCCTTTCCAAAAACAAGGCAAAAACAAGGATCATTTTTCCTCATTAAAATTTTGTGTATTTGCTTTTGAGAAGCAGGAGACCTTCTGTGCTATCTTTGCAAGATATTTGTTAGCCTTGTACACTTTGCCATTCTATTAAAAATCTGTTTATCTTCAATAAAGTTAAAAAAAATCTGCAAGTCATTTTTCATTTTCAGCCCCCAATGATCTCCCCAATGAGCCCCCAAGCTCTCATAATGATGAGAGCCAGGACTGAGAGGAGGGAGGTTGGTTTTTTTTGGGTTTTTTTTGCACAGTCTAGGGCTTTTCCATTGGTACTCAGGATTTAGACAGCAGAATTATGTCTGCACAGCAGAACAAGATAGAAAAGGAGAAAAGAAACACAATTCTAGGCTCGGGAAAGGTAGATGTTGCAGGAAGTGAAGTTTCTACTTACCTGTTTTGAAGGATTTGGACGGAAAAGGTACAAAAGACCTACAGATATGGAGATTTTCAGAAAGCCACAAAGAGCTAAAGATTGAAGGTTTGCTAGGACTCTGAGCACTGTGACTTTGGGGCAGGGAAGACTTAAGAGCTGAGCAGATGTGTCTGAGATTGAGAGGGACTTGGTGGCTGCCCCTCCACAGGGTAGGAGTGGCTATGAAGCCATATTAATGTGTTAGAAAATAAGGATGAAGGGAGAAGACAGAGGCTGCCAGTCCTTGAGCAGCCTAGGATGAACAGCTTGGGTGGCTTCTGGATCCCAACTGGGCTTGGGAAAAAATAATAAAATTGTAGCTGCAGGGACTGGAGGAAATTGACTGTTAAGGACATGTGAAGCAATAAATTCCTGAGAGAAGCTGTGGTCAAAAAGGGAGTCACAAATAGATTTTTGCTTGCTTCATTTTTTGATTTAAGCCTTTAACTGTCCTGTCTTGCATTTGTCACTTTCATCCTTTATTAGAATTCATCCTTATAATATGTTTTTTCTCCGAATTGAAATGATGTTTCAAGCAGCATTAGCTCCCTAACTGCTGTGTGAAGCCAGTAGTCCCTTAGCATATGTATTAAGAGATTTAAATATTTTTTGCTGCTTTTTTTTATCCATTTGATAATGGTCATTTCTATTTTGAGTGTAGAGACTTGAGGAAAAGAAATCTTGTGGTTATAAAACAATGGGACTGAAGCCTTTGCTTAGATGGTTAGCATATAAGATAGGTACAACCACAGTTACACCTGTTTGGCAGTATTAACACCAAATTTAATTGAGGAGGGTGAACCCACGGTCCTTGTGGTTCTGTGCACATGCAGTAGGAGAATTAGTTTCTGATTATGGTTTGCCCTTATTTTTATATCGGATTTTTTTCTTTCTCCAGGAGTGAGCCAACTTACACAAGACTTCTTAATCTTATAAAGTATAGCAGGGATGATAAACTCACAAACCCTCCACTTCTAAAATCCCCAAATCCCAATGATAACCACGGACGTAAGACCTCTGTGGGTATTGGTGGTGTCTGACAGGTCTCTTTGAAGATGCAGAGATCTCACCCCAGAGCTCGGGTGTCCATCTCCTATACGTGGTTGATATCCCGACTGTAGTGAGAAGGATGTCCAGGCAAACTTATAACGAAGAGGAGAAAACCTAGCAGCGCCTCTTAAGTCTGTTTTTGTGCTGGTACGTGAGCAGGTGAACGCAGGAGCGGAATGCGGCAGCTTTTCCCCGCTTTCCGGGAGCCAGCCCGAGCCCTCTAGCGGTGCGAGCGACCGGAGCCCGGTGCCGGGAGCCGACCCCGAGCCACCGGAGCGGCTGATGGAGCACGGCAGGAGCCTGGCAGCAGCCTGGTAAATAGTGGTAAATAGGTAAATAACTCCGTCGGTGATTGCAAGCTGCTTGCTGCTACGGCCTCGGGGGAGAAACAATTTCCAGAGCAACCTTCTTCTGCGCTTGGCGCGTCTGACGGCCGCGACACGTCCTCTGCCCCTCTCTCCAGGCTCAGCGCTCCCTTCCGAGCCAAGCTGGGCTGCGGCCGCAGGGCTTTTCCCCTCCGGAGTGCCAAGGGTGGAAGATGATGCTCCAGAGGCCGCTGGTCCTCACTGCGCCACGGCTTTCACGCCTCTAAGTGACCCACATGGGATGCTGGGAAGCCTCCCTGGCAAGCTGGGAAAGGAAAAGTGAAAAAGATGGGGTTTATAACCTGAAATGGGTCATTCGAGTTCTCCCAGCCCTCTACGATTTCTGGAGGAATTATGTAAATTTTGGTAAATCATTCCGGCCTTTTCCCACTGGATATTTTCTCCCCCGTTAGCAACACTTGGGACCTTGTCTTGGTGTCTTATTGTAACCATTTAAAGACATGGCTCTTTCTCTAAATGTACTCATTGAAGGAATGGTGCAAAAAATGTGAGAACATCTATTTACATAAACATGGGTGTCAACACTGTTCTGTGATGATCTGAAAGCCCTGCTGCAAGTCAGGGAGTCTCGAGTAGAAGGATAACCATGTGATTTCGAGGATCAGACCCACCACACAGATAGCAAATTGTGCATAATAATAACAATAATAATAATAATAGTAAAATAAATAGAACAAGTCTCACCTGTGCAAATTGCTGGTATGTTTACAGAAACCACTTATTGAGGAATTTTAAATAACACCAAATTTGGGAAAATTTGGGATCAGGGAAAAATGCTAATGCATAAAATATATTTTTTTATTATTTTTTTGTCCTGGCTGTAATTAATTTGTTCAACTTTATTAAATAAGGTTTCTATGCGCTGATGAAAAGCCTAGCTGAATCCTGTTTTAAAGGCATCCTGGAAGAATCTGAGAAACATTGCTGAGAGTGTTGAAATGTCCATCATAATAAATTGTCCTTGCCACAGCAGGCAGAGGGACTGATGGCTCTCTTACAGCAGGGAAAATCAGAAATAACTCCTCCTACAGAGGTAATGACAGCGGTGTCTAATCTGTGAGGGAGGGGAATGAGGCCGAGTGAGTTCGGGTCCCAGTGGGGGGCTGCAGTGGGCAGCATCCCTTTGATGCCCCCATGGCCTCACTCTCTGGGTGACACTGCTGCAAGCCTGGCTCTGCCCCATGGCTCTGGCTGAGCCAGAGCGTCACAGAGAGCACAGGAGACTGAGGAGATTAAACCCCAGCAGGTATTGCAGCTGGGATCTCCACCTGACAGGACAAACAGTCACCCTAGCTGCAAAAAACATGGGGTGTTTCTAGATTTTCCTGGGGACACGAGTTTAAATAGGCTCATTTGCACCTGATTCAAAAAGCAAACAAAACAAAAGCCTTGGTATGGCATAGTAGAAAGAAGGCTGTAGCTTAAAAAAAAAGTGTGCTGTGATACTCTGTATGAAAATGAACAGATCTGTTCTTGTAACTGGCTGAATGCATTGTTTCCTGAAATAATAAACTTGGCTTATTTCTTCTGCTTATGCACAAGTGTAAATCTCATTTCAGTGTAACCAAACTTCAGGGTATTTTTGTTTTTTACTGAGTTTAGAATTATCTTTAATTTTAGCTGCCAAGATTATGGATTTGCCATGCTTATGTTTTGAATATATTTAACCTTTTTCCCCACATTTATTTAATGAAAACTAATTAATATCCAATATCTACCTACACAGTCTCTGTCACTAAACCAGGGAAAAGTAATGTATAAGATCCACCTAAAGACAATTGTTATCATATGAAAACCAATAAAATGCAAAGAGGCAATTTGTAGAGGAGGAGAAAATCTATACATAAGTATATCCTATTAGCAGGAAAGTGCTGTGTTAGAAATCTGTTAGAAATTAAGTGATGTAATAAATAACACCATAGTCCTTTCAAAATTTTAATGTTTTATGTTTAACCAGTATCAACAAGAAACATTTAGAATATGTTCTGTGTAAAGAACATCCTTCTTCTTGGAGATACATACATATGTGTGTGTGTGAGAGTGTGTGCATCACAATTTTATTTCAATTTCTCATGTGAGGACATAAGGTTAGTCTGGATACTTTCTGAGTTTGCAAAATATAGCTTTAAAATGAACTTCAGTGCAGCTGTGCTGTGTTCAACTTTATGATCTGGTTAAACACTGCCTCATTACAGTGGTCATGTGTAGTTCCTGTCATTGAATTTCTCTCCTTCCTTTTCCTCCCATAAGGCTGATCAAAGAGAAACTGAATATATGAGGCAGATGGTTTGAAAAGAGACAAACACTTCAATTTACAAGTGATTTTGGGGCTTTAAGATCCCATTTTTTGGTTGTTTTCATGGCAAGGAATTGATCTGACAGCAACATTTAACTGTTTGCCAAATAAAGAAGTTAAATAACACGGTAGGGTAACTACTATCTGCTGTGTTGGGTCATTTCATCCAGAAAGGTCCCCAGGCAAACAGTAGCAACATCCCACGAGTCAGAAGCAAGAACTGCTACTGGGCAGTGGAGAGTGACTGAGGGAAAAATGGAAATACCCGAGCATCCTGATCTGTCACTGCCTTTCACTGTGGCTTTGAAAATTCCACCTGACAGCAACAGGTCAGATTCCCAGGAAGGGCTTTTTTTGCCTCTTGGTCTTTTTGGAGTTGCAAATCCAAAAACTAGACATAAAAAGCCATTTATGGGCTTGAAAGTACCACCCAGGGTCATTCACCCAAGAGGTGCAGCCTTGGCTGCACTGCCCAGCTCATCTATCACACGCTCTCTCCACTCGTGCCTCACTTAGCAAATTCTCTACTGGAACATGTTTCTGTTAAACAGAGCTCAAAGTCATGGTTCCCTTTGGATGGGAGACTACCCTACTGTACTCTGGTAGGATCCCTGTCTGCTGTGTAAAATTCCCTCATGGATAGGATGCTCTTCCCACACCGGCTATACAATTATTCTGCTTGTTTGCCCCACTGGACATTTAAAGATGTCAACAAGGTCTTGCCTCATACCTTAGTGATGGCAACTAGCCTTCTTCAACAGTAGAAACCCAAAACACATATTTTGTAGCAGGGTGATTGGGGCAGTTCTTCAGGGCTGAAAGAGATTTAGACTCCAGTTCTCTTAGGTAAAGAAAAATGCTGTATATTTTTACATTTTCCTCAGCTACAGGCAGCCAGCAAGTATGCTGCTCCCTGGGTGCTCAGCTACAATTGGCTGTCTTAGGTTTACAGCCGAGTTCCAGCTCAGTTCAGTTTGTAGAACCTACTCTAAGAGGGCACCTTCCTCATATGAGGGATATACATGTATGCTCTGTAGATGGCCTTCAGCCTGCTGTCATCTAAAACATAATTTAGTACATAGAAGTGAAAGGTAAAACAAGTGCACAGACCACTCTGGTTTGCCAGCCATGTCGAAGCAAACAATTTTGCTCTGAGTAAAGAGATATAATTAAGCAAATCAATACAGAGGTGCTATGTAATTGTTTTCTTGGCATGTGCTGTTATTCACTGTCAAGTGATACAGGCACACTAAGAACAAAAGGAGTTAAACAAAAAAAAACCTATGTTATTTAATTTTTTTTTTATTGCATGGAGAAAAAATGAAATCCTGAGGAAGTGGGTGTCTTGAAAAAGGAGGAGGAATATAAAAATCTGTGTGTCTGCCTCTGAACCATAGAAATAATTTTTGAATTAGATTTATTCTCTGCCATTCAGAAGTAGAGATGGAGGAAAAGATTAGATTATTTAATTGTGCTTTAGTGTAGATATTGCAGAAGTCATATGATGGGGTTTCAATAGATAGGAAGACAAAATCCAGAAAAAAAGATCCCAATATTGACTCACTTGCAGTCTTCACCAGGATATACCAATGATGTTCAAAGCGTAGTGACCCTCATCATATCAAGGGAGACTCTTTTCTGGAAATTACTGAGACCTGAAGAACCCTAGTGCATAAATTAGACTATGTGAAAGGCATCCTGTGTCGCTAATCAGGATTAATCAGAAGTATGGGAGATGTAGTTAGGAAAACAAGTTGTGAAATACCAGATGTTACCCCAAAGATTACTTTCAAGGGTATCATTATAGTTTGAAACCTGAAAAAGAGAATTAGCCTTATGAGAACCCAAGTTAAGAAAAAGTTTCAGGACATTTAAAATGTATCACTTTTTTTTTTTTTTTTTGTTTTCCTGGTGTTGTCCCTTCATCAAAGAAGTAAGTATTTTTAAAAATGAGAATCCCAGTTACCCTGTTCAGAGCAATCTCTGCATCCTCCATCCCAAAGAAACTGATGTATAGAGAAAAACCTCCTGCAAATAGTGCTTAGAAATCTTTTCTCAAGAGTGAATAATTCTCCAACAAATTTCTGTCATTCTTGCAGCAAAGTGTTACAGTTAAATCAAAAGGGCTCCTGTTTCCTTCTCTGAGTCATTTCGTGTTGGATATTTCTTTTACTTATGCTGGAGATTTCAGTGCGATTCCTTAACTATGAAACTGAAATGTTTATCTCAGTAGCCAATCTAAGGAGCTTGGTCTGAGACTAAGGGATTTCATGGGCAGAAGGAAAGAAGACTGTCTCCTCATCTCTGCCTCCCTCCCTCCTTCTTTCTTTCCTTCCCCTTCCTCCTCTCACTTGTCCCTCCCTTTCTCTCCCTTCACCTTTCTTGGCTTTTTATGTCCTAAGACAAACCAAATTTCTTCAAAGCAAAGGGAAGAAGCAAAGGTCAGACCTGTCAGCCTCCCCATCCCTCTCAGCTTACTTTGGAGTCTGGTTGCCACAGCTCCCACTAAATGTGCCTAGTCCATCTCATCTTCCCAGTAGCTCCGAGCAGTTTTTATTTCTCTTTGATGCTCTGCCAAACGTAACACAGGCTGATATGTGCCGGGCTTGGGCACAGTTTCCAAAGGATGGAAAAATACCTCTCCAGGGAAGAAAAGGACTATAAATAAGTGTTCCTGGGGATCTAATATCAAATGGCAGTGTTCCATTTGTTATTTTTAAATCTGACTATTGGAGGACTTTGTGGAGGGATGGGGAATGGCAGGAGGAAATGAATAGCCTGTCAAGTAGTCTGAGCTCTAAAGCAATGTGCTGCTTCACCATTGATTTCATCACTCGCTTTGGGTCCACACACTTCATGCAAATAGGAGAGGCATACTGGGAGCCAGCCACCAGGAGAACATGGCATTTCCTAATTTATGCTTTGATACTTAGTTTTAGCAGGCGTGACGTAGCTTCATTGACTTGGATGAGGCTGCTCTGTGCCAAAAGTTAAGCACATCTGTGGGACTGAGATTTTGTCAGAATATTAAACCAGAAACACCCTTGAAACCTCAAACCACTCTCCCGAGCATACGATTTGTGAAAACCATCTTTCTACGACTTTTGAAATCAAAAATTTTCAGAAAAATAAAAAAAGTGAAATTAGCCTTTCTCATTTACAACTTGTTTTTTTGTGTACAATCCTTATCACAGCAGATTCCAGCCTTGCAAAGAACTATATAATTAGCTTTTTTTCCTCAATTAGGAGATTGTAAGTTTGCCAAAGAAAACATATTTTGAATGTATCCTTTATCACATGATCAAAGATCACATATATCTTTTCCTATAATGAGATGCTCATGTGCTAATGTTCTGTAGTGGTCCAAAACTTACAACTGCAAAAACCTTTGATGTATCACTAATTGGTTTTAGCACCATAGATTAGGTGCTGAAATCAGTAGGCAAGAAATTGTGAGTAGTAGGTGGTGAAGGGATAATTCTGATTCTCACCATATGCTTTGAGAAATTTAAATCATTACAGCATAAGTAGAAAAATAAGGCATAACTTGTTGCTTTTTTATTTTTAAGAGAGTCTCATAGATTAGCTGTATGATCCAAAAATATGCTTTGTTCTAAATCATTAAAAAATCCATTTCACAGTTTTTATTCTTGTAGAAACAACATCCATCTCGCCTGCAATGTGCTGTGCATTCTAACACCTAATGTGTGGTGAAGAATGTAGTAACAGGGGAAATATATCTTCATAACACATCAAAAGTGCCAAACCTTTAATTAATTTCAGACACAATGTTGCAAAATAGCAAACTCTAACTATAGACTTCATCTACACTACACAGAAGCAGGAAAAGGAGGCAAGTGCTGTTTTACGTGCTCTCATGATGCTGGTGAATGTTACGTCTTTGATAGCTTCTTGGTTATAAGGACTTGCTATTTCATCAGTAATGAAAATAAGAGGTGGCATGGCCTAAGGAACATGGTCTAAGGCGGGGAAGAGAGAGGTCTATTCTGGATTGAAAGCTACATGACTGCTCTACACAGAGGAATCTGCAGAAGCATGCTTCAGCAGACATCAGCTTTGGATTTAAAATATCCTCAGTTGCTCAGGTTTGGCTTTTTTAATGAAATTTGAGTGATTTGTATAATTCCACACAAGCATGTACACACTCTCTTCCAGTGGGCCTTGTTTCCCATTTATTACCAAAACTCAGTTTCATGTTCACAGCAAAGATATAATAAATATTTTATCACCATGCTTCTTATTTTAAAAAACAACCAGACAAACAAGCAAACAAAACAAAACTCCCAAAACATCCTAAACCAAACCACACCAAAATGCAGCCCTAGAAGATGTGACAATTCAGGAACATTTCTGCTCTGCACTGCTAAAGTGTCTTTATTTAAATGATTGATATTAGTTTGAACTTTTAGTATTTAACTTAGATTCAAAGTTAATCTCCCTTATTTTCAAGGTTAGCTTTGGGGTATTTTTTTTGTGTGTGTGTGCACATGTGGAAGCTGGGACTCAGCTTTTTAATGTTTATTATAACTGGGAATTTTTTAATGGCATGTTCAATTCAAGAACCTCTGATTGTTGGAAGCTCATCTAAAGTTGATTATGACTCCTACTGTTCATTCCAAGGATTTTCTCCCTATGGAAAGCAGAGGATGAAAGTGATTGCTAATGTACATTAAACCAAATTGTCAACCCCTTTGTATTTCTAGAGCATTAGTAAATGCTCAATAGTAAATAAGAATTAGACCACTATTTACAATTAGCAACCCTATTCAAAGTGCCACTCAGGACTGCCATCTTTATTCTTTATAATAAACATTATTTTTAATGTTACTGTAAAGGAACAAAAAAGGTAACAAAATGCACCACATTGCTGTGTTTCCCTTGAAAGGGATCCACAGGGTGTCCTCTTTCGATGGCAGGGTAAAAGCTGAAGGCAACTGAGATATGGATCCTTTCAGTCTTGATTTAAATGCTCCCTACTGACTTTGATAGTGTCCTGAAAGTGCTGTTTCTGTCCTTTGGTGTAGTTCGCTAATTTAATGTAAGACCTTCATACATTTTTCACATACATTTTTACCCACATGATCATTTTACTTTTATCTCAGCAGCAGAGCACCACACTCTCACATCAAACAAATCTTCTTGGGAGTAACTTTTCATCATCATTAGTCTCCTTACATGTACTCACTTAAAAAGGACTGCCTTTTCCTCCTTTCCCCCTGCCCCCACTTTCTTAAATACACACTTAACAGATAAAAATATTGATGACCTTGTGTGAGACAATGTCAGTATTGCTAGAACACAGGCTAATCTTTTACACAGCAGCCTCTTATGGATCACTTTTAAACTGTAGAGTTTCTCATGGTATTTTCCTACATGAATAGAACTAACCACCCATGTGTGTTGTCCTATAACAAAGAGGATGGGGGGAGGTGACGGAACACGCTACTGTTTCTTTCGAAGATTTTATGAATTCCTAAAGAGCAGCTGCAGGGAAGGAGTGGAGGTTTTTTCAGTTGTTTTTGTTTGGGGTTTTTGTTGTTGTTTTTACTTTGGTTTGTTGTTTTTTTAAAAAATAAATGCAGTATAAACAGTGAAGGTTTAAACGTGGAATAACAAAGTCATCGTGATTGGTGGGTGAAGGCAACATGGCAGAGAAAAATTTTTTTGAAAAATGGACTTGATTTCCCACACAGTTTTACCTCTACTTCAGGCTGATTCATTCAATTTTGGTCTGTTCCTGTTACAGTGATGGTGCCTGAGTGGAGCTTGGCACTGACTGCTTTCCTCTGGCTGACTTTCACCTGGTTGTGCTGATGTGCTGGATACCAATGTGCCGGTGTTGATGCTCATTAGCAGGGCAGCATCTGGCTGAGTAGGGACATTACAAACATCTGCCAGGAGACTTTCCTTACAGCTGGGGAGTCTGGTGTATAGGTCAGCATGCTTTCTTGGCATCTCCTCCCTTTGCTTATCATAAAAAGGTCTGCTCAAAAGTAGTGAATCCCTACTTTCAGCAGATTTCCTTGGTTTCCACATTCCTTTAAAATTAGCTTTAAACGTGGCTGTTGACTGTTGTTCTCTTTCCCCAATCACTAAGGATCAAGTATCCATGGTAATGGCCTCCATCTATTAGTCTGGATCACACAGGGACGACCTTGGAGGTCACAATCCCTTTTTCTTCTCAAGGCTGTAAGAGAGAAATGTGTCTATTATATTTGGCTTTACAATGAAATTGCAAAGAATAGAGGAAATAAAATTATCACTGGAGACACAACTCCTGCTGAATCTTTGCATGTACTGTGTGGTTTGTGAAATTTGCTTTAAAATAAAGCCCTTAAGATGCTCTCTAAACTTGGTGTTTGCAGTTGAAAATTAATGCCTCTACAATTTCTGTAATTTATGTATCCAGTCTGGTTATAAATTAAATGACTTTGCATAGGTTGTACTGTAACAGAAATTGCATTAAATCTTAAATACACCAGTTAATATAGGCAGGGAAGTTATTAAATATGAGCTTGCTAATTGAGCAAGTTCCTTGTAAAGGAGACTTGCGTTTGCTTCTGACAAAATACCAGTGTGATGTAAATTGCCATTCCACAGCCAGTGACTATCACAGTGATAAAAATTGCACTACTGTGCCTGCAGATTTAAAAATAAACCTAGTGTGAGCATGGAGGGAGGGAAAGGAGAGATTTCCCAAAATAGGTTGTGCAAAATGTTTCCATTTTCTCTTTTTGAGGTGTTGTCAATTATGCTAGTATCACAAAGATTTCAGCCTTCTCAAGTTACTCATGATGCTTTTCTCCAGAACTGCTGTGCTTACAGATTGACTTACCCTCAGCTGCCTATGGACATATTCTTGTGCTATAAATCAAAGCAGAGCTTGTATAAAAAAAGCTCCTGGCAGCCTTTATTATTGAATATCATCATAAGACAATGAAAGCAACATTGCTGAACAGTGAAAACAAAAAGAGTAGCTTTTCACCTTACATATATATAGCAGGACAAAGTCCCTGTTACTAGTGGGAACAGAAAATAACCCTTTTTCTTTAAAACTGAGATGGAAAATAAAAACACCCTCAGCCTTCAATGGTAAACAGAGCATTCTAAGTGACAGATCACCTGAATGGGTGGTCTTCCCTCACCTGTGATTTGCTGCTCATTATTAAATGTCAGTCTCAGACTGTTGCCTTCAGCATCTCCCCAGACATGAGCTCAGCAAGTGTCACCACTCACTGGGAAACCTTCGTTCAAGCACGAGCTGCATGAGCCAACAACCACTTATGACTCAGAAGATGATGGATCAGCTAGCTGGGCTGTACCTGCAGTAGATCAAACACAAGAGGGATGTTCGATGCTAAATCTCATTCATCACTCATGTGTGACCCCTTGTACAGCTAGAAAGATTTTACCTCGTCCTTCCACCTTGGATCCAGTAACACTTAGAGGGTGGCAGTGTGCATCTTAAAATAGAAACAGAACTGGTTTGCTCTGGGAAATGCTTTTACTATGGGAAATGCTGCAACACCCAACAGCAAGATGTGGGTCGTCAACATTTAGGCAATGTCTATTCTTGGACCCTCCCCAAATTAGATCATCTAGGGGTATATGCAGGGGCATGGGCTGATCTTCCCATCCCTGTGGGACAATGGGAAAAAGCACTTGCTACCACTTTTATGGAGGTTTTTTTTCTCCCACTGACAGAGCACATCTCTTGCTGGGGTTTGAACAGCAGATATTGCAACAAGTGTGGGGTTCAACACTGATTAACAACCCACCCTCTGATTGGCCCATTCCACTCCATAGGTCATGGTAAAGTCATCAGAAGAGCTTGTAATTGATAATACAAGAAAGATTGCAATGCCCTCTAGTTGGGTCTGTCTTAAAATTTGTACTAGAGGTGTTTTGGGTTTTTCCTCCAGTAGTTCACAGAATCACAGACTCAGGTTCCCATCAAAGGCCTCTGCCATTGTTGAGTCCAGCCTGTGACTGAACACCACCGTGTCAACTAGACCAGGGCACTGAGTGCCACAACCAGCCTTTCCTTAAACACCTCTGGGCACAGTGACTCCACCACCTCCCTGGGCAGCCCATTCCAATGTTTAAAAACCCATGTGAAGAAATTCCACCTAATGTCCAACTTAAACCTCCCCTGGCTCAGCTTGGGACTATGTCGTCTCAACCTGTCTCTAGTTATTATATTCTGGATTGAATATGCAATTGTTGTCTCATCATTTATCTCATTGTTTTTTTATTTATTGACCTTGAAAGAATGAATAAAATTCTGAAATCAAGAAAAAACAGCTTTTCATCAAAAATAAGATGTAAATTAAAATTATATGTGGTGGGTAGCATGAAAAAATATTTTAGAAACCAACAGAATAAAAGTAGAAACAATATTTTTAGATTTTGAAAAGCAGGATGTCTATTTTGTCAGTGTTTTAGAACTTCATCTATGGTTTCACTATTTCCTTTCCCTCATTTTTTCCTGTGACAAAGTAGGAGAAAACAAGGGAAAATAATATCCCCTCATTACTGTGACTTTTTGACTAAAGAATACTTGAAAAAAATGAATGTGTCTGAATGGAACACATAGAATATATAGATTATTACCATAATTATTAGAAAATTATTGTTATTGAAAAAATAGAGTTTCAGGTTTTATTTCTAAGAAAGTGTTAGGTGTTGCCACTATATATTTTTGAAGCACAGTGCTGCTGAATATGGTTTTGAAATTATTTTCATAATGCTACATAACTGTAGAGAGGGCTATGAGAGAGGACTACATGCCTGTCTAATGGTGGCTTGAAACCATTCGACATTATAAAAGCATGCAATACATGAGATAGATGCATATAATTTAAATGTAAGAAGTGTTACACTCATTCTGAAAGTGAGTGCCCTCCTATCCATTATAAGGAAAAAAAAAACATTGAGACTAACGTGATTTTCACAAAACCTCCAAGTGTCTTTGCTGGACTGGCCTAAGTGCTCTTATTTCAACTGTGGCAAATAAGAGCTTAAGACCCTCGGTTTTTCAATGCCAATAATATTTTATAAATCCAATAAAGACTGATGGCATCATTGTTCTTAGTATCCATTGGTAAATGTAAAAGTTGAATTTCACAAATGTAGTATTTCTCTTCTTAAAATACATAGAGCTCAGATTTTGTTTTAAATATTTGGCTCACATTCTTAGTGGGAGTCTAGGGTGTACAAACTCCTGTTTCTCCTCATAGACTTTAAAATATCTAAGAATTTTTTTAAAAAAATCCTTTAATCTACAAAAAATCATTGCAAGAGGTGTTGTCTAGAAAGAAACGGTAGAAACCACAATGCTCTTGTGCTAGCGTGGCACAGTATTTTCAAGACATTTTAAAAACTGATGATAGCTAATCTGGAAATGTTCTCAATATCTCACCAAAAATACAACTCAGCTCCTGTGGGCAATGGTATGATAGATTAGAAATCAAAAAAAGTCCTAAATCCTGACCCAGTTTGATTCACTGATTCGTTTTGTGGCCTTGGGGCAGACCATTATAGCACTGTACTCCTCTCCCAGATTATCTAAGGAATGTACTAAACATCATAACTATGCTGAAGAAAACCTCAGGTGCTAAACGGGCCTCTTCTTTATTTTTTAAATAGAATTTGAAGTAGCAAAACAAAATCCTTCATCCTAAATGTATTTGCAGCCTAAATTCAGAGTCCATTATTTTTGTCATTTTCAGTTGATGCCACAGAAGAACAAAACTGTTACTTTTTATCAATGTATAACATGACTTGTAGTGGCACTTTAATAACAAATATCAGCTACCACAAAAATTATATATTTCAGTGTATTTCCACAGTATATCCATTGATACTTCTCACTTTTCTTCATAGTTGTTTTTAAAAACTGAATTAGTATATGTCTTAATACTTCCTGTGTCCACAGGCAAGATAATTCTTTACTGACTTGTCCAAATACCTGTAAATCTGCCCTCCTGAGTGCCCTCTCTGGAAAGAGGCTGATAGTCATGCCATGACCACTTCTTGGCTCTCCAGGTGATGCTCACTGTCATTCCAAACTTGTTACATCTGCAGAATAAATGTCCATTCTCTTTTTCAGCAGTATGAGTGACAGAGGGAAATCACTTCTATGTCAACAACATATTTTAGAAGTAAACAGGATTTGTACCGACTTGAACGACCACTTATGAAAGGCATTTCATCAGAAAGCGCATTAATCTAGAGATCCGTGTCCACTCTACCACAGGCATTCCTTGTTATTCGAGAAAAAAACATTTAGTCTCTCCATGTCTCAATCCTGCATCTGCAGAAGAATAGGCGGCATGTCTTGACCTCACACGGGTTTTGTCAAATAAATATATTACAGCACTGGGGTTGTGCCAAGGGTGTCTCTAATCTACTCCCCTTAGGAAGTTACAGCTCAGAAAATTATGAGTGGAAGGATAGGGTTGCAGTCAAATGAGAAGGGAAAACTGCAAAGAAATACACACCTTGCACTTTGTGGGTTTTGGGGTTTTCTCCCTATTTAGTTTGATTTCAGTTAATTGAAAAGTTAACAGAAAGGGAATAGCTGTATTTATTCAAACTCATCACGGTCAGTAAGAGTGCAGAGATAGAAGTCAGGTTCCCAGTGTCTTTTGGAAGAATTGAAGCTGATGTAACAGTCACAGTCTACAGCGAGATTCATGTCAAGTTACATGATAACTTTTTGATATTCACTACACCAAGGACAGGAATAAACGCATGTGAAGCAACAGTTGTAATGGGATTTGATGCTAATATTTTACCCTCCATGAGACCAAGGACTCTCTTTAAGTTTTCCAGAAACATTTCCCACTTTGTGGCTTGGAATAAGATAATGCTAACAGGATCTGGCATGCTCTGAGAGACTGTTTAGGAACAGGAGTTATCTGGTACTTCATTGCACAAGGAAATAGGACCAAAATACTGTATGTCACTGAGTATACAAAGACGTACAGGACATTACTCCTGCAAAGACCCTGCTGAAATTGTTTCTCTGAAACACTGAAGGGGTAAAGAAAGAAGATCAGTCAGCCTTCAAAATAAAAAAAAGATGACAAAATGAAAAAAAAAACCAAACAAGCTAAAAAGGTGCTGTATACTGTAAGGAAATCACTAAATGTCTCATGTTACATGGTTTCTTTCTTAGAAGTAAAGAAGAAATAGGAATACTGTAAGAAAGAAAGAGCAAGACACAACTAGATTCCTTTTGGCTGAAACAGTAACATGTTACTGAATTGTGGAATCCATTGTTTACCTCATTTCAGATCTTATGAAGAAAGAAAACAATGTATTTTTCTTCACTGCTCACAAATAAGTTCCAGGCTATTCTGAGAAACCTTCTTTCATCTGGGCATCCAAGAAATACTACCTATGTATCATGTATATAAAGAATTGGCCAGAAGGTCCAAAACTGTGATACAAATGTTATAAATCTTTGTAGCAGTAAGATTGCTGTGGTTTAAAAAGTTTTCATTCAGAATGTTCTGCTGTGTGTCCCATTTTGTCATGGTGTACTCGGTTTGTATGGCAAGGTTTTGGTATTGGAGCGGGGGCCACGGGTGGCTTCTGTGAGAAATTGCTGGGTGCTTCTCCCATGCCAGCCAGTTCCAAGGTTATCCAAGGCTGAGCCCATCAGCGATGGTGGTAGTGCCCTGGTGTAAGAGACAGTCCGAAGTTTCCCTCATCTGCCTCATGACCATCACAAGAACAGAGACCAAGACCCTGAAGGCCCCAAGGGATTTTGTACTGGGGTTCTGGCCTGGTTGAGGTGGATGCTTGCTAAGTGATTGTTTGCAGGTGTGCTTGCTGTGGTGCCAGAGTACACTGCCTTTGTTCCTGCTGGTGAGCACGGACTGGTGAGGAGCGGCCTGTTCTGTACCTCATACCTTCTTCCCAGAGCAAGGGGTCTTATCACAATGGCCTGTGAATCTCCCCACCTCTTGGCCGACTGCCCCTTGCTTTGAAACAGGCTATAAAAGTGACTTTATAAGCTACTTTCTGAGAGAGAGAGATCTCCCCGCGGAAGAAGACACCGGAGACCCCATCTCGTCTGTTGGTAGCTATAACCCCCCCCTTTTTTCTCTCTTTTTTCTTTGTCTCTTTATCCCTCTCTGTCTCTCTCTTTCTCTCCCTCTCATCTCTCGAATAACCCATGTTGCTGGCACTAAAAAAAAGGGTGTATTATTGCTGTTGTGAACTGAAATCCCTTTTTGTTCTTTTTGCACTCTGAGATCAAACGAGCCTCTCACAACTCCCTCTTGTGTTATTGGATCGTGACACCTGGGGATAACATAATTAAGAAGGGGTGGGGGGAAAATTGCTGCAGAACAGCAGGCAGAAGAGAAGAGTGAGAATACGTAAAAGAAAGAACTCTTGAGTTGAGACATACAGGTCAGTGCAGAAGGAGGAGAAGGAGGTGGTCCAGGTTCAGGAAGAGAGAGTGCCCGCAGTCCCTGGTGCAGAGCACGGTGAGGCAGCTGTGCCTCTGCAGCCCATGAAGGTCCCTGGGGAGCAGGGATCCACCTGCAGCCACGATGGACCCCATGCTGAAACAGGTGGTAGCTTGAAGGAGGCTGTGACCTGCAGGAAGTCCATGCTGGATCAGGCTCCTGCCAGGGCCTGGGGACCCACTGAAGGAGGAGCCCAGGCTGGAGCCGTTTGCCCCTGAAGAGCTACACCCTATGGAAGGGTCCCACACTGCACCAGGTGAAGAGTGTGAGGAGACCTCTCCCGGCAGAAACAAACTGTGATGACCTCGCCACAGCCCTCATTCCCCATCTCTCTGCACTGCTGCAGGGAAAGGAGGGAGGGAAAAATCAGGACTGAAATTATGGCTGGGAAGAAGTGAGGGCTGGCAGGGAGGCATTTGAAGATTTGCTTTTGTTTCTCATTACCATACCTTGATTTGATTGGTAATAAATTAATTTTCCCCAAGTCAAGTCTTTTTGCCCCTGATGGTAATTGCTGAGGGATATGTCCTTGTCCTTACCTAGACCCACGAGACTGTCATGATATTTAATCATATTTTTTCACATAGCACCAAAGCTCCCACACCTGGCAAACAAATATCCATACCAGGGCAGTGGCTGGTGCTACAATCTGCTGGCAGAGCAGAAAGAACAGCTGTGAGAGTCTGTGTCCTCCAAAAATCAGTTCTGTGCATGGAGCAAATTTAGGACATCTTCTGCCTAGTTTACACATCACAAGGGACTTGAATAAAATGTAGAAGACAGCACAGACTGACACCTTTGTTGTGAAATTCATCTGTCCATCACTTGGGCCCCTCATCGCCATTGTGTGAGCCACAAAGTTTGGCAGCACTGTGAGATCCTGCATTAGTTACAGGGAGCTAGACATTGTTACAATATTGGATGTCTACATAAGCCAGGAATAAATTAAATCACAGACATACTAAGGAGAGCAAAATATATAACCTCAGTAGACCATTCTACAGAGACCTGGCAAACAGCCTTAGTTCTACCCAATTGAATTTGCTTTCACCATACTCCAGGGTTCTAAGTGTTTAAGGTTATAGACACTTTTCAGAGGATTGTAAATAAATTAAAAGACATGTAAAGCTTTGGCAAAGCAAATATTAATGAAATAATTGTTTATAGATGTAATGGGGATCTCACTTTATAGGAGAGCTTCAATCCCTCCAAACCCAAAATCTCAATTAAAAATTAAAGCAAAAAAAATTAAATGTTCAGTGTGACATTCCTGAAATAGTATCCGGACTCAGGTGGAACACAATGGTATGTTTCCTTGCACTCTAAACCTGATACAAGGTTGGCTTTGTTCTGTACTGTTCCAGTCCCTGAGCTAAACATAAAGAACTTCTCCAAATCATCCTAAAATAGGACCAGAAAGGATGGGCATCTGTATTTCTCTGACAAACTTGAATCCTGGGAATTCTGTATTTTTCAGTCTAAAAAGTTGTAAGTCATCTTAGCTGCCTTCTAGCTGTGCTCTTTAGAAATTACAAAGCTACCCCAAACTTTAAAATACAGCTGTGCTGATAAAACTTTGTGGGACTGAGACCTGATTTGCTGAAGAAGCATACTAGTTGTGCTGCCTGAATCAAGAAATTTAGTAAAAAAATAATTGACTGGGTGTAAAATCATACAGTTTCTTTAAAGGCTGAGCTACTGGAAAATCCTTCCTTCCCTTCCTTATCCTGCTGGTTTGGCTAGTATAGACTTGATTTTCTTCAAAATAGTTAGTATGGTTTATATTTGTTTTATATCTGTGCTGAAAACAGTATGGACAGCACGGGGATGTTTTAGTCAGTGATGAGCAGTGACTGAAGGCCTTTCTCCCTCACCCCACCCCACCAGTGGAGAGGCTGCAGGTGCATAAGAAGCTGGGAGAGGACACAGCCAGGATAGCTGGCCCAAGCTGGGCAAAGGGATGTTCCACAACATACCACAGTGTGCTCAGCACATAGAGATGGAGGACGAAGAAGGAAGTGGGGAGTGTTTGGAGTGATGGCATTTGCAATCCTGTGTAACCACTGCACATAATGGAGTCTGGCTTTCCTGGAGATGGCTGAACACCTGCCTGCCTATGGGAAGTAGTGAGGGAACTCTTTGTTTTTCTTTACTTGTGTGAGTGGCTTTTGGTTCACCTATGAATCTGTTGTTCTCTCAACCCATGAGTTTTCTCACATTTTATCTTCTAATTCTCTTCCCCATCCTAATGCAACATTATTGCAGTTAAAAATATTGTACAGCAGCATGCATTGCTGAATGAAGCTCAAAGGAATGTATGTTTTGATCGCCAAGGGAACAGGGATCCCACACAAAGCTTGCCCTCAGTGAAGAGGTTTGAGGATTGGGAAAAACAGTCAATTGTTCAGGAGAGAGAAGAACTAAAACTAATGGATGAAAATGGGCAGGGAGAGAAACCATAGCATGGTCCAAGTCAAATTTAGTTTTGCTTTGGTTAAAGGGAAACAAGCTGCAAACTGGCAAGTAGGTGTTTATATTAGGTGGGGTTTTTTTGAGAGTTTGCATAAATAACACACAGGTTTACTGTCTTGGAGCATTTAAAAAAAATACTGACAATATTCCAAATGCTATTTTTTGTATCAAATATATACGCACAAGTCTTACAAGTTTCAGATATATTCACCTTATACAAACCTCTATCTAAATTTTCCATCAAAAACCAACTGAAGACTTTTCATCCAATAACCTGGTCTTTTACACGCAATACCCTAGAGCTTTACTTCTGCAATACTTCCCTGCAAGTCTTTATTAGCTAGAGCTCTTACTTGCACTTCAGATGAGAATTAAGCAGGCATCAAGGAATAAAAGGATGACAGTAGACCTGTATATAAAATTGCTTCACAATCTCCTTACCCATCATAGCATCCTTAGTGCTGAGCTCTTTATCACTCTTAAGCAATGATCCTTGTGTGTCCTGCTCCAAGGAAATGTGCATTTCAAGGATAAAGTGCTAAAATTATTTTTCCTGCTTGCATTTTAAAAATTTTTATTATAGAAAATTACTGTAATGATTAAGGCAAAGACACCTTAATGTCTTTAAAAAAAGCTTTAAAAATCACCACCCTTCATATTAAAAATACACCAGAGGTTTTAGATATTTTATGAGGTTGAAGTAACTTGTGTCTACTGGAAGACAAAAAATGGTGTTGACAGTTGGAAAGGATTTAATCACAGGTGCAACTACAAAGTGAAAATGCAGATAGTATTGCATAGCAATTTATTCCATCACTATAAACTCTGCATGTGGGATAGCAGCTTTCTCTGCTGCTAGAGCATTTGCAGAAGCACTCTAATTCATAAATGTCATTAATAAAAATAACTTCACAATTCCATTTCATTAAAATTGTGTATTAGTCAGTGCATTCTCCAAATGTTAATGGATTTGTCTCTTTGGACTGCTCTCTTGCAGTGCCTTTTGAACACTCAGTACTTAAGATGCAAGAGCTGTTTGCAATTGGCTGGATAAGTCACAAGGCAGTATTTTTGCACGTGGCTTAATAAATGTGTTGGTGTACATACTGGTGCTTGTAAATGTAGAATTTTATCACTATGTGAATATTCATGCTTGTTATATTGATATTCTCTCCTTGTAAATAGCTGTGCCAGAAAAACTCTGCTTTATGAATATTTGCAGAAGGAGAACAGATAAAAGAGACAGTATGTTGGAGGTAAATAATTTGAACATTTGTCGTAATATTCAGACTAAATATTTTGCAAGATTTGCCTTGCCTTGCTGAGGAGCAGCTTCCCTGTAAATGAATTGAGAGTTTCTTCTGTTCCCACCTCCTTGCTTCTAGGGTGAAGTGCAGAAAACCTGTCTTTCCCAACATATGCTTTCAGGTCTGACCTATTATATCTAGCAAACCCAACCAGCTCCCAGGGGACACCAGACTGTCGGAAAAATGTCAAGAAAGGCAGCATATGTGGATCATAAGAGGTGAAACAGAAAGCCTTTGAGTTACTTCTAATATACTCCCAAAATAGAAATTTCCATCCCAAGCTGGCACATTTCATATCCACATGATTTTGAATATTTGATGTCTATTCCCTTGGTGCTGACCTTGCTCCCTACAGCTATATACAGCCCACTCATTCTGCAATTTATAACAGAAATGGAAATGTAAAACAAAATCACATACTTGTAAGCTCAGCTTTGTACTCAATGTGCTGCTACAGCTGTGTCATGACAGCTGTGCTAATTTGACATTCTTGAGGCCCAACATTTGTCCATCCAGTGACAAAAAGCTATTAAATTTTCTTAAATTTCTAATGGGGTCCTTTGGAGAGCAGGTGGACTCCATGTCTTCCCCATCAGTTAATCTGTGATATTCATTGTTGCAGAGAGAGGATAACTAGATGGCTCTCTGCCATAGTTTCAACATGAAGGGGCTCCTGCTGGACATTTGGCTGCTGCTCTTGGATGGGAGAGAACTGTGCCCAGGTGTCAGTGGGGGAAGAGCAAGGGGCAGCAAGAGCAAGGGGCATGAGCAGTTTCTGCTGCACCTCTGTAATGCCTCATAGCCAGCTCCTAAGAGTGAGATCACAGTGACTCTCCATCAGCTGAGAGCTGGATGATGCCTCAGTGCCCAGGACATGGACAAATCACCTGACCTTTACTTGCAGCCACAGGTAATGTCCTGGTACCTTGCTGCTGTTCATTTTCCTCCCTCATCTCCAAGTAACTATAAGGATTTAATAAAATGTAATTTTATTGCTGGGCAGTGTCTCCAGGGGATGAAGTGGTTATGTGAAATCTCCATGGGAATCATTGCATGCCATTTCAGGGAGGCTGAGTATAAATGTGAGGACTTTTTGGTTTTTCTATTTTTTCACAAATCAATGAGTTTCCAAACTTCACTGCCCATCAGCTCTTCAATGATCATACAGAGCTCCAAATGCACCAACCTCTTTGCCAAACTCTGGCAGCAAACTGGGGGTCCTTCTTCAGCAGCAAGCAGGAGGTAGCACACGTGTGCTAGGGACAGAGAAAAAGCAGACAAAACCAGGTGCTCTCTAGCCAACAATCTACTCAAGTGCTGGACCAGAATTAATTTCCTTCTGAGCCCTTATCCCCTCCAAGGAGGATCCCTGCCAAGCATAACCTGGTGTGCAGGACCATGTTGCCTGCCTGCCTCCTGGGATCCCCTGCTCAGGCAGAAGAATTTAGGGGAGAATGAGAATTGGGAAATGAAAAGTCACAAAATTGCAGTGTGTGAAGCACTTCTATTTGTACAGCCTTTCACTGTTAAAGTCAAGAACTTGTGGATTTGGATATGGGGGGAGCATCCACGATGCCTCTTTTCAGCTGCTGAGGGCTTTCACTTCACTGGAGAGATCACTGGCTAGGAACCACTGACCAAAGCAAATCATTTTGCCTTTGAAGCTGTCTAATTTGAGCACATGCTTCACCAGTTTTTGTCAATTACACAAAAACTTATTGATGAGGAAGTGCAAGAAATATGCAAATATCATGTGACACACCAGAGCAACAGCCTTGTCTGGAGAGTGATGCCCTGTTTTGCTACAATCTCACTTGCTATAACCCCTCGATGAAATAAATCACTCCACGGGCAATGCATAATGCAGTCAAAAATAGAATGATTCTCACTGTTTGTAATCCAAATTGGATATGCCCTTATTGCCCTCTTTGTCAGAGCTATCAAGGACTTAATAGTCTTCTTGTGCTTGCATGATTATTTCAAATCACCTTTTTAGCAATTTGAATTTTAACCATAAGATGTGTTTGATCATGCTTGAACTTGCAAACGTACTATTTAAAAGCTTTACTTCATTTCTTGATAATAGATTTTATATATGATTTGCAAAATGAAATGCAGCATCTATCTCTGACCCTGAGACTAGCACCTTTTCCTCTGTGTTGGCTATCTCCACCTCAAGAATTGTCTCTGCCTCCTGCATAAGTTTCATCTTGTTCTCTCTTTTTGTTATTTCAGAGATCTGTGAGCATTGGTCACATCATTCTTTGAACAGCTCTGCTAGCCTTTGCATTACTTCTGCTCTGCATTCACAGCAAATGCTGTACCAGCCGCATGGTGATCTCTTCACAAATCTTCACCCTGGCTAATCCTGCTCAGCTGCTGACAGAGATGATGCTGCTGTGCTATCTGACTGCTCTATCCCTCACGTACTTCTGTCTTCCTGGTGAGATTTTGCAAAAAAAAAAATGCACCAGATCTGCCTGATAAACCACTGCGATTCTTTTACTTGGTGAAGTTCAGTATGCTGCTCCTAAGGGCGATCAGCAAACATCGGGAGACTCACTGCAGGAATATGTTAGTCTACTTTCCCTCTCTCACTCTTCTCTTCAATGATCTGACTTTCCAATCTCCTTGTGTTTAGAAATTTCCTGTTTTCACATGGATTTCCCACTGCAGTCCTATTTTCATTTAATCCCTTCAAGGTGTGTTCTGGAAGACAGACAATTAAACTGGTTATTGAAATGGTACCAGGTTTATACCCCCTTACCATAAGCTGTCCACATGCCATTGGTGCTTCTCTGATGAATGCCATGGCAGAGGCATGGCTCAGCAGACAAGCCCATCTCCATATACCCCTTCTTTCACTTTTGCTCAGCCTTGGATCTGAGTCCCACCCCAGAAAGGTGCAGAGAAATTGTGTAATTGACTCTAGGCTATCTCTCCTCAGAAATAATTGACACTCTAGGACAACACAGCCTTACCCAAATGTATGTAACATATTCTCCTTTCCACCAGCCTGATCTTTTTTTCCTGTAACCCTCATGTTGTGTTGAACCCCAGGGTTGGTCATAGTGGCTGCATCTGACCCAAAGTGGATTCAGGGGAGACAGCACAACAGCCAAGGACTAATTTGGGCAATGTGCTCACTTAAACATAGTGCTGCTCAAGGCAATTTTGGAAGACACTAACATCTGGATTCAATATGTAAATATAACTATGAGTCAATTATCTAACTCCATAAATAGTGGACAGTACAGGGTCCATTGTGCTTCTTGCATGGCAGTGAGCTGCATGACAGAATCTCCCCTTGAGAAAGAATGCCTCTCAAAGTTATTCTTTGAGGCTGAGAGATTCCTTGCTGCAACAGATTCTTGGTAAGTAATTATCAGTGTGCTAAGCTTTAAAATCTTACCTAAGTGATATAAAGCATTGCTTATGCATAAATAATCCTTTAGACATAAACCATAGTGTGGAACTAAGTCTGCATCCAGTCACACTTCAATTCCTCTCTGAGAAGGAGTTCAGAATGCAAGGGATTTCTGAATCCCATGACTCAAAAGGAGGGTCTCCCTAAAAGGTTTGACTCACCTTGTCTACTGTAGTACCATGCCATGGAATGCTGTAAAACCAATGTAAGATTTATTATCAAACTTTCCTAAATCACTGGTATGTACAAATTAACATATTGATACTTCTCTCTAATGTGTGAAGTCCATCCATACCACTACAACATTCAGCAAGACAAGACATGAAGAAAATGCATTTGTGTGGGAAGAAAATGGAATATATCTGGTGAAATATAATGGTGAAAATCAGCGAGAGCCAAGACTCAACTTTTCAGGGTTCCCGTAGGTGTTTCTACATCCTTACAAAATAACTTCTTGAATAACCAAGTCTTTGCAGGATGAAAACCACTTGGCTTGTGATTTTGAAATACACCTGGCTGTTATAGTGGTAGCATAATTGGAAACCACATTACTTCTAAAAACAGGACTGCAGATATACACCCTCTTCTGCCTTTTTCCTCATCAATATTTATGTGCCACAATCCTGACTGGACTCTCAAACTTTTATGTTGACATTGGGTTTGACCCATGGGTCTCGGAGGTGCAGAGATGCAGCACAGTTGCTTGGCAACGCAAACACACCAGATCATTGGGGGTGATGAATATTTTTTAAGGAACATTTTCTTTTTTCTGTTCCTGAATGGATAAGAGCACAGATGACTCAGACCTCGGGTTTCAGGGACATAATTCAGGATTTTATGGTTGCAGAAGTCTGGTTTGCATGGGGGAGAATTTGCACCCGGGCTTGACTTTCATTAACCCTGAGGATAGTGTAATTATGTTTAGATGTCCAAATATTTAAGATTTGGGATTTTGCCTCAGACAAAAGGACTCTTCCTCTTAATTCCTGTTTTTAAGCTCTTTGTGAGGGTAGGGTGCGCAATTCCAAGCTTTTGAAAAAGGAGAGAAAGGGAGGATGTTGTCCTCTGTAGAAGCACAGAGCTCATCTGTCTGCTCCACCCACCATCTCCATGCACCGCATTTCACAAATCCATGCATGCATGGTGCCAGGGCCCAAGGCTTCAGACTTGCCAAAGCTTGAAAAAGACCAAGAGCTTCAACACTAAGGTAGCCAAATCTGTGTGCTTCCTTTTGTCGAGCACCTGCTTTGGTACAGCTCCCACTTTCAGATCAAGACTTTCAGATCTGACTGCTGCTTCTTCTATAGTTCTTTGTAATTATAGTTAGAAATTTCATTAAAATACATTTATTAACAATTACAGTTTTGTAATTCTTACAATTCCCTGTGTAATTCTTCCCTCTGGGTTTAGTTCATAAGCTTTTCATAAATTTGCCTCCCCACTGAGGCAAGAAATTAAGTAATTCAGTCAACTTAAGAAAAGGTAAGTGCACATAGCCCTTGCCTCTGTGGAAATTTCGGGTAGAGTTAAAGAAAACTAAGAACAGTCCATTTTTGGAAGATCTAGATGTGTTTGACATATGCACAGTACCTCCAGTCTTTACTTAGAATTGATGCAAGCCACAGTAAATTAGACAGCCTCCGGGCTTACTTACATTCTGAATTTAGTCCTATAACGTTATTTCCTCCAAAGCAGCAATCAAGTCATCCGTCAGGTTGTCATCAAATTGTCTGCGTGTCATATATTAATCTCACTTTTCATATCCTCTATTCTTCCATTTTAGTGGGAATTCAGTCACAAATTAAGTCCATTTAAACAAATTATTCTACAAATAATGTAGCCCAAGAAAGAGTTAACTAATAGCAGAAAAAGTCATATCTAAGCTGGTGGTCTATGGGTATATGTTGCCAAATGAGTCTTGTATGAAGAACTGTAGCTGGAAATTCTCACTTAAAAAACCCAAGCAAGTAGAAATTGACTTTTTTCCTACTAAGTGATCAGCAACAGGCTTTAAGGTAACAGTGATATCAAATGGTTTATGTAGTTGTCAGTTACAAGGACAGAATTCTTAGTGGAAACAAACAGGCAGCCTACAGTGATGTATTTAAGAGAAGTCTGCTTTCATATTACTTGGAAAGCACAGAGTTATCTCCTCTAGGAAGCAACAGAAAAAAATCCCATGGAATATTTTATTCAAGACTCTCACTTTTGTTCTACATTTCCTGCAGGGAGCAGTGGCTTGTGTTGACACCTGAGACTATGGATTATAGACAAAGGCAAAGTAGGTTCAAAAAAGGAACCAGAATTTTTGCCAAGCTGCCTTTCCTTATGTTTGTTTTGTCACAGCAATCCAGCAATACAAACCAAACCTTTAACGATACAGTGAATGAATCAGTACAGGCCTATGACACAGGAATCTTTCCAGCTTGTTTTTGTTTAAAAATATTGAAGGAAAATGTGTTTAGAAGCAATATCTTTTTATCTGCTAGTAATGGTCAATGAGAAAATAACAGTTATGGCAGAAGAGAGAAGCTGCTCACAGAGCTGACATAGGGACAGTTGAATCTTTTCATTCTCTGTCTTTAGAGTAGGTCACGTAGCATACTGGAAGGGGATGCTGAAAGGTGGTAAGGATTTCCCACTTGCTTTCAGCCAACAGTCCTCTGTACATGTAGAGATTCCTGATGCTTAAAGGGAATTTAATAAGAATATGTACAAGTTTCCTGTGGTTGAATTTCTGTGTGTGATGCCAGGTGCTGACACACTTACTTGACTTTTTAAATCAGTTTATTATAGAAAATACAGCAAACTGAAAACTATCTTCATCAGCAGAAGGGGATTGCTTACCTTATGGTGGGAATTAAATCACCCAGTGATACTGAAATAAAGAAAGAAGTACTTTTATATTTCTTCTCATGAAGCAAGTGGTCTGACAGGGAATTCACACAAGGCACATCACACCTCCAGACAGTGCTGAGTGCTTTTGATCCTGAAGCAGAACCTGGTGGCTGTACAAGCACAGAGTTCTGGGAGGGCACTGCAGCTTGCTACAAGACCACAGTCCTCTCGTGGTCTGCATTTGGAGTTGGTTACAGCTCCTATCTTCCCTGGCCAAACTCCTTCTGACTAAGTGCAAAAGAGAAGATGGAAAGAGAGGCACTGAGTGTCCTGGTGCAAAGCCAGGTCTCGGTGCAAGGTTAGGATGAAGAGAGAGCTTGCCTCAAAACTTGGAATCATTCCAGTGGATCACTGTATCCATGCAGTGATATGAGATGACTGTATATCTTTATGGTTATTTGGCTATAGAATATATTTTAATTAATCACCTAATTCTATCCTTTCATTTTAGGTGGTTTGTTAAGATTGAAATGCAGGAAAAAGCCTTTAAAAACTCTGAGATTGTGCTTTCCATTAACCTAAGTTCTTGACAGGCAGTAAAGAGAAAAGTAAGAGAACGTCATTTTCATTTCCCTCTTGGATTTTTTGATATCTACATCATGTTGGCAAAGCTTATGTCTTTCTCAATGCCTGTACATTTTTTTTGTACAAGAAACTTTCAGGAGGACTGGATCAAGGAAGTTTCTGCGAAACTACTTCATTGCTCTGGGGTCAGCATGGCATTGAGATCTTCAGGTTTATCTCAGAGTGGAATTCTTTTTAAAAAAATCAAAACAAAAAATGAATAACCAGTCAGCAGGAAAGGACAGGAAAATAGCTCCAGACTTTCAAAATAAGGAGAAATAGCTTAATCTGAAGTTGGAGGAAATAAATCAATAAAAGTAATTTTGCGCTATGTGTGAAGGATTCACAGACCTAGCTTTCAACTTTCTGTCAGTTTTATAGTTTGAATTCAATTACGGAATTTTAGATTGAACCTATTTTTGTCCAGTCATGCTTTTTCTTATGATAGTTTATCAAATCTGATTTTGAGACACCTCATCCAAGTAGGATTGCATTTGTAGACCATCAGCACTGGCCATATCATATGGCATGAGAGAACATTCAGAGGGATCCAGGGAAATATATGATGTGTTGCTGGATCTGGAGGCACCAGGGATATGGGCTAAACTGCAGCTGGGCTTTACAGGTGAAAGGTGTACATGCAGTAGCTAGAGCAATGTAAGTTTGAGCTCTGTATGCCAGTTTCCCAGGTAAATATTGTGGAAATGTAATCAAACAGAGGTGAGGCACTTTCTTTTTTTCATCAGGCATTTGCCTCCTAAGATTTGGACACCTGACACAAGAGAATATACTTTTCATCCAGCGTACAGGTGACCATGCCTCAGACTAAAACTTTTCAAAAACATCTGAAGAAAAGAGAAAACCAAAAGAGGACATTTAATAACTTCACAAACTGGCTGGTTTAGGGAAAATGTCAGTGAATGTACCATTCAAACTTCAGTATTTCCTAAATGCCTCGCAGTAATATCTACTGTAAGAGCTTGTGACTCAAAGTCAACCCATTCCCAGTTATTTCCTCCAGAGCTTTGCAACTCACTGTCTTGCTGGAGCAGCTGTGACTTGCCAACACACATTGCAGCATCCCAGGGACATAGATCACTTCAACTGGAAAAATGTCCCCGCATCCCTGCAACTCTACCTCAGTGTCCCTCTGTTGCAGTGGCCCCTCTACCTGGCTCATTGCCTTTGCAGGTTTTTACAGGCTGATCAGAGCAGTGATAATGGATAGGTTTCTCTGCATGTGACCCCTGGGTTACTCAATTTCAGCCACTCATACCCTTGCAGACCTTGTTGAATGCATCCAGGGAGAAGTGAGCTCTCTACATGGGCAGCCTTTACTCAGAGAGGACAGAACGAACCCAAGGCTCTGCCTTGACAGCTTTGCAAACTCTGTAGAGGCTCGAGGATGCACCAGGGAGGAAACTCTGGAGCTGCTGAGTGGCCTATCCAGCTCACTCATTGCCAAAAATGATGGACAGGAGACCTGGTAACTGAATCTTCCTCAAAGATCTCTGTATGTTAAATATTTTTAGGACTCAAATTCCTTCCCTTGTAATCCATAAAATATTTTCCAGTTCACACTTTTCAATGTCAGACGTTTCACGTACAAATCTGAAGCAGCGGGACTCTTCAGGCTGAATGGAGAGGCCAGTTTACATCTGTCAGCAGATTCCCCAAAGGGAATTTTTGGGAAAAGACAGAAACAATTTATGAATCTTAAAACGAAAAGAGTGTCAGAGAAATTGAAAGCAATGGTATTGCTGTTTAAGAAACCAGCGGCTTCATGTCTCTTTTTAGATGCTCACAAGAAAATAAATGAACCTAATAAATAGGTTCCATCGGCCCTCTCGAGCGCTATTGAGACCAGCCGAAGGCGAGCTAAAGCACCGAAGCCCCTTCGACCTCATATAAACTAATTTGGGGGACAAGTGTTAAAACAACAAGCGGCCCGGGGGGCCGTTCCCCCTCTCTCCCCGCGATCTGCTGCTCCTTCTCTCGCCTCTCTCCTCCTCCCGTGGCCAGCAGATGGGGCAGCGAAGCTCCGCTGCCCGCCGAGCCCGGAGCGGCCGGGAGCGCTCTTTGCAGGCCGGGAAGGAGCGCTGCCTCCGCCCTCCTGCAAACCCGGGAAGGTGAAATAGCTGCGGGTTCTTCTGGTGCGGCAGTCGGGAGGGATGAAATGGGCGCAAACCCTTCTGGAAGGGTGGCTCGGCGGGGCTGCGTCCTCGCTGGTGTCCGCTGCCGAGCGGCCCCGCCCCAGAGCCCGGCACTCCAGCTGGGGGCTCGGAGCTTTGTGACAGGATATCGAGACCCTGCCTATGATTCCTGCATTTTCCTCAGTAAATAAATTAATGAAATGCAGCCTATCCCGCTGAAAAAAATTGCAGCTGACCTATGCTGTAAGGGTCTGAAGACAGCACCATTTTTCAAATATCACCGTGCGAGAGGACCTTAAATTAATCCTCCCTAACCAAAATCACTGGCATGAGGAGGAAAAGGTGGGAAAAGAGGGAGAAGAAGCCCAGTATCATATGAAGATCTTCCTCACAAAGCAAGAGAACTGCTGCCCACAAGGTTTTGCAGTTTGTTTACTTGTGGCTTCATTAAAATTTCATGCAGATCCAACGACTAGATTTTGTTAATGGCCCACAGAGGGACAATCATTGCTGAAGCCTGAACACTGTGATCCATTTTCCCTAATTATTACTTTGTAACCGTTTCTAATTTGACAGCTCCTGCTGACCCAAGGTTCATTTATTTTGTTTCATTGTTTCATATAAGGAAACACCAGATAAGCATAACAGGCCAGCATTATTAACACAACCCATAATTTGAGACATGCATTAATCGCATGTTAAGTGCACATAATGGCCTTCATTGTAGAACCCCCTCTAGAGGATATAAAACACAGGGCTGTGTTGCACACTTAGCCATGAGAAGGGAGATTATCTAATTCCTTGTGGCCTACATGTCAAGAATGGAGAGTGGCTAAGAGGTTAGTTTTCCTCCTTAGCTCTGTTTCATAACTGTTAAAAAGCTGGAATAGAGATGGATATATCTGATCACAATGGAGTTGTTTCTAAATTTGTCTGTGAGCTTTGAGGGCTTGGTTGCTTTCTTTAGAAAAGAAACATCTGGGGTGGTCAGGTGTTTCTAAAAATCCAGCGTAGCTCATGGCTTTTTGAAGGCTTTAGCATAAGGCTAAGTGCCTCTAAAGAAGCAAAGTTGAGAACATTTAACTACAAGGGTCAGCCAGTCCAGTCTCCTACTAGCTCAGTTAAATGTATCAATATTTCTTTCTAGAACCCATGCAATTCTATTTTCAATATATTAGGGGTTTTAATTTGGATCCTTTTTATTGCTGTAACCTAATTTTAGAAGTCTATTCCAACACTCTATGTTATTGACTTGCCTCAAAATTTGTGTCCTCAGGAAATTTCATTATCTCATTCTCCTACTTTCTATTAGCCCCTTCTCTATTCATTTTATGACATAACTAGTCCCTATCTGCAGTTTAAAAGTATTTGGCATTTGTACATTTGTACATTTGTTTTCTTTTCATACCCCTGACTCTGCTACTACTGTAGCAGGTTTTTCTCATGGTGTTTACCCCTTGTTTACAAAAATGTGTTCGATTTCAAGATTCATTTTACTAAGCTAAACAGAGAAGGCTGCTTTAGTCTCATTACTTCTTTCCTCCATTCCAGTCTGATTTTGTCTTTTTTGAGTGTGAGTGATTGGAACGATGCATTCTTTTATGGTTGGAATTTCCTCAGTGCTTTGTAATGTACATCAACACACCTTCATCTCCTCTGGAAATGGTGCAACTGATAAATTCTTGGAGTTATTTTTTTATTTTATTCTATTTTTCTGTATCTCTCCTAACAATGCTTTGCTTTGCCCAGACGTTTTTATCATTTTTAGCTCTCAGCTGATGATGAGTCAGCTTGGAGCAGTCATTTTTGCTATCTTTTTACTAAGGCATGATTTGCACTTTTGCACATTGCACTCTTAAATTTAAACTATTTCTATTTTTCCAAGCCTTGTGATCATTCAGTTATTCCCATAAAATATTCTGATCTTCCTCAGGTATTGGCAATGCCTCAAAATTCGTGTCACCTGACACTCCTTTGCATTAGCCAGTTCTTTACTTTCTCTGTGATTTAAATAGCTTCTGTCTTCTCCAGTGTGTTCTGCTTTAAATGTCTCACTGAAGTCACATAGGTTAGGTAGTTGTGCCTCTTTACTCTGGATCTTTAATTACCTGTTTTATACGGATATGAAATTGATCTCATTTAGTCTGCCACAGTTTGAGCTTTTTCACCTTTCCTTTCCATTCTTTACTCTTTCCTTCACAGTTTGATGTAGAGCCCTGTGTAACACAGGGGTCAGACTAATGGGCTTACGGTTGTCTGAAACATTGCCTATTCTTAAATATAGCTACTAAATTTGTCGTTCTCTGGCTGCACAGCAATATCCCTTCCTATTGAAAACAATTTCCAATGCCTATTTAGGGAACAAGATCCATCAGTGCCCAAAAGTCAGGAATACTTGGGTCTTACCTTCGCCTGAACTTGTTCTGTCTGTACAATTGTATTTTCCTTCTCTCTCTCAAAACATTGTACAGCTGGATTTGAATTGCAACTAATGTTCACTCCCTTTGGATGGACAAGGTCCCCAAATGGTCACTGCCATCTCAGAGAAGCCTGTGCAATGACCACAAGGAAAGTTAAACAACCACCTAAAGTCTGAGCTCGTCTTAGAAGATGAATTACTTTATAAGGCATGGTTTGTGAAAACAGTCTGCTTAGACAAGAGGAGGATTTTTTGCATTTATCAAAAATTTCCCTCACGGTTTCAATGCACTCAGGTCATACAGCCCTGGTAGGCCATGCTGTCCTCTCCAGACAGTGGACACAGTAAGTGTTATGCTAGGAAAAAGATGTAACAGATGTGGTTGTTTGCTGTGAGAAGGTAAAATTCCTTGCTCTCTATGTTTACTCTGGACACTACTCATTAACAGCACGATACTAAAATACCGTACAGTACAGAACTTCCTCTCAGAGTTCCCCAGATTTGCTCTCACTAGCTATGTCCTTCTGCATTACTGACGTTTATACTTCTCTTCTTCTTCTAAGTGGCTCCATTCTTCCCGCTTTCCGGTTTTCTTCCAACCAGTGTTGAATCACCTTTTAACTGAATTTCCTCATTAGCTTCTGTTAGCAAGCTTCTCCCAGACTTCTACATACAGAAGTGTAAAAGGCAAGAGATAATCCTTGTTCATTCTGGGGTGAATATAGCACAATCCAAGAGTTTGCAGGAAGTTAAGGGCATTGCATGAGCAGCCATTCTTTAGAGGTGGTAGGGTGGTTAGCTTAGAGGATTCTGTTCTCTCATGAATTTCAGGAGAGAAGACAGATACCAGCCCCAAGCTGAATGCCTCACATACTTTGTATCCTTTCTGTCAGGGAAATTCTGGCAAAGCAGGTAAGAAGTTGTCCTTGCTTTGCAAGAGCCACGGCCTGTGTGCCACAGGAGGGGGACAACAGAAGAGCAGGAGTTGATCAGAGCTCACCACTCTTTTTTCCTGGTGCTACTGTCCATGTGTAGTCCCATTATGTTTGATTTTCTCCTGCTGGCATTCATTTCAGCTTCCCCCCTGGCTGGCCAGGGTGTGTAGCAGCTCAGTCAGTCTGTTGTGTTCTGCCAGGAGCTTCCTGCTTAGCTGTAATAAACTGTACTGAGCAGTGCTTCCCTGGCTGCCTTCATCTTTAAACATGACCTTTTTTCAGGTAGTAGATTCAACACAAATTGTTAATAATTGAGCTGAGAAGCAAATTTTAGACACAATTTTCCATACTCCATTTAGGTTTCTATTCTGGTCTCTGCCTAACCATCTTCTTTGGCTATTATTGTAAGTACATTATTACCACAGGGCAGGAATATATTTGTGCCTTTAAGAAGTAAAGCAAGATAAGCCATAAGTACTCATCTCATTCTTGCCATTTTTAAGTAACAATTTATGCTGTAAATAAAACTTTCAATATGTGCATTTGTTTCTTTTTTCTATATATTTTTAGAGCAAGTCTTGCCTTTCTTATGCCCTTTTAAGTGGTGACTCACTATGATTTCCTGATTTACATTGTTTTAACTTACACTGTTTCACCCCTAAAATTTATATGAAAGAGCTCCCTGCTTGGGCCATTTATTAAAGGGTTATGTGTCTAGATTATACTTTCAGTTGACTTGACCACCCTTTTTCCCCTATACTTTTTTCTCTGAATTTCTTGGAAAAAGAAATTCTAAAGCTCTTAAAGAGCATACCAGCTAAATACAATGCTGAGTTTGTAGGCCACTTATCCACTGAAGACGATACTTTTGGGTGCAAACAACATCTTTGTGTTTGAGTAACCCACTAATGAAAATGAGTGAGCTCCACATGCAAATGAACTCAGTCTCCAAGTCTGGCCTTCTTCCTTTCTTTATTCTGTTTTATATCCCAGACAGATTCTGCCATGCATTACTGTCTATAAAAGCAAAGCTGGGCCCAGCCCAACAAATTCAGACACTGCCTGAAAATCTTTTCACAGCTTTCCATCTTCTGGTTACAAGCTCAGTGTTAAAATTATCCCTGTTCTAAAAATGTTAGTGGTACTCTTTTATCTTTTTTCAAATAGATAATCTGCATTTTTTAGCTGTTGTTTATTAAAAATCTTGTCAGACGCAGATTTTCTGTAATACCATAATGTTTTTCAATGCTTAATTTCCAATAGTTATCTTGTTATATTGACCTGCATTATTTCCCTCATTAATTACTGCTGTTTTTAAAAACAGCTATAGCTTTCAATTTGTGTTGATTTCTATAAAAGTCTTCACTTTGATTAGTAACCTGCAGCTTATTTAAATTGTTATGGCCTCTTGGGCATTGTTAGACTACAAAAAAAACCTAATGAGAAGTGCAATGATGGTAGGAAGATAACTATATTACATGAGCAGCTTGACATCACTTTCATAAGAACTTCACATTTAGATTCCAGAAGAAAATGAAAAGTTAAAAAGCATCCAATCCATAGAAAGCCATTAAAATAAAAAAAAAAAAAAAAATCCTGAGGTATATTTAGACAATATAGCTCCTCACATTTTCATTTTTCATTCCAAAAAGGCGAGATGAGGACATTTTAAAAATTATTTTTACGGTAAAGATTTTCAATTGGCGAGAGAAATAAGAGGTCACTGTGTTCAGGAGCTGGGTTATAAAATAATTGTTTGCAGGCACTATGTATTGGAACATTCCCTCTGAAATGGAACATCATAGAATCATAGAATATCCTGATCTGGAGGGGACCCACCAGGGTCATCGAGTCCAGCTCCTGGCCCTGTGCAGGACTCCCCAGCAGGGCACTGCTGACTCAGATTCATCTTGCTATAGACCAGGAGCCCCAGGTCCCTTTCCACAGCACTCCTCTCCAGCCTCTGCTCTCATTCCTCAGTCTATACACAGATCCAGGGTTGTCCCTGCGTGTTGGAGGTGCAGATTCTGGCACTTGCCCTTGTTCAGCTTCATATGGTTGGTGATTCCCCATGTCTCTAATTTGTTGATGTCCCTATGCAGGACATATCCCTGTCTTAGTCTATCCCTTAGAATCAACAGCTCCTCCCAATTTAGGGGAGTCAGCAAACTTAGGATTGATTTGAGCCCTGTGCCATTAACAAAGCTCATTAAGAAAGATGTTGGAGAATTCTGCAGGGCTGAGGATGGAGTCCTACAGAACCACACTAATGACAGGTGGCCAGCTTGGTGTCACCCTATTTTGTAACTCTTTATGCCCAACCCCTGAGCCAGTTGCACAACGTGTTTATCCAGCTGATAATGCTGCACATTTTTTCCAGAAGGACACTGTGTGAGACAGTATGGAAGGCTTTGCTGAGGTCCAAAAATATTACATACATTCAAGATGTTTGAGGCTTCAATGTCTTTGGGAGAATTTGTACTTAGATAACATTTCTTTCTAAGAAGCTATTATTGCAAGTATAAATAATGTCAAAAGAAAATACTTAGGGATAGTTGCCCTTGCCAGCTGTGGTGCAATTTGGGTTCCTTAGAATATTTCCTCTGTGCTGCCAGGAATCCCATAAACAGCCTTTGAAACAGAGCTCTTTTGTTGTATTTCTTCTTTTCCCTTAATTAAAAAGTTATTTTGTGTTCTTTGATGGTTGGTCAGAAATATTTTTTCATTTGGTATTGTTTTTTTAACATTACTGGGGGGAGGTTGTTTTTTCCTTTGTTTGGGATTTTTGTACTAGGTAAAGAGATTCTTAAAATCAAATCTTCACATGCCAGAAATCTAATGATCACTACTGACTTTAGAGGATCTACTTTGTCTTACAAAAACAGATATATAATGTGTTATAATATATCACAGAGGTAATAAATTGAAGATGGAAGCATGATCCTGGAAGAGATGGGAAATGATTATTTAGTCTGTACTTTGGGTTGATCAAATAGCTCTGTTGTTTTTCTGACCTATGCATGCCAAACCTCTTTCTAAAATGTCTTTGGGAAGGAGAATTTACAATCTGTCTCGATTTTGTGTCCTATCGCTCACAGGATGTCCCTTCATGACTGGAAAGCTTTTTGCTTCTTTGCCTCTTATTAAATTATTTTCACTATTCTCCAGAGTGCTCAAAGCACCAAAAATGATTAAGCACTCTTCTAATTGAGACCATTTTTTTTTATTTACTGGCAAAAATTTGAGATGTTTAAATATTTTTGTTTGTACAACCCAGCTCTTTCACTAATGCTCATACTCCATTTAAATGCGCCTAATGATCTTTATTTGAGTGCTTTCCTCTCTTTAGCTTATGTATAGGAAAGGAAAATGGATCCAGTGAAAGTTTTACTGTAATGTACAACCACACAGTTTCTCCCTTAGAAATCTGTCTTGTTCAGTGATCTGTTTTTTTTTTTTTCTAGAGTGAGTCAGACTGGTGTAATGAATGAGACTCACTGGTAATGCACCTACTCCATTCATCTGAGGAGCTAGAGACTTTAGTGAATGGCTGCTGGGAAGAGAAGAACAGCCTTGTACCTAATGCTGATAAAGAACCCTGCAGTGACAATTGAATTGTTTCCTGACCTCCTCCATGAAGTCACATTTATCACAGGACTTTTGCCCTCCTTTCTGGATGCCTGGGACCTGTGAAGTGGAGGTGCCGACCATCTCCATAGACTACTGGATGAAGAGAGAGATGGAAACCTTCCACTCAAAGTGCTTCTCTGCCCTGAAAACTGGCATGAGATTAAACACACCAGGTTTTCCATCTTTATTTTCATTTTAATTTCCATTTGGAGTTAAAGCAAATTTGCCAATGTAAAATTTCCTGCAGTCAAAATTACAGTAGGACCCTCTCTGCAGATCCACTAGTAATGTTCTTTAGGCACAGTGTTTTTTATAGGTGTCAGATTTTATATCCTCAATGTTTGCTTGGTTTTAAGCGTATTTTGCATATGTGTTTGTACATACAGTTGTAATCAGTTCCTGTCTCTTTACAGATTTTAGACAAACAATAAATAATTCCTCTACATAACTATCTGATCCTGTATACATATGATTTCATTATCATATACATATGATCAGTGGGACTTGAGAGATCCCTTCTGATTGATTTGAAGGTATTTCAACTAGACAGCTTCTGTACTTTTTTGAGCCCTGTAGTTAAGGAGTAGACCATAATGTTCTGAGACTTTACATAAGAGCTTAGCTCCATTCAACAGGATAGCTAAACATCAGAAACAGATTTTTTCACCAGTTCTGAAATAAAATGTCCTCTGATGAAACACGAAATGCTATTAAAAATTCCCATGTAATTTAAAACCACATTTCTTTTGGTGTCTGGGAGTGAAGTGAGTATTTTATTTGTTTTTTTTTTATCAAAAGTCAGAAAACTCTGAAACCCTGATAAGAATTCTCTCATGCAAATTCTTTTTTTACTGGAGGAACAATTCCAGCCCGCTCTCTTCAAAGCATGTGCAGAAGGAAAGATATATTTTAAGGATGTCAGACTTCCTTCCAATTGATTGAAAGAACCTTGCTGCTCAAGTTTATATTAAGCAACTTATGCATGTCTGTATTTTGATAGCTTTTCATTTTTCAGAAGCAATTGGACAAAATTACCACTGTGCTACATTTTCATATTTCCTTGATGCCTGAATGTTGCAGCCTCAGGTTTGCTCTAATGGAGCTTCCTGCCTTTTTCACATAACAATGTTCTTTGGAAGAGGAAAGCTAATACATTTCCTTGAAGAAAATAATCCTTGCTGTTATTATAGGGGATATGTTTCCACCTGCCATTTCATCTTGGGGAAAAAAACCTAGGAAAGCAAAACATTACCATAAATGGCCCAATTTATCTACCTATGTATCTGTCAAAGCATCAGCAAAGTTTCACAAGGAATCATCAACAACATTTTGGGCACTGAGTAAATCAATTTAAAGAAATCTGTATTCCCAGTCTGCCTCTATTCCCTAGCCCTGAAGGTCACTCAGGAGAGGGAAGAAACTGGGTGTGGAGCAACTGATTCCTGGGTCACACAGCCTCAACCCACAATGCCAGTACCTATCTGAAAATGCACGTTGATTACGTTATTTTTACTAAGAATCACACTTTTTTGGAAGTCACAATATTAATTTTAAAATAATGACATTTTCCTCTCCTTTTAAAAGGAAATGAACCCTTTGTTGTGATTTTATTCTTTGAATATAAAACAATTAAAAAAGGTCAAAAGCTATATGTATCATCTTTGTGGTTTACTGTAATTTTTGCATAATTTTTCATAGGCTGTTGCATTCTGCCATGTCACATTTTCATCATCTATGAAAATTTCCTTATCTTTTCAGTCTGATTCAGAAAGTACTGACAAACAGGACTGGAAGGTTCACAAAAAGGGAAATCTGAATGCATAAAAATCAAGTGTATTCAACGAGCTGCTGTAAGCACACATAGTTGCTTTCAGAACCACTGTGCCTATGAAAAGTTATCACACTGAAACATGGATTGATGATAATTCATATTGAGAACTGTCCTCTACTGGAGTTTTCTTTCCAGCTCCCTGAGGCTCAGCACATGAATGGGTGGGCTACCGTTTAAGAAGGTTTGTAAAATTCTCAGAAAAATACCAGCCTCCGGATCCCAGCTGGGATTTGAACACAAAAATAGTCGAACAAGGTCATAAGAGCTTGTGCTTTTTGTAAAATTATCATTTTATACCCAAAAGAGAAGAAAACATAGTTGAATTAAAAGATGTGTACTTATCCATGGCTCTTTATTCATTCAGCCAGCTCTGCTCATTAAGACAATGAGAAGACTGAGGGACAGACAGATCATCAAAATATGATTTGTGTTTTCTTTGAAAATTCTTGGTCTCTATTTTCTGCATGTATCTCAGCAACCCACCTTGCTAAATTTAAATGGTATTACTTCATTTCCTTGCAAGCTAATAGCGAATTTATACCCTGAATATTGCTGTCAATTCTCCATCCTCCACTGTGTCCGCTGTTCTGTCTTCTTTCTATTCCTCTTATATCTTTTACACCTACTCCTCTTCCACCTCCTCATGTCTCAATTTCACCATCAGCTTATATTGCCTGTGGGCAATTGTTCAAGAGTTTAATATTCATACAACTTTTTTAGTTTCTTATTGTTAGAGTCTGAACAAACTGATAGGGCTTTCTCTAGAACAGGGAACATCAAGTCCACATTTACTTTAATTTCTAAAAACCACTGTTTTGTAGTCTACAGATGTGATGGGGTTTTTATGTGAGAAACAGAATTTCTCCAAAAATCAGAAAGCAGCAATTATTATTTCCAAGAATTTCTTTTTCCTTTTCATCTCCTTGTTATTGTGTTTTTCTTCAAATTGTCCATAGATTTAAAACCTCTGAGCTCAGAAAAGTCCAGAACTTTAAGAAGTTTAAGGAGAGCTGCAGTAGTGGTGATTTCCAGACCTACTAAGGCATATTGCAGCACATGCAGGGGAGAAAGAATAAAGGAATATATTTGTTTAAAATGACTGGACATATAATGGACTGCATTCATTTAGGTCTTATTCTGGTAAGAAGAATATATTAATCACTATCAAAAAGAAACAAGTAAAGTTTGTGGGAAATGAGCTTTTTTTCCTTTCCTCTCAGTAGATATGTGAAGACAAATACCTTAAGCAAACTTTGAGTAACTGTAGTGTTTCTCCTCCTAAATGGTTTCCTTCGCATACAGAGGATAAAACTCAGAATTAAGAAGTTTGCTCCAGAGTTGTTGACAGATATAATCAAATGCATTTTTCTGGTAAAATGCACTATGTCATAGCTATGTTGATTCTATCAGCCATCCTGAACTCCAGCAATTCTGCTGACTTGCTTTATGTGAAGTATTAATTAAGCAAACCAGGACTTGTGCCCAAAATGGTGAAATGAAGCCGGTGTTTGTGAATCACAAGGAAATACAGCCAAATAGTGTTTGCCACCATGATTTTTGTAAATTCAGTGGGTAGGATTTACTTCTGAGTAGCTGCTCTCCTTTCATTGAATTTAAACTGGTACAGACACCTATTGTGTAGTACCACCCTTTCATCATATTAGTCTAATACATGAATCTAGAAAGGAACAGTGAGAAACATGCTTGTTTCTGGATTACATGGATTAATATGAATAACATGGATTGTTAATCCACCAGTTAGGTCCACAGGACATCAACATCTGAAATGATGCATACAGTCCTGCAGCCCAACCTCATTAAATATATGGTAGGCCTGGGAGATGTGTAGAAGAGGGACAAGGGTGGTAAGTGGTACAGGATGGCACTCAGGAAGAGTTAATCAAAAAGGATTTTGCCAGTCAGAAAAAGAGACAAAAAGAAATGTAATGCACATTTATGAAACCTGTATCACAGAGGGTGAGATGAGGAGCAAAACAGTTTGCTGCCTTTCTCTGTATGAAAATGAGAGAGAATCACAAGTAATTAGCAGTTGATGGTTTCAAAAGCAACAGATGGATGTGGCTTGTGGCACAGCTCACAGGTAAGCTTGGGACTCTCTGCTGCATGATATGGTTGACATAAAATATGTGCAGCTTCAAAAAGAAAGCAGAGAAATTAGTGGGAAAAAAGCCCTCTGAGCCTCTCCTGCATAAATAACACCCTATGGCTCAACCAAGAACCACTGAAGACCTGGAGACACTTCTGGGAAAATTTTTTTTCATGTTTTCACCCATTCTTTATGCTTACCTCAGTGTCAGGGGACAGTCCTGATAACCTTCCATGGCTTTTTACATTTTCAGAATTTCGCAGATTTTCCCAGCTCTGGTTTTTGTAGGTTGTTATTTCCTTGGTGATCAGTCTTCTTGCTGATAATTAAACCCATAGTTTTCAGTTAGTACCTTCTTCTGGCTGAAATTAACTAACTCTCTGGCAGTGTTTGTTTGACATTCAGCCAGATGAAGTTGTTAGACTTTATAATTTGTTTCCATGAAAGCACACTGAAGACACTAAGCCAACATGCCAGTGTGCACCAAACTTACATTATGAATGACAGATGTAGAATGTCAAATTATTAAGATTCTATAATAGTATTTTTCAAAATAATGTTATAACAAAAAGTGGTTTTCATTTTTTTGGTGTTTTTTCTGAAAAGTATTTACAGAGCATAATTATGGAATTTTTTTAAATTCAGAAATATTTATAAATAAAATTTAAATTTAAAACAAATTTAAAACAAATATGGAAAATGTGTTTCAGGTAAATTTAAATAAAGAAAGCAGTATTTAATATCTTTTTCAGCCATAGAACTCCATGATCAGTTTTTGTCATAGTTCTCTGTAAGATCTTAATCAGAACAGACAAATTAAGTATTTTATTTCCATTTCCTATCATACTAAAACAATTAATATAGAAAAAAGATTTTTATTCCCTCACTAGCATTACCTTCTACCACAGACTACTGTCAACAAACTCTGTTGTGTTTTCTCACTATTTGCATCATTTGTTTAGCAGTATTTATTAATTCAGAGTGATTTAATAATTCAATGAATGTCAGAATTTCTTTTTATTTTCAGCAAAGTATTTAAAGTATTTAGTTACAGCAATAACTAACCTTCTCTCCTGAGTATGAAGGATTTCTTCACATGTTAGACAGGAGAGGATGATAGCTGGAACTAGATATATCTGTATTTCAAATCAGAGACCCACATTTGGCATCACATTATGTTTGCCATAAAGTAGTCAGTTGACCTCAGTGACAATAAATAAGGCAATATTAAGAACAATACAAAACAATATCAGAGAACATGAGGTTATCCTCTAAGCCACCTTTTTATCCCTGAGAGTTTTTCCTCAAAATCAAGAAAAATAACTAGTTTTGGTGACTTTTTTGCTGTTGTTTTGTTACTTTGTTTTTTGGTTTTGAGTTAGAGAAACATATGCTTCTGAAAGGCTTTTGGGTTTTAATGTTTTTTCTTTTCTTTTTTAATTCAAAAGACTCCAAAGCAGTAAAATAAAATTTTGATATTTCACCCTCTTGATCCCTTCCAACAAAAATAGAAATGCCTGCAAAAATAACAGCAAGTGTAAAGAAGAACTTACAGTTTGGTACCTGGAAAGAATAATTTACAGCAAAATTTCATTAAAAGGCTAACATCTGTGTAGTCTAGGCTGGAAATAGTCTATAATTGCTTTTAGGGACTTTGACTTATGAATATTCTCTACTGAGAGTTCCGGTTATTTCTGGTTCAATTTCTGTTTTCAGTCCCAAATGGGCAGACTCAGAATAAATGTGACAGTTAAATGCTTGGACAAAATCTCAGCTTTGTCCTTATGCAGACTTCTGCACTAACTTCATCAGCAGAAAGGAAACACAGACTCCATCATAGCTCTCCTTGCTCTTGAAGAAGGGGAAGAGAGACATTTGTAAAGGTCCTATGGCTGAGCACCTGGCTGTGGTCACTTGCCTCAAAACCTTGCTCTCATGAGAGATGTCTCTGTGTCCCACTCTCCTTATGAATATGAGATTCAGTTTTTTATTTTTGTACTTATGATATGAAAACCACAGTATGTCTTAGCATGCGTAGTATGAAAACCCTAGCATGTCACAACTTTTTTCAAGGAATCGAAGTTTTTGATTCTTCTTTTTTTACGTGAACTGCAGACTGCTTCTTCTTTAATTGCATTTTTGTTTTAGTCACATTAATTTTAACAACTGGAACAGGCTCCCCAGGGAAGTGGTCACAACACCATCCTGCCAGAGTTCAAGAAGCATTTGGAAAATGCTCTCAGGCACATGGCATGATTGTTGGGGCTGGCCTGTGCTGGGCCAGGAGTTGGACTTGATCCTTGTGAACTCCTTCCAGCTCAGGATATTCTATGATTCTATGAACTCAGTCAAACATATGTCAAATATATTTTTTGTAATGGGCAGCTGGCTTATCTAGGGATTTCAATTTCTTAATATTCAAGAAATTATAAACAGTGATTAATTTGGTCTGGTGTTTGGAAAAAAACTACCTCAACATAAAAGTACAAAGCATTAAAATTAACATGATCATCCATTTTTCTTTTTACCATGCAGTCGCAATAATAGAGATAATATGTATCAAATTTTACAATATTGGAAGGGTGTTTGGGAAACTTCTATTTAACAGATCACAGATCACTTTCTTATAATATTAAAATGAATGAGTGAATGAATGAATGAATGAAAAGTTTGCTTCTTGATGCACACTTGTGTATAAACATTTGCGTGTGTGTACATGTATAAATATACACACATATTTAAGAACTCCACTGCCATCATATATCAAAGGTGATCTGAAATGTTAATAGTGAAGAAATTGCCCACATCAAAATTAATCAAAGAGAAAGAAACTTGGAAGAAAACTCTACTTACCCCACCCATCAAGGCAGCAAAACTTTTGGGATTGTTAGTAAATCTTGTTGATGATTCCTGAAGCAAAAGAAAGGTGCCTGTGTCAGAGCGAAGGGGGGCAGACTGCCCTGGTAAGTATGAGGGGTGAGGGTCATCATGTTTGCTGTTTGATCATACAGACAATTCCAATCTGTTACCCAATCTGTGTATACATAACAGGCTTATGGACCTTTGATGAGACACTACTTCTGCGGATCAGTATGAATGCTTCATGCAACTGCTATTGGTTATCACAGGTGATCTTTAGACATATCGACTTTGTAACTTTTTATTGATGACTGGATTGTGCTTTTTGCTGTATTTCATGATGTACTTTTTTGACTATAGTTTTCTTGCAACAGCTACAGGTTGCTTACTCACAGGTTGTAAATTCTTCATAAGCAGTGGCTGCTATGAACAGGCTTTCAGGTGAAAGTTCAGCTGCGGAAGACAGAGGAGGAAATAAGATCAATCGGCCATCAGCAGCAGAGGTCAGCACCCCTGTTTCCCCAGTACCAAACACAGCCCTGGGCCGAGAGCTGGGGATGGAGGGAGGATGTTTGTGCTCCTGTGCACCAGGGGCCTCACTCACTCAGAGGTGAGTGCTCTCTGCTCAGCTGCAGAGCTTGGTGCCATTGCTGTGGCCTCATGCATCAAAAGCTCTCTCTGTCTTGTAGCACATGGCAGGCTCCTGCTAGCAAGGTACACACACCCCTGCAACCCCATATTCCCTCACAGTGCTCTGCTCCTCTCCTAAACTTTGCTCCTAAACAAAAAAGTTCACTCTGCCGTGAATATAGGATGGATCCCCACCCAAACTAAATAAACACATCATGGTATTTGGTTACTTATTATCATTAAAATAAGAGTTGCAGACATATATATTTGCTTCCAAATCTGGAAGTTATTTGCAAAATGTGCTTATTTGTATGTATGGAAAAGAAAGAAAAAAAAATTATTTAAAAGATAAGATAGAATTTTAGGGTTTTTTCCTTTTTTTCTTTTTTCCCTAGGTTATCTTATCTTCCTGAGTCTCATGGTCATGTGTTATTGTTACAATGGGTCATGTCAGCAACATCCTTTATTTTAGCTTTCTAAAAAGTCTAGTTGCCATGGCAACTGCCATATCACCTCCTTGAAATAACATACACAATATAGAATTTGATCTTTTGCATTGTAGAATATTCAAGCAAGAATGTTCAGTGTTAAGCACTTTTTTTCAAATTTTAATGAGGTTCCAATGATATTTTTAACTATCTGCTTTTCCCAATTTAAAATTCTTTATGAAGAAAACAAATGAGTGCACCAAGATGTGCATCCATTCCTACTGATGCCTTCAAACAGTAGCAGAACTGACAGTATACATTGTTCTCTATACAGATATTGTACAAGTTTCATCGGTGATTTGTTTTAGTCACTGAACTCCACTTAAGTTCGTTCAAGTAGTTCAGACAATAGAGTCGTTAAGCTAAGTCAGACAGAAAGATTTTCCCTCATCTCACATTTATCTAAATTATTTTGTTAAAAAATTTATAGATTTTAAGACCATAAGCAATCATTTTGATCATCTAGTCTGGTGTCTTGCACAGCACAAATCAAGCTATTTCATCCAGCAACCACTCAGCAAGCCACAAATATCTTGCCAAACTTTTAGGAGCATATACTAACTTACCACCCTTGTGCAGCAAATGCAAGCAAACCTCCAGGCTGGGATCAGCTTTTATTGCTCCCAGGGTGAAGGCAAAGCATGTATCCCATATGTTGCAAGCTTTGCCTTGTTCTGGACCTTCTCAGGTCTGGCCTTTGGAGTAAATTACTGTGTTGTGATTATGTGTTTGGGCTTCTGAAGGTGTAAGAGAATTAAACATCACAATTGCCTCAAACACTATTAAGCTTACATAATCATATCTTAAACGGACGGCACATAAACGTTTTGGCCTCTAAGTGTGCTGAGGACAGAGGCTGTTAATGCCTCAACAACAACAACAACAAAAATAACAATGAGATTTTTACTCAAAAATTAACAACTTTTGTAAATGCACTAAATAATATAAAAGGTAATGCAAAGAATTTTTTTTCAATAAGTTATGATTGTCCTATTCCTGTTCCTGGAGCTGTCAACCCCTCCCTCCCCCAGAAAAACACTGATTTTCTTTGCCCAATTCTATTTGTTCTTAACCCTCATTGATTTCCTGTCAGCCATTAAGCTCTGTTATGTCTCACAGTTATGTCTCTCAAAATCTCTGCAGATTGTACAAGTCATCTAGAAATTACCACTGAGGAGATACTGGTAATTTTAAATAAGTAAGATTTATCACAAAGATTTATTTCTTCAAGAGTATATAATTATTTTCTTTCCTAGTTAAGTCAGAAAGCTGGCACCAATGTTTGCCAAACCTGCATAGTGAACACTTCAGTGCATATTATTGTGGTCAGATTTCAAAGGAGAGACTGTTGGCATAGCAAATACTAAGAAAAATATTTCTGTGAAAATGTCTTCCCTGATTTTAATTTGAAAAATGAAAATCCAATAATTTTCTGTGATGTCTTTTGAATGTTTTTTTTCCTATCTGTGAGACAATGTTTTCCTTAGTCTCATTTTCACTAAAGAATTTTGGAAAGAATGAGATTTATATTTACAAATTTGCACTGTTAGTATTATTTATGTGCATCACACACAAAAAAAAACTTGGTCTTGAATCATTTTCCTCTGACAGGTAGCATAAGTCTGCTAAATTCAGTGAAGCTACACAGTTGGAATTCCAAGTTAAATGAGAAGAAATCCAGCTGTTTCTAGGAAATTTGAGAACACTGGGGGGTGAGTGCTTCTACATTTTAAACCAACGATTTTTATGGATTTTAATACTTTTTATTTATTGGGGAAGAGAATTGAAACAACAATATCTGTTCATTTCTTCAAGCCTGGGTTTTCTAAACCTGGCTGAAGCAACTAAGGATGATCTTAAGCCTAATAAGAAACTCATATCTTTCAGGATAGTTTTGCTGCATGAATAGTTATGGAAATTTTGTAAAAAGTTGCTCTTGTGAAAAAGCAAATCATGGTACTTAGTTAGTTCATGCTTGGACAAAGTAAATTTTCCACTTGTTTCAAGCAATGAAGCAAGAGGGACAAAATGCATTGTGCTGAGAATATAGAAGGAGGCAAAGTGCTAATAAAGGGAAGCAGTGAAACAAGCCAAGTCACACTGTTTCTCTTGTGCAGACTGTTGAAAAAGGTATCATATGTCTCATATTACAAACTCTGAGCTTCTGAAGAGCTAGGACTGGTTTTGTGCTAGTAAGTGAAAAATACAGTCTTGAGATTGACTAGGTTTTTAAAATTTCCTTCTCAGGAGTAGGCACTATTAGACCTCTACAATTATAAGCTAAAATTCATCTAGGTGCAAACTCCATAAAAATGAACAGATCTGAACTGACTGCTGTAATCCAAGATCATGCTCATAAAGATTTTAGTCCCCCAGTCCTCCAAAAATGGAAATTTTCATTTTGGTAAATAAATAATGAAGAACATCATATATATTCTTTTTTTTTTCCCCCATTTGAAAGAAGGTATTGCTTTAATTTAAAATTTGTTTTCTACTTCTCTGGGGCTAAGTGGTTATGGAATCACAATTATGTTTGCAAAAGGATATATCTTGAAAACTTTTTCTAGAGTTGCATTTTTGTAAGTAAATATCTATGCATCTCCTCTATGTGAGGTATAGATAATACAGGAACTGACATTGAATTCACTCAGAACACTCATTTTACATCAGCTTAGAGGCCCTTACAGGTATCTCAGAATATCATGATGAGGATCAAGATATAGATTTAGCAGCAAGGTATATTTTTTTATCACTAATTTACATGTAGACATAACAACCTGCTAAAACCAGGGAAAGACAGCTCATATATCACTAAAATTTACCATCTGACATACATTTTCCAGTAACCAGTGGAAACCGGGAAGCACAATGGTGTTCAGCCGTGCAATGGAAGTCTGTCCCAGTTGACAAAATCCCGTAAACTCCCGGGATTTAAAGCATAAACTTTAGCTAATTTGGTGCATGATAATTGAATGTGCCAAGATTTCCTCCAATAATAATATGCACACATTACATTGTTTCATTTACATCTTAGTTTTCCTTTTTAGTTGCAAGGTGACATGCCTGGTTATCATAAATTCCAGTATCTATCTATCTAGCCCAGGATTGTGTCCTTAGAAAAATCTTTTCTTGACTGTCTCTTCTTTGCTGTCTGTACAAAAGTTGAGTTTGTCCTAACTAACTAAATACTGATGGTGCATGGTAATGCTTACAATACTTGCATAGCTAAAGAAAGCAGCACGATTCAGGACAGCCAAGTATTTAAAATTATCCAGCACCTGAATTTCAAATTTTCCGTCCTTCTGTAACTGTCTTAGTCTAGGTAATTTTGAAGTTTATTGTGACATTTTCTGGAGTATAACAAACAAATAATACCAGAGCTGTCAAATCTCTTGGGGTGTGAATATTGTAATAAAAGGTAACCTTCTTTTGTCAAATAAATAAATGAAATTATGTATTCATAGAAGAGACACATAAGTATAGAGATAAAATAGCACAATGAAACTTGGTGGTGAGCCACTGTGGTTTAACGTGGCAGGCAGCTAATCACCATATGCTATTTCCATATTCCTTTGGCTGCTTAGGGTCAGCTGTCTCATCTCTGTCCCATCCCAACTCTTTGTGCATCCCCAGCCTTTTTACTGATGGGTCAGCATGAGAAGCTGAAAAGTCCTTTACTTAGTGTAGGAAATAGTCAGAAGCAACTAAAACATTGTGAACATTGCTGTCGTACTAAATCTGAAATACATCACTCTTCCAGCTACCAGAAAGAAAATTAACTCTATCCCAGCTGAAGCCAGGACATGGATACAAGGATAATGGGGTTTGAATATGTATTTTGGTTCCTGAGGTTCAAAGAGATGTGTTCTATATCATCTATAAGTTCATGGGATCTAGATCCCTTGGAACGCTTTCATTTTTGGACATAGCATGAGTTTGATTCAAGCATGGTCTCCAAAAAAAAAGATTGTGTTGTTGTATTTGGATATGTGGGAAATGTCAGTGTGGGCATAATATAATGTTGTGTGGGGATTTCATAAATAGCTTGGCTTGCTGAAGCAATCTTGCTAGTTTTGCTTGGTACTGCATATAGATTGATTCACGTTTCTCCTTAGACAGTGAGGGATGTCAGAGTAATAATGAAGACAAGTGCCTAAAAGAAGCATAAGTGATAGGATCAATCTTAACTCCTCCAGTATGGTAGCCAAATACCTCAAAAGCAGATGATCCACTGCTAAACAGATTTGGATATTTCAGGAAATGCAAAATACCAAAGGAAAAGCAGAAAACAATTATCAAAACAAATACAAGTCAATAAGATGGGTGTCATACAAAATCAGAGGTGTGCTAAGATCCAGTTATTAACAATTATTGGAGAGATGCCTCTACATGAATTAAGGTACAATCATGACCATATGCTGAAGTCAATAGTATAGGTTTTGTTCAACAGTAAATGTGAGCCAGAGAGAGAAAAAAAGAAATAGGAATGAGAAGGAAGGGAGAGAAAGAGTGAGAGAGACAGAATAAATAGAAAGATATCACCACTCCATGGATTTTGATGGTATCCTATTGGTCGTCTTCTGGTTTTCCTTTGGCGATCCTAAGAATGTTTAAGACAATTATGATTTTTAAATCTCTTACAAGGTGATGCTTTTGAATTCAAGGTTCTCCTACCCCACATATAGTATTAAAATATGAGTGGACATTGAAAGTGGACTGAAATAAAAGTAAATGTCTGAAAGCTGTTTCTTATGTAAAAAACAGCAAAGCTTCTCCTGGCTGCAGTGGTAAAAGATCAGTTACAAAAGGAGATATGTCAATTTGTCTAGCCAAAGAAAGCTATATAGGCTTCAATTCGCAGAAGCATCAACCTCAGTTGACTAATAAAGGAAATATCAGATCAGGGAATAACAGAAAGAGAAATTTGGATGAGGGCCCAAACCGGAAGCCTCATTTGTAAAGTGAAATATTATCCATGAAGATTGCTAGTATTAAAAAACCCTAAACAACCAGGGCTCTGAAACGAAAAAATGAAAGAAAAGATGATTCAGTGCACAGATTGAGGACCAAGACAAAAGGAGGAAAATTATTTTAAATTGAAACTTCAGAGCTTAAAAGGCCCTTCTGTCTCTCTTTGAATTAATATTATAGAGAGGTAATGTAACGTAATGTAATGTAGACATTATTACAGCAATTATGCACCCACCACCAATCTGAAAACCAGACTGACAGCAAGGAATCAAGAAACCTTATTGTAATATAAAGAGGACAAACACCTTCTGCTTATTGCTTTGTTACTCTGAAGGGCTATAGTGACATACATTATTAGATAAGATTACATTTACCACTACTACTCGATCCAAAATCACATGTAGTATCTCATTCGAGGAAAAGAAGGGAAAAGAGAAATCCAGTATGTGGCTTGTTGGGTTTTTTTCCCTGAAAAAATTATTATAAGATTGATAAGAAATTAATTATTTCCAAAATTTGGAATGCCTTCTTTGTTACAGCAATTTCCTTGTTTGTCTCAGACCTTGCTGCCAAACAGCGCTGTTTGCTAAGACCAAATGTTATTCTAGGAGTCTGCTACAGAAGGTTTGTTAAAATCTTAGCAAGGTTTTTCTCCTATTGAACTATTGAAACCTTAGAAGATTCACTATGGTTAGACAAACCTAGCAGGAATGCAGTGACATAACTAATCATGGTACAGGACCTTAGTGGCATGAGCTATTTCTGAAGACATCATTTAAAGGCTTTGGTAATACGCTTGGAAACAAAGGATATTTTTCTCCTTTCAAAGTGGAATTATGACAACTCTTCTGATCCCAGAAGAAAGGAAGAGCCTACAATCAGTAATCACTTGTTTCACAGGTGCTAACACTGATTTTGGTATTTAGTCTATAGAACACTCTTGAAGGAAATGAGTCTACGAAAGCTAGGCTGGGCCTTCTCCCATCATGGTCAATAGTACTTTATTTACCAAATTTCAAAGCAAAATTAATTTAATTTCATTGTTAGAGAAAGAAGACTAAATTAGTCTACTCTTGCTTAACATGAAATCTGTGCATTAAATAAAAAGATAAAAGATCAAGTGTTGTCATATTGCTAACATTTCTTATTTGTAGGTTTTCATATGCATCTTGTTCTTTGTCTAGGAAACTTCAAGAATTTTAAAGACAGTTATTAATGAAACCCTTATGAAGCAGGAAAATGTTGTATTTTACTTTTAGATAGAAAACTGAGACATGAGGGATGAAAGTAACTATTCCTAATCCTAACTGGAGGCCATTGACATCTTTGGAACAAAGATTTTAATAATCTTCAATAATCTGCCTTCCCAACAATCATTGAAATAATTATCTTTCTATACAGCTAGACTTCAATTGAACTGTCACTTGCTGATCACATCTAGTAAGTAAATGACAAAGAAATGGGTTGTCATTTTTAGTCTGGAAGATCCCAAAGTACATGAGATAGGAACCTACCCAATTTTTTCAGCTGCATAATTTAAGAAAGGCCTCTGGATTTAGGGTTTTTTTGAGAGTGTGTCACTGGTTTATGCTTTTAATGCAAGGTGCTCCATTCATTATGGGATTCTATGGCAGGCATTTGAAATTCCTAGGACCACTGCCGATCTACCTAAAGGAATCCCATTCTGGGGTCATGACTGTACGTTCTCTCTGAAGAGGAGCCTTGTTGTGGTTGCTTAGGAACCAGACAAAGGGATTCAAGGGAGAAAGAAGGTGTAATGGTAATGAATGAAAATATAATCTGTGTCAACATCTGACTCATATGGGTAACTGGAAGAGGCTTTGTGACTGTGTATATTTGATAAAATTATATTTTCATTTCTTTAAATTCATTCTTGTCAGATGAGTCCTAACTCCCTTAATTATAATTTAGTTGTAAATTATGCATCTATTCACAAAATCTGGTTAGAGTTTGTATGTATTATCTGAGGGAATCAGAAATTAAGAAATTCTTTCTGAGAAAAACAACTTAATGAGAATTGAAGTCTTGTTTGTAACTTTGTTTATAGAGTTGTACTTGGGCAACATTTGTCATGGGATCTGTGATTACCGTCAGGTACGGTAGATTAAGGCTGATGAGCTCAGAACCACATAAATAAACTTCTGGCTTAATTGCTGTACCGAGCTACCCGTGGCTGGAGGGTACTTGTGATTCAGCCCCCAGCTGTCTCCTGTGTGAATGAACACACACCAGCTGTGTGGCAAACGTCAGTGTAGGTGACACAATACAGTACAGTGTGCTGGAGATACCTCAGACCTTCAGATATACAAAAAAACAGGCTTGGCAGCACAATGTGCTGTTCACTGGGTGTGTAACAGATGTACCCTGAGCAGACCAGGACAAAAGATGGGTGCCGGTGGGCTGCTGAGCTGCAATCTGCCTGCCTCCCCCAGCTGCACCAGCACTGCACCTGCTCATCCTCTAAAACTTGTATTCTGGGCATCGTGTTTACTTTACCTGAAATGATCCTCTGCAAAGCCAAAAAGTGAAATGAAGCACATAGCTATGACTGCCAGTGAATGCAGTCACACCTGTGAGCGCACCTGGGATTGTTTCCAGTGCCACTGTCAAGATACTGCTCTTGGCCCTGCAAAAATAAGCTGGTTTTGAAGCTAACTTGCCATGATTCTTTCTTATGACAAACATGTTTCAAACACCATAAGGTTAGCAAATTTCAACTGCTGCATATTAAATGCCTCTTTATAGCCACAGACCTGTGTGTGAAAGGTTTTAGGGCGTACTGCTATGTCTCCTCCAGCAAAGACACTAAAGCTGATTGTGAAATCCTTGTGGAGGTGTTGTGCAATAAAAAGCTGTCATTCCTGATCCTGGCCCTGGAAACGACTCCTTTTTCCCAGCAACCTCTGTTCCTGTGAGCCACTGTGCTGTTCAGATTTCTTCTTATGTTTCCAAATGTGGAGGGGCTTTGAGAATGGAGGTTTGACTCCTTAAATAAGGGTTACACTCACCATATCACAGAAGTACAGAATCGCTGAGGTTAAAAGGGTTCTCTGGTGGTCATCCAAGCCAATCCCCAAGCTCAAGCAGGGCCACCTACAACTGGTTGCTGTTTTCATCTGCTAGCTTTACTTACTAACCAATTTCTTTTCCTTATTTTAGTTCCTGAAAATTTCAGGAACCCAAATTCTTCAATTCTGTCTCCTTTCTTTCTGCTGAAGGCTTTATTTTTATTTAGGCTTTGTAAACATATCTTTCATTTTTTCTAAAGTTTTTTAGACTTTTTCTTTTTGGCAAAATGTACTTCCTTCCCCTTCACCTCCAGTTTCCTTATCCAGATTATAGGACAAGCCATGATTTGAATCTTTATTACCTGAATATCTCTGGCTTTTTCAAAATGAAGTTTTGCCTTATTCACTCACGTGTTTATTCACACCATTGTCAACATCTTCCTATAATTTTTATTCATTCAAAATATATTTTGCACATAGAAAAATGATGAAAAAGTGAATATATTCACAACTGTCCTAACTCATGCTCTTATTTACAAGTTCTGGCCCACTCCCATCATCCCTGTTTCCTTTTCCTTCTGTGCTTGAAAAAAAGCTATTCTCCTGTTGTGTTCATGTCTTCAGCTCCCTTCTGAATTCATTTCTGTCTTCAGCAGCTGACAATCAGTTTCTCTCACCTCCTTTTCTGAGGCTTCTGCATTCATTAATATTTAGTATTGCCTTTGATCCCAGGGTCTCCTGTCAGCTTGAGTAAAGCCAGGCAAAAAAAAAAAAAAAAAGCCATCAATGGATCCTTCCTCACTGTGTTCCCTTAAGGAGACCTCACTCTATTGCATCTCCTTTTTCCTTAACTGCATTGTTTCATTTAATCCATTTCATTTAATTACTGGGATAATTTCAAACACATAAAGTAAGGAACACCAGAAAGTTATAAAAGAGAATTTTGTCTTCTTACCAAAAGCCAGATAATAGCAGAAAACATCTGCATATTACTGTAAACTATCTCTAAGTTAAAATGAATAAATTAAAGTGCAATTATTCATGACATTTCATTTCTTGGGTTTTTTCCTGCGTGCCATTTTACTTCTCATGCAGATAAACTTATTCATCTATGAAAGGACACCTAATGGCACCCAAACAGATGTTTCATGTCTTCCTGTAAAACATAACAATGTCAGTCAGCAATATGTGAAAGTGGAGACTGTTACGACCCGCCCCCAGGAAGGCAAGAGCAACCCAGGTTCTTGTTAATAGATCCCTTGGGGCAGATTAGAGTGAAAAGACACTGAATAATGTGTGCCTGTGAATATGCATATGTAGGGTTCATCTCAGAACAATTTGGTTGCAATGCAAAGCAGGTATGTAGCCATTTTTGTTATTATTATATATAGTAATATGGCAATATGAAAGCATAAAGGTATTACTTAAGAAGATGTATATGAAGAAGAAAGAAAGAAAAAGGATAAGAGTGAAATGATACATGGATCACCACTCATGGATCTACATGAGGCTTGATTGTTGCAGCTTAGATGTCCATGGGTTGAAGTGATGACTGCCATCTTGATTTTTCTGGGGTGGGAGAAAAAACACACAAAATACAAAGTCTGATGGGTGAAAATGTGCTAAGGCTCAGGTGGTAACTTCCTGATACCTTGTGTGTGTGTGAGAGTGTGTGAGTGTGTGTGTGAGTGTGTGTGTGTTCTTCAGTCCTTTGGTGGAAGGCCTCAGAAATGAGTCTAGGGGCACTCTCGGGGTTTCTGATACCTTCTCAGACAAGACAGCTGCCTCTGATTTCAGCACAGTTGAGCCAGTTATGCCCCATCCAACCTTCAGGGGAGGGGGGAAAGGGGGAAAAAGGGGGAATTTTACACCTGAGTGAGTTGTGTAAGGAAAGACAATTACCATGACAAAAAGCACCAGCCTGGCCTGCAGGATTTGTCTCCATCGACCTCAGTCCCTGGCTTGTAGCCTCCAGGTGGTGACAGTTGACTCCTTAGGGTAAGAGTTCCCCTCAGGAAGCATACTTGGGGAGGGGTGGGCTTTGGTGGTCACAACTATGAGCAGAGTTTTTGCTATTTGCACAGTTTACTACAGTGTACAAAAGTCCTTAGGTGACTTTAACAATGTTTCAGCCATTAACCATAACGTTTCAGTCTCTCCCAGAGACTAATCCATAACTATGAACTCTGCAATTTTCATAACTCTAGGATTTTGCATGGGCCTTAAGGGTCAACTTAAGGAACAACCCCATTGACTTCACTGAGGCCTTAAACAGACATGAAACCTCATGCTGAGTTCTTTGACAATATCCAGGTATTCAGAAATAACATCACCAAATACTAGGACACCTTTTTTCTTTCCATTTATTTTCTGTTATGTTGATAGTAAAAGGTTCTAAAATCTTAGAAAATTTGGAGACTTAGAAAGAAAGTTAGGTTTGGAAAGCCCTGGGAAAAGTAGGCCCTGAGAAGTGTTAGGCCGTGTGCTTGCTAAAGATCAGGTCAAACTGCACCTGTGTGGTCAGTATATGATAAATGATACAATTGTTAGATGTGATTAGATATAATTATAGTTTAAAGAACATGAGGAACAATGTTAGAGGGCTAGGGGGGATCATGAGAAATCCATGCTTGGGTAAAAACAATGCTTACAATAGAACAATGTAAGTTTAATAATTAATATGTAAGTTGTATAATGATAGAGTATAAAACATGTTTAACTCAAAACCAAATCGGGTCAGATTTGGGTATGTGTACCCCTGACACCCAGAGCTCTTCAATAAAGCACCTTCATATAATCATTCGTGATTATGTGTTCCTGAACGCTAACAATGTGATTAGTGTATTTTCTACAAAATATGCTTTAATACATGGATTTTCTTTACTAACTTTGTCTGAAATCTGTATCCTCCCAGGAGATAAAAGTTTATAGCATCATTTGTCACATTATGCGTTTGCTACGAACAGTTTAAAATTACAGGCATATTTATTGTAAGCACTGAAGCGATGAATTAGATGTTGCATGTTTCATCTATACTTGTCATGATGCTATAGAGCTTGTTAGCAGCCTAGGATATACAGTGATTTAATGCTGGGCTCACATTCAATATTCTCTTTCAGGCTTAGGATTTACAATTATCTTGTCAGTGTATTTCAAAACGTCAAAATGCTGACTCCTCACGAAAAAATCCCCAAACCCACTGAAAAAAGGAATCTACTTAAGGACATAATGAGTATCTGTGTAAGAAGCAATGATCATTTGTAAAGGGAGATTTACCTGTTCTACTGTCCCATTCAGATATGTTCCTTATAAAACAGGCAGCAAGTTCCTCACCTGAACCAATAGCTGAAGCAAAAGATGTGAATTTCGTCCATGACTTGTGTGCCTATGATACATAAACTTTATGCAGAATTTTCTGACTTATTTTCATTATCATTTTCACTACTTATACACTGTAAGGAGGCCAGAAATTTTACTTATTCTGTCATTAATTTTGTAAAGTACTTTTCTTGTCTGTTATGTGTACAAAAAGGATGCCTGTGTACTATCATTTTTGTTTGCATTTGCAAGTTAATTTAGTTATTAATTTCTCGTGCATTTTATAAAACAGAGAATATGCAAGTTATGCTTAAAATTAAAACCATGTTTCATTGACTGTAGATTCATATCTCAGTCACTGCCAGCCAACATTATTATTTTAGCAATTACTACCTATAAAATTGAAGTATCCCAGCACCACTGAGGAAAAACACCTCCTAATCTGCCGAGTTATCGCTGGATGCCAGTGGTTCCTGTGGTGCTTGACTTAGAATATTCACAAAAATTTTAAAATACTTTTTTCTAGTAGGAGGAAACCTTGATAACTACTAGAGTTTACACTAAACGTATGAATGTCATGACTATATGTGTAATCAATACATGAATAAAGAACCAAAGCTAAAAGGGGTAGAATCATGACCTGGAATTCAGAGAGAAGAGGTTTTACACTTTCACCAGAAAAAAATGCTGTGGCTGCTGAAGTGGAACGAGCTTGTGAAGGTAGAATGAAGCAGAAGGAGTGATAAGGAGATTCACTCAGAAGGTGTCACTTGAGTCTGGGAAGGATGCTAGGTTGGTCCAGCATGGTGCCATTTGAGTCATACCTGTACAGCTGAGATTGACAGCAGTTTGTGATGCCATAGCTTCCTCAATTCACCTCTGATCCCAGTTTTCAGCAACACAGATGATCACAGGAAGAAACATGCAGGATAAGAATCATGTCTGTGATAAAAATAGGACCATGGGATTAATAGGAGGAATAGGAACAGAATACTGCAACTACCAAATATCTGTGTTCAGCTCAGACTTCTCCAACCCAAATCAAACAAGCAGTCCCATCATTTCTGTGTGTGACTGCATAAAAAAACAGACTGGACATGAAATAACTCAGCAGGGAGAAAAACAAGGTGTGAGAGATCAAAAATGAGCACTTGTGGGCGTTATACTAATGCATACCTGTGCTGTAATTCACAAACACATTGATGTGGAAATCTCAAGAAACTCACCCTTCACTTGTATTCTGGTTTTCATCTGCATTTATATGCCTTATAATTTGCTGCAATATGTGCCATATCATACAGGGAAATGAAAGGATGATTTCTTAACCACAGGATAATTGTGAAGTTCTTGGTGTAATCACTTGCTCTAAATTGTTAATATCTGCATCTTTTTACTAGGAGATAATGGCAGGGTTTTTTTCTTTACTGGCCCTTTCTTTCAATTAATTTTACATAAAGGATGTTTCAGGCTCTTTGCTTCTCACACGTCTTACATTCTTCATGATACACTGTGGGGGAGAGAGAAGAACATTATGTAAGTTCTGGTGCCCTCTTTTTACATAGCCAAAACCATACCTGTTCCCCTCTGACACTCAATATTAGCACAACAAGGTGAATATCACTGGGAGAAAACTTCAGAGCATAGACCACAGTTACTGTGGAAAGGTCAGTAGAGAGGGGCTTTCGGTAACAAATGCCAATAATTTCCCTTTTTAGTTTTAATGAAAATTCCTTTCTGAAGACCCCTTTATCTGCCCACTTGTACTCTTTGCATAGTAAATATGAAAACATATACATAAAAATAAGAGTCTGGACTTTCTTCCTGTAAAGTTGCCAGCAAAAACATCAGTTTGGTTTTGTCCTTTAAGTATATGGTCTGTATTTTCTCAGTGTGCTTACAACACATTACCCTTTAAAGCATGTGAAAAAACTCAACTCATTAAATAAAATTATAGTTCAAATTCATTTTATCATTTATCACAGAAATAAGGATAAAATGGTCAAATGTCAATATATATCAGTAGGTTTAAATATTCTTAACAGATTTAAGCAAAGAAATACACTTAAAATACAAAATACTTGAATTTAAAAAAAAAGAAAAGTACTTGAAATACTTAAAAATTAAATACACTTTTAACTTTAATGATTATTTTTCATTTTTCCTTTTTGGCAATGATGACACATCAAGTAAAAACTCTCATTTAATTAATATTTTACTCTTGGAGGAACAGGGCTAGACCCTGCCTAAAGTTTTAAAAAATATATAAATGTAGCACTTTTATGACCCATTATAAGGGTAGGTGACATGCACAGGAATGAATAAGCTCCCTCAGTGATCATTGTGAGTGCCAGACTGTCAACGCTTAGGGTCTTATTTGCAAGCACACATAATGTATGTGAGGAAGAGAAAACAAGAGACAAAGAAAGGACACTTCCACCCCATATTGTCACATCTGGGCTTACAGGGCTGATGCCCCACTTTTTGCTGTAGCAAGCCCAAGGCAGGTATCAACTTCCCCTTCCCTTTTTCCCTCTTCCCAAGGAAAGGATGGTGGACGTGAACACACCTTGGCTCATTCTGGGTAAACCCCAAAGAATTGCATGTTGAGGTGATCACAACCCTCTGCCCTCTGAAAGTTCCTTACACAGCCCTGGCAAGGAAGGGACATCACCTGAGGAATCAGGCCTACTTTTGGGTTGCAGAGGGGAAAGAGATGTTTGGGAAAGAAGAGTGTTGGAACCCTGGACACAGATAAATTAGTGCTTTCTGTGCTGGCTGGCACAGACCCACAAGAGAACACTGTGTTTGACCTGAGGCCATGGAAAAGGCTTCCAAAAATGAATAGGTAGAACCGAAACTGTGCTTGTGTAGTTTGAATAGAAGTGTGTTATATCACTTGCTGGAAAATTTAGACTTTAAGGTTTTAGAATGTAATAATATGTATGCAACAAGATGGAGGTTTTAGGGTGCTAATTTGCCTTGTTCTTTCACCTTTTTCTTCATGGATTTTAGGTAATATTGTGTGATTGGATAGAAAAGTCCGTAGTGCGGAACACAGGTGTTTGGTTATTGGGTTATAAGTGAAAAAAAATTAGTTGGCATTTTATAATTGGGTAGTTGACACTTAAAAGGCCTTGGAAAGAGATACCTGGGGCTCCATTTTCTAGAGTACCAGCTTAGTGTGCAGACAAACTCACTGTCTGTGAGAATGTAATATAGATAAGAAAAAATAAACTGAGTCCAAACACAAAAACTGTCTCTCTCTCACTCATTAATCCCGACCTTGAGGAAAACCACTGAGACATCCGACAGAAGAGGAGCATGGTGATTTTGTCTTGTGTAATTTTTTTTCTAATGCTTATATATAAGATGCTTTCAGGTAATACCTCTGTGTAGGCTGTGATGAGTAGTAACCATATTTGTCAAAGGGAGGTCTTGAGCTCAAAGGAATTTTTCTGTGTTATGGGAACATAATTTTCAATTCTGTTTTTATCACTCTTTAGAATGTTATACTGATAGGTAACAATTACTTTACAAATTAAGGGAAGTGGTAATGGAGGGATCTTCTAGGAAGTCTACAGAAGACTTTCAAAGGCAGATGATTGAGTGATTACTTGAAATAAGCACAGAGAAGTGAATAGGATTAATAGTATGGTTATTGTGAAAAATGCAAATGTGATACTTTGGTGTTTCAAATATCAGGACAACATGGATTAACTTTCATTTTAATGATTCTTGGGGTAAGCTTCAAAAGGACCATGGCTACAATAACAGAAGAACCACGCCACTTCTTTTCTTACTGGATTTAGAGAAAGTATGCTTGATTCATCCCCCTCTGCTAACAATCCTCTTCCTGTCAAATATAAAATATGAATACTGGCCTTGGGTCAATCATGAGTAACTCATATCTGCAATATTATATAACTGGAGATGTACTTAATATTCTGAATATCCTCATCTGTTCAAGTGAAAATTGCAGAAAGTCTGCATTAGCAGAAGGAATGTTCCTGAAGTGTTTCAAGAGTGGTAGCAAACACCAAAAAGCTTTACTTTCTGCTGCTTACAGTCGTGAATCAAAAACATAGAAACATATAAGTTACTTTCTTGAAAGTTACATCCTCTTGATTCTTGGGTCACAGTAGTTTAGTACAGAGCATTGAATTTAAAAATTTAATTGGAAGGGGGTAGATTTCTAACATTGTCCTAACTGAAATATTTTCATTTGAAAAATAAATTTCTTCTTTCACAAATTAATCCTGAAAAGTGTCTAGTTTTAAATTTTTGCTTTAATCATAGAACGTTTGGCAAAGAAAGAAAATTATGTTAGTCAGTTTTTAAGTAAGTGTATAATTTTAAGTCAGTGTATTCTGGAAACCATATAGAATGACAAAGAAAAGTCCTTTACGTCACTGCTTCTGTGATTCAGATAAATAGAGAGGCTCTTTTGTGAGGGCAAAGCTCAGATGGACTGACTCAGTTTAACTCTGTAGGAAACCATGCAGTCAGTTTGATTAACAACAGTAAAAAAATCTCAGGCTAGTTAAACTAGAAACTTATATTTCTTTCCCCCAGAAAGCAGAAGGGCAATTTTGTCTCAAGCAAATATGTAACTTAAATTTATAACTCCAGAAGAATTTCACACACTGTAAAAACTCTAGACAGATGATGAAGACAGGAAACAAGTTAAACACAGTTGATTTAAGGAACCAACTTTAGACAGAATAATAACCAGGGAAAAAAAGCCTTCACAAAAGAGAGTGATATTATATTAATTTTATGTAAACTATTTGTATTCAGTGGATGGATAATAATTCACAGGGTTTTGTTTTCATGAAATATGTTCACCTGGAGATAGCAGGCTGTCAAAACTTAAAAAAAATCTGAAGGCACTTCACTTTTTCTACTTGACTCCAAACAATCAAGATTTGAAATTAGCAAAAGAGAATACTTGGATGTTTAAGGAGACACATGGCAATTTTTTTCTTTAATCCTGCTGTTTGTTTTGAATTTTATGTTCAAGTGAAACTAAAGTTTAAGATTTCAACTTCTACAATTCTCCGTTATCTTTCAGAGCTAGTTCTAGCTCTCTGAAGGGGAGAACTTGAAATTGGCACTAGAATAATCTCTGGCATAAAGCTATGTTTTATTTATATCATAGCACTCAAAAATATATGCAGTTTGAAATATGATAATGGGATAAAAGAGAACGGTAAAATGGGAAAGTATCCATCAGTGGTTTCAATTTCAGTTTCCTTTACTTATAGGTTTGGTATCTTGTGATTGCTACTTGTATAGTAACTAATAGCATACTAATAATTCTGAATCTGGCAGGAGATCCTCTTGAGAGGGGGATCCTCTGAGAACTTGATTCTCTATTTCATAGCTTAGTATTCAGTCTAGTAGAATTGCAAGACTCTGATTCAAAGTGGTAGCATCTTCCAGGTACTGCAAGAGATGTACAAGGTATGGGGCATGTGGAAGATTTCCAGGTTCTGCTTTTTCTTTTCTGAGTTCTGCTTTTTTTCTATAAAATTATTTTATAATTTTGACCCTTGTTCATGCATGATGATGAAATGTAGCACAATTTTCTGTAATTCTCTGTTTCTGAAGTGAAGTTGTCAAATTTTCCCATTATATTAGTTTTAGAAGTGGTTTAGAAGTTCTCAATACTTCTCCTTGTTACTGGGAAAAGTAGGCTTTTTCTTTGGCTTTCACTCTTTCTGGGAGTTATATTGGGTTTTTGGTTTTTCTTTGTGATAAAAGACAAGTTCCTGAGGATGTTTTCTATCCCTGTGCAATATTAAATGTCTCTAGAATTATTAAAGCTGTGACTGCTATTGACCCCTTAGTTTAAATTGGTTGTATTCACTACTCTAGGGTTCTCATTAGTTGGATGTTGTAATACACTTTTTTTTCTTAATTTGCCATTTGTGGCAGGCTGAATATCTGAGTCTAATTTGGAGGATTCAAAAGCTCTTTTTACCAGAGATTTTTCAAGATCTGCTCAGTATCATACTAGCACAGTCCATCTGTATAGGACATTGATCCCATGACAGATCTGAATAATATCTAAAATAAAACTAGAAGTGTTTCCCTCAGGAATGATGAATTCACAGGTGTTCTTTTTCTTCACTAATTCTTCCTGCCAACTGATAGCAGAATAATAGGATATGAGATATCTGAGCAAACAGAACACAAAACCAAAACACTTCTTAGTTGCAAGGAAGTATGAGGCAATATCTCTAGAGTAACACCAGTGACTTGTCTTTAAATTTTTACTGTCTGTGACCAAAATCAGAGTTGGATCAATGCATGTAGTGGTTATATGCTGGCTGGGCACCAGGCACCCACCAAAGCCTCTCTATCACTTCTGTCCACAACTTGACAGTGGGGGGAAAATATAATGAAGGGTTCATGGCTTCAGATAAGGACTGGGAGATGTCACTTACCAAATACCATCACAGGCAAAACAGACTCGAACTGGGGACATTAGCTGAATTTATTACTGACAAAATCAGAGCAGGAAAATGAGAAGTAAAACAGACCTTAAAAACACCTTTCCCCACTTCTCCCTCCCAGCTGTTCCTACCTCCTGCCAGCAGCAAAGTGAGACAGGGAGTGGAGGGATCAGTTCATCACCCCTTGTTTCTCCCACTGCTCAGGAAGAGCAGTCCTTCCCCTGCTCCAGCATGAGGTCCCTCCCAAAGGAGACAGTCCTCCATGAACTTCTCCAATATGAGTCCATTCCACAGGCAATAGTCCTCCACAGACCACTGGAATGTGGGCCATTCTTACATGGGATGCAATTCTTCAGGCACAGCCTGCTCCAGTGTGGGTCCCCCGTGGGGTCACAAGTCCTACCAGGAAACCTGCTCCAGCATGGGCTCCTCCCTCCAGGGATTCACTGGTCCCTGATAGAAGGCTCTCCAGCATGGGTTTCCAATGGGTTCAGAGCCTCCTCTAAGGCATCCACCTGCTCTGGGGTGGATCTCCTCCACAGGTAGGTGCATCTCTGCATCCCTGTGCTCCTCCATAGGCTGCAGGGGCACATCTGCCTCTCTGCGGTCTGCACCACTGGCTGCAGGGGAACCTCAGCTCTATAACCTGGAACACCTCCTCCCGCTCCATCTCCACTGACCTTGGTGTCAGCAGAATTCCCCTCACATATTCTACCTTGCTCTGGCCAGAATTTCATCTGCACAATAATATTTGTCTTTCCTTCTTAAATATATTATCACAGAGGTGTTGCCACCATTTCTGATTGGCCCAGCCTTGGCCAGTGGCACATCCATCTCAGAGCTGCCTTGGACATTGGCTCTGCTGGACATGGAATAAACTTCAAGTAGCTTCTTACAGAAGACACTTCTGTAGCCTCCCTGCTACCAAAACCTGGCCATACAAACCCAATACCATGCAAAAGGAGTATTCTAAGTAAAATTTTTCAGCAGTCAACAAGGAGATTTTTGTGTATTTGAAGTAGTCCCAAGCTACAGCCAAGTTCTTTGGGATAGCTGGAGACCCATTCAGATGATTTCATAAGGATGAGCAGCCCACAGGTATTATGGTGGAAGACAAATTCTTTTACCACTGGTTTCCTAAAGAGATAGCTGCCCTCATACCTGTGGTACATCTGCTATATTTTATAGAACACTGGAAGGCAAGGACTTCTCAGTTTTACATATAAGACATTTACAGCCATTATGGTAAAATTGGTACTGTCCCATGTTGTGCTGTTGGCATTCTGATGAGGCAGCATCAAGAAATTTAACATCTCACCCATGTTGTGAAGGTGATGAGAAGAGCCTACTATCTTCCTGTGTAGGTAAATGTAGCACATTTGGGCTACCAGTAATTCAGTTTGTGAAAAGCTGAGATGGAGGTTTAAAGGAGAGGGAGGTGAGACTACAATTCAAGCAGAAACTGTGTTGACCTGGATGTTATAATCTCAGCAATGGATTTCAATATCCTATGGTCAAAGATTAGTTGTTATCTGTTATTCTTCAATAAAGCCCTCTTTTGATTGTAACGTAATTCTGCTGTGGGTTTTGTGTGGTTTTGTATGAGTACACTGACCTGGAAAAGGATAATTGCAGATCTGGATGCCTTCTGTTGCTTGTGAGCATAGCCTTGTGACTCTTAGTGCTCCTCTGCACCAATGAACACTCAATTCCATCTGCTTGGAAATCAAAATTAGCTCAGCTAGCTAGAGAGTGTCTCTAACATTGTCATCCATGGTCACAGGCTAGATCCCTGTATAAGCCATTCACTTAAGAGTTGGACTCCAAAATTCTTGTGGGTCCTGCCCAAATCAGAATATTCTGTGATTCTGTGCAAAGTGTTGGAAGTCTGATGACTGCAGGTAAAAAGTCATCCAAGTTAGCTTTGTATATCCTGTAGCAGAGAAACTATGTGGGAGGGGCAATATGTCTGAGGCAATAAACACTAAGAGAAAGAGATTATGATATGCAGCACTATTCTGCTCAGAGGCAGGTGTTCTGCTTCAAGATTTGACATATTATGTCCCCATAGCACTGTAACGTAATGTAATTCTACAATTATATTATCTTCCTGACGGAGGAAAATGAAGCATAAAGATTGTGTAATTTTCCCAAGGCAAGCCAGTGCCAAAACTAGAAACTGCATAATAATAGACAGTGGTATTGTAAGAATTCTAGGAATATTTGAATTGTCCACTGTACTTCAGGATGACAAAATTATTATATGGTGACACTATACATAGCAACATATAGCTATATCATATAATGTTAGCTCTGTGGCTGTTGTCCTACAGCTCCTAGGGCTATCCAGCAGTGTTGCAGGAGGATGGCTGAAAGCAGTGTCTTGAACCCTGTCCTTGCAATTGGTGCTGTTTTCCCTTCCCCTGCCGGTGCTGAAGCAGGGTCCAGTGCTTGCACATGTGAGTGCTGGTGGATCCCACTTTACAGGCAGATGGGAGGAGGCGGCAGCTAAGCAGAGGATATTGGAACTGAAGATTTCAGCATCAATTTGCTCTCTCTCTGCTTCCACCCAAAAGCAAGTCCCTCAGGGGTCAAGTACAGGTAGCCAACAAGATCAAATTGTCATGATGACTAGAATGAGAAAAGACTGAACAAAATACAACCTCACTTATTGCCAGTCCTCTCCTGCTCACTGACCCCTTGTGAAGGGAGTAACAATGGCTCAGCTGGCACATCTCTACTTTTAGGATCTGGTCTGGTAAATTTTCAAGCAGCATTGTTTCTTAATTGAATCAAGCTCAGGTGGGCCAGACCTTTCACTCTTGCTGGCACTGTATTTGGTAAGGTGTCACATATGCAACAAGTAGAGAAGGTGGTGAAGTGTATGGGATGGAGGAGCCTGCTAGGGATCTGCATTCCTTGATATCTAAGATCTGATCTAACACTGTCAGTCATGAAGGGACTGAAGAAAATGCTCAGAGAAGTGCTGGGAAGGAGGAATAAAAAAAGGGGGGAATATAGGTTATTAAGAACATATTGGGGGATTTCGTATATCAGTTTCAGTCTCAAATCAACTCTTCATATATCCCTGGGACTGTGTGGCCCATTACACAATTGCCCAGCTTCCCCAGCACACCTCTATTTCTCTTCTACTTCCCACCTTCCTCAGTGCTGACAATAAAAATATTGTAGTGCTACTACAATTCATCATGTAGTGAAGAGATATGTACAGTCGTGGTTGTCAGAGCTCCACATTCAGTCCAGTCAAGGAAAAAGTCTTTCTAAGGGAAAAAATTCTGAGCAAATTCCCTGTCCCTCATTTTTCACTGTCACCCTTTATGAAAACCAGAACAATTATTAAGACATCGGTAAAGGCCATTTTCTCATTGGAGAGTAATTAAAAGAAGCAAAACAGAAGACCTCTCTTTCTGATGCCATCCCATATTACTCTTTTGTGATGATACAAACCTGAGTGCCAGTGCTTGGTTTAAAAGACAAAACACAATTGTCCAAGCCCATTGCAGTTTTGATGGTCCTGGGAGGATCACCGCTTCAGATGTGTATTATTAACTGGCATCCTGTCATCTTCCCCTGACCTTTCTCATGGGGATAGCACCCACGGCACATGGCTGAGCAGTTTGCTGTCATTATTCCCACACTCTAAAACTTGGTACCAAGCTCAGCTGGTGACTTAATAAGATGTTTTGAAAGAAAGAGTTCTTTGTAATATGTAATAATGAGCGTTTCTACTGCCAGTACAAAGTCAGAGGTTTGAAAGGCTTTACCAGAAAGGAAAGAATAATCATTCCCCTGATCTGAGGTCTGAAATGTTGGTTGCTACTTAGTTCTCTGGACTTTGGGTATCTTTTTAAAACTCCATGGTGTCTTTAGCAAGAACAGTGATTAATTACCATGCTCACTTTTCTTTATGCCTTCTTAAAATAAGTTTTAAATGCTTATAATTAAATTAAGGCTAGATTCCATCTTTTTGTTGTTGTTGTTGAATAACCTCAAAGGTATTTCTGGTATTAGGTAAATCAAAGGCCCAGTTCTTGGAATGAAGAAGTAATTGATGTGAGAAATCATGAAGAAATTTGTTTGTCAGAGCTTAATCCTGTATATGTAGGTTTTAGAATGCCAAATTCCTTTAAGTTCAAAGAAATTACTTCTGCTTGCTGTGTCCTGTCATTTTCAGACAAACATGAAAGCTTTTGTTCCAAAAATTTCAGGCAGAAAAACACAACACATCCATGTATTTCCTCTAGAAGATCTGACTTTCCTGTGCAAAGGGGTTATCAATACCACAAGAGAATACTCTGAGGCTGTCCCTCACTTTGCCTAAAGAGTTTCATCTACAGACATACTTGCCAAATCCTCACCACAAAAAACAAAGACAGTGTTGCCAAAATTATCTTACAAAGAAATTAAAGAAAGTGGTAAACAGAGAAATTATGGAAAAAATAATTTGTTGACATCTGGAGCAGAAATGAGAGCACTGAAGTGATGAAAAATGATTCAAACACAGAATAATCTCATGAAAATACAATATCTCTGATATAAAAAAAAGTGTTTCTAGAACATGACTTTTCAGTTTAATTTGCATTCCCCACCATTTCTATGGCTGTGATATTCAGCAGCGCAAAGCAACTGAAAGAAAATAATTAAAGCTGTATATACTATGCCTCTTTTAGTGATTTACATTATCAATTATTGTCTTGAGCACTCAGATTCCTAGCATATTGTTAGTCATGAATGAAATTACAGCACACATTTATTTTGATGGTTACATGTGTTGTTTCAGCCTCTAAAATACATACAGTTTTCATTTAACTTTGCGTTCAGCATTGACACAATAACAAGGAATGCAGTCAGTTCCTCACTAATTACTAAATATTGGTATTACTCAATTAATCTAACTATTTAATTTTTGTTTAGCACCAGCTGTTGCTGTTTTCTCAGAGCTTGTCTTTAAGCTTAGATGCTCAAGCTATGAGCAGGAATGCTGCAGGAAACATTTGAGAGACAAGCTTGTTGAGGAGCTGCTGATTTCAGAACGCAGTGTAAATGAATTTACATGGACAAATTAAATGACCCATATCAACTTCTACTGCTAACAAATACTATTTGTGAGTGGTGACACAATGCATATTTCTACCCCTTAACCATTAATGAAACTACACAAGTAAATTACATTATATCATTCCATCTTCATAAATTGCTGATTCAATAAATCACACTTGAGAAACAGCTGAGTAATTACAGGATGATGCTTGAAGCAAGAGAGGCCCCATTTGCATATTAACAGGCATTTGTTGCAATAACTTCTGTCCTGGACTGGTGAATGTTAGATGTGATTAATTCTGTGAGCACTGCAGCTTGACTTCACAAGGGCTGCAGTATGTGTGAGCTCCACAACACAATACAGCAATAAGGCACACGGGTCTAATTAACACCAGCAACTTGCCCAGGTACAGACACCTTGGAGAATATTTATCTGCAACATCTTGTCACACAGAATGTCTTGTGAAGCAGTCTCAAATGACTGGAAGAAAGAGAAAAACAACACATGAAGTCTTTTAAGAACCAAGTAAAGCAGAGTTCCTACTTTTCAAATGGCCAGATAGGTACAGAAAGAAGATAAAAAAGGTTTAAGGAAGGCTTTGCTTAATTTGCAAAATTATTGCAATGAATGAGCTTTTTACCTGAGGATTTTGTTTGGTCTTGTTTGTTCATACCAAAGGGAACAGAAAACTTAATGAAATTTATATCACTCTGCTTGGTGAACCTGTGGGCTTAACAGATCTAATTCACCTTAGTGAAAGTCAGTTTGCTCCCTAATGATTTTCTGTTCTTTGTTTGTACTTAAAATTTCTTAGGAGGAAAATTCAATTGGTACCTAACCAAGTACAACCAGTCTACACCTTATTGTGCCAATCAATAATTGTTTAAGGGACAGAAAAAATGCAAGAAAGAGGTAGAAATCTGTATGAATATAATCTGGAAGCTGACTTGACTTGTGAGCCAAAATGATGAAATGTTACTCAACCTCTCCACAAAATAATGCAGATGAACTAAAATATATTACTCTCTGAGCTAGTTACAAAGTCATGCCCTGTTTCAGTCCCAGCATAATGAGTCTCCCACATTAGTTAAAAATAACCTAATGGGTTTTGCTGAGCAACAAGGTGTAGTGTGCAAAGCTGCTAGCAGAATAATGTTAGCCTATCACTATTCTTTTTGATCTTTAAGATAGAAAAAAATTGCATATACACCTTTCATGTTTATTGATTTTTTTTTTCCTCATCCAGTTAAAGAACTGCAGTAAGACAGTATTATTTTTCCTGTAAATGCATTAACAGAAGGAGGGCTGAGGGGAATCTCCATCCTTTATTGGGTACAGGGGAAACACAGTGACAAAAGATGATAAAAAGGTCAAGGTATCTAATGACTTTTCCCTAATCTTTATTAGTAAGACCAATTATACTCTGGATGACCAGTCCCCAAGCCAGAAGACCTGAATGGGCACTAGAATTAAGCCCCCTAATCCAAGGGAAAGAGGTCAGTGACTTGCTTTGCCACATAGACACACACAAGTTCATGTGACCAGATAGGATCCACACAACTGCCCTGAGGGAGCTGGTGGAAGTGCTTAGAGAGTCAATTTCCTTCATTTATGAGCAGTCCTGACTAGCTGGGGAGGTCTCATTTGTCTGGAGCTTTGAAAATGCAACACCCATCTACAAGAAGGACTGGAAGGAGGATCCAGGGAACTACAGACCTGTCAGTGCTGGGAAAGGGAATGGAGAAAATCATCCTGAGTGCCATCATACAGCACGTGCAGGACAACCAGGGGATCAGGCCAAGCCAGTGTGAGTTTGTGAAAGGCAAGTCCTGCTTGGCCATGTTGATGTCTTTCTCTGGCAAAATGACCCACTCAGCAGAGGAGGGGCAGGCTGTGGATACTGTCTACCTTCACTTCAGTGAAGCCTTTGACACTTTTTCCCACAGCAGCTTTTGGAGAACCTGACTGCACATGACTTTGACAGGTTCACTCTTCACTAGGCAAAAATCTGGCTGGATGGCTGGGCCAGAGAGTGGTGGTGAAAGGACTTAGATCCAGCTGATGGCCAGTCACAAATGATGTCCCCAGGACTGTCAGTACTGGGGCCAGTACTGTTTAATACCTTTATCAATGACCCACACAAGGTGATAATGTGCAACCTTCATAATTTTGCAGATGATACAAAGCTGGGCAGGAGTGTTAATCTGATGGAGGGTAGGGAAGCTCTGCAGAGGAATCTGGGCAGGCTGGATTGAAGAACAAAGGCTGATTAGATGAGGTTCAACAGAGCAATGTGCTGGACCCTGCACCCCTGAACTGCTACAGCCTTGGGGAAGAGTGGCTGAAAATCTGTCAGGGGTAAAAGGACAAGGGCGTACTGGCTCACAGCAGCTGAACCTGAGACAGTGTGTGACCAGATAGCCAAGAAGGCTAGTGGCATCTTGGCCAGCAGGACTAGGGCAGTGATTGTCACCCTGTACTCAGCACTGATGAGGCCAGACTTGGAGTGCTGCGTCCAGTTTTGTAAAAAGACATTGAGACACTGGAGCATGTCTAGAGAAAGCAAGAGAACTGGTGAAGCCTGAAACACAGGTCTTATGAGGAGCAGCTGAGGGGGCTGAGAGGTGTTTAGTGTGGAGAAAAGGAGGCTGAAGAAGGTCTTTATTCCTCTCCACAACCACCTGAAGAAAGATTGTAGTAAGGTGGAGGTTGGCCTCTTCTCCCAGGTAGCAAGTGGTAAGACCAGAAAATGGCCTCAAATTGAACAAGGGGAGGTTTAGATTGGAATTAGGAAATATTCCTTTACAGTAAGGCTTACCCAGGGAAATGGTTGAGTAACCAGCCTTTGAGGCATTTAAAAGATGTGCAGATGTGGCACCAGGGGACATGGTTTAGAGATGGAGCTGGCAGTGCTGGGTTAATGGCTGGACTCAATGATCTTGGAGGTCTTTTCTAACCTAAATAATTCTATGATTCTAATTCTATTTTTATCCTGTTTTGTTATTATGTCTCCATGTATCTTGGGAGGACCATCCTTCTAAGAGGAGCCACCTTTCTATGTGTCTGCTGTGATCAGGATGGCTGGGGGATCCAGGTTCCTCCAGGAAGATTTCCCTTCCTCTTCTTTCACATAATGGGATTCATCAGATTTTTTCACTATGGATATTAATCACTACAGTAAACTGCCCAAAGACATATGATGTGAATCCACATTAGAATCACAAATTGTTTTCTGGTGTTAAAATCCTTTTTGAAAAAAAGAGAGAAAAGTAGCCTCATTTTCACTGACTTAGGTATTCCCCTATCTGTTCATCACCAGAGCACATACTCAGGCACCTCCAGGCTGGAAAAACAGCATGACTCAGACAACCTGCGGGAGCTCCTCTGCCTCCTCCCCTACTCAAGAGTTCGATGCTCCTGAAGTGCAATGTCATCCTGATTAGGGGCTGCCTTCAGCTACACAATGAGGATGTTAGGAAGAAGGGTATGTCAGACCTCTCTCCTTCCTCTGAAGCATCACTGCCACAGGGACATCTCTGCCCCACTGAGATCTAAGCAATCACACTGGTGTACTGAAGTTAGTTGTGAAGAGCTATCCCCATCTAAAGAGGGTGTGGAGACTCCTTCCTAAGTAGGTGTCTCATTTTCTTTCAACGTTACTTAATTCTTCCCTATTCTGATGGAAAGATGTTATTCTGTAATAAAAAATTGCAGTGCAAAATCAGAGCTCCTCCTAATGAGGGTGAGGTGTTATATCTTATCAATTCCTAAGTTCTAATGCAATTTCTGGTGCTGTCAGTGCAAGCTCTCTTCATCGACTCTATTGAAAAAAATACAAGCTTATTCATTTCCTAGAGAAAGGTGCCTTTTGCATAGGGCTTTTCTCTCTTCCAAGTGGTAATAATGCAATACATTCTGTAGAAGAGAACAGAGCAAATCAACTTGGGACCTAATTACCTCAAGAAAGCACAATTCCTTTACAGAGCAAACAATCTTACTAGGATACCTAACTCAAGCACATAACAAATTGCTTTTGCCTGTTTTTTTGCAGGCTTTTTTTGGTTTGGGAGTTAGGGGGGTATTGGGGGAGGCTTAATATTATGGCTTTGATAACAAAGATCTAAATGGGTAGCAGCCTCTCTATTTTGTAATAACACTATTACAGTAATAGTCATCAGAGGCAGCTGAGTTGGGAATATCTTGATAAATATAAATAAGACAGAAACAGAAGAGGAAAAATAATTAAAGAATATTGCAGTTTGAGACAACATTTCACATTTCTCCAGGTGTATCACTCTGCTTTTGAAGATGTTCCTCGGAAGGCACCAGAGATATTGCAGTAGCAGGATGAGAAGTTAAGCCTCTTGCACTGTGAATAGTATCAAATAATGTTAATTTTCTAATGGCTAAAGCGAGTCCTGTGGTTCTCAGTATTTGTACTTCACATTAAATCATTTGTTGTCTTATGAACTCAGAGTCACAAATCACAGAGTCCTTGAGCACTGGGGCTCATATTTAGCTTTTTTAATTACCTGAAAGATGCATAAAATCTCATTTGATGAGACAGCTTCATTTCACTCTAACCATTCCTCTTAGAGCACATTGTTGAGATGACTAGACAAATGGCAGCATTATTTATTTATTTGTTTATTTATTCTCTTATGCAGCACTAAGGCAAAAGTACAAATGCAAAAATAGATGCTAAACAACATCATAAAGATTTCTGATGGTCCCTAAACAACGCAGAATTGTGAGTAAAATATAGACAACCAGAAATATTGTGGAAATATCAAGAACTGAGTATTAATCAAACTGTCATGGACTATTGTGGTCACTGGATTACTTTCCCTAACAAAGTTGATTCTGCAGGTGATGCCAAGAGGAAATAAACGTCTATGTTTTCTCTTATATCTTGGAGAATTCTAGCAATTCTAACCCAAAAACATCCAAAGATAAACTTTTACAAAGATAGATAAAACCCTTTCCCTTCAGGAAATAGGCAGAAGTTCAGGGAGTTCAGACAATCTAACTCACATTTGTTTGTGGTTTACAGAGTATCTACTTTATTCCTTCTTCTTAAATATAAGCAATGAAGCTTCAAGGGGAGAATTTGCTTCTACCAGAAAAAAAGACATCCAAAATATGAACAGTTATTTTTTTCTACTTATTACCAAGACTTCAAAAATACAGTCGAGTGTTAGATTTCTCTTAAACTCTATTTTGTTTGTTTGTTTTTGCCATTGTCAAAAGTAACTAGGTAAAAACAATTCTCAGATCACAGATGGATCCAAAGCAGCAGATTAAGTGCTCGCATCAATTGAAACAATTTTGTTGAACTTCAGTTACAATAAATGAAGCACGCAGCCTAGCTTCTTGAAATACTAGTGCCAAAAGAGTAATACAGAAAAATTAAATTAAATTGAGTTTGGTGCATACAATTTTTTTACTTTGTCAAATTACATTTAATATTCTTTACTCAGCAGTTATTTATATATTAAAATGCAATAAATTATTATGTCACTGCAGATATTCTCTCCGGTCGCTGAGGATGTTGAATTGAGTTTTACGGTATCATGAATTTCCTTAGTTGCATGATACAGTTTATTACAGAGTTCATGCTGTTTCATGAATTGCATAATACAGTTTAAAGCCAACTTTCTTTAAAGCCAACCTTCTTTTTTTTTTCCCTGAAGGATTTATCCCTTGAGATCCATATTTGAGTGTTTGTTGGGCCAACATTAACTGAAAACCTATATAAAATATAGCTGCCCCGAATCACAGTCACGGAACACGTTTACTGCTGCTTCATACCTTTCCAGGTTATAAAATTTAATAAGGCCATGTTGAAGCCATCTGCATCAATTCCCGTTTACATCAGGAACTTTCTGCAAAAAGTGTTTCTGTAAGCAAGATTTAAGTGTATGTATAACAAACAGACCCAAGCAACAAAGGGGAGGAGCTCTATATAGCAGGATGGACATAAGATGGATCAGTTACCCTTGTAGTTTATCAGCTTTTGGAGGGGGCAGTGTCTGTGGCATTGTAACAAGCAAAATGTGTGATCCCTGTTGGAGAAGAATGCATTTCTTCCCATTACCATTTCTGCCTGATGAGCTGCCCACAGTGATTCAGCCAGCAGCCATCCAGCCCTCGTGTGTGGGTGCACAGCATCAGGGACCAGGCAGCCACCACTCTGCCTGCAGGGCTGGGATGGGCAGCTGGAGCCTTGGTGCAACTCTGTGAAAATTAGGGATGTCCTAGGAAAATCAGTAGCAAAGTTCTTCTCCAACTGGTTGCTGCAATGTTGTCTTTCACAGTTTGGTGTCTTTTGTATTAGGGAGCAGGGGCAAGATGACTGCTGCTCTGGGATTATTTATTCTGGTGATGCAAACCTAATTGTTTTGGACCAGAACATCACCTTGCCATCACCAGCTTCCTGCTGACTCTGGATTCTTTCATTTAGCAATATTCTCAAGTTCCCAGGCAGGTGCTGGGGCAGGGGACATTAGTTATGCTCACATATATTAATTTCCATTGATGACCGTAAACCGCACTTCCCCACCCATCTGGGCTGAAGCTGCCAGTTTTTCTGTCTTTATTCTTGTCTGTTCCTCTTTTATGAATGTCAAGTCAATGGCAAATTGTGCCATCTTGTAATTCTCTTCCTTTCTCCCAGCTTTTACAAAAATGTATTCAGCACCATTAATTGCAGGACTTTGGTCTCTCCTGGGTAACTTGTCAATGGATTCAGCAGAGTTTTCCGAGTACCTCTTCATCACTACCAGCCTAACAGATGGGGACTCACCACATCAGATATGTCTATCTGCCAAATACTTCCCAGAGGGGATTCTTCCTCTTTGTAGCAATGTTACATCTCTACTTCTGTCTTTGAATAAGTACTTTCAAGTCCTCCGGAAGACTGATTTGATTTTGTTCAGTTTAAAGGCATCAGAAGTAGTTTGATGAAGACCTTTAAGAAGCAATAGTACCCTTCAATCTTTGGATTAGTTCCTATTTCAGACTCCTGTCTTTTGGGAGACAGATCCTGGATAGAAAGACATTAGTATGATTAAGGTCTATACCCACATACTTTTACCTGAATTTATCTCCTTAAATTTTATTTCTGGTAATGCATAAATTAAAGGCCATGCATGTATCTCTTAATTTTTAATAAGATGTTAAAATAGTTAAAATATCACCTGAGGTGTCATTAAACAACAAATGAACATTTTAATAAGTGCAGCCAGTAATTTACATTGGTGTGAACTGATCCAGAGTCTTTATTGCTCCGATATCTCTAGCTATTAACATTACCATCCTGTCTTATGTCGCTTGACATTTTCTGGTGGCAGGGCCTAATGCCAGATACCTTGTTTCATTTTCCATACAATAAAAGTTTGGAGTAATTGATACAAAGCAAGATTGTGTGCTTGAAAATGCATATATATATATATATATATATATGTGTATTGAATACACATATATATATATATATATATATAATTCTTAAGAAAAATCACGAAACAAGCACTTCTGAAAGATAGATGTAGAATGGAAAAGGAGAAGCCTTTACTATTTATAAAAGAGTTCAGAGGATTAACTCCTAAGTGCAATACCTCACTCATTAAATACCTCTTTCCTATGATGTCATGAAAATGGAATTTGCCTAATATATAGGTATACTCCAGATGCTTTATTTGCTACTTTTTTTTTTTTTTTTTTTTTTTTTTTAAGATTTGTGACACAAACTAAGTGCTATGAAAAGGATTTAGCAGCAATCAGTGCCTTACACACACTTTGGTGAAGAAAATATAGAGACAAGTGGAAGTTAAAATTAGGGAAACAACATTTGATTTAGCAGGTCTCTTTTCTGAAATGGAAGTGTGTCTGTGAGAAAAAGAGGGCTGGAGACCTATAAACAGCAGTCTGGAAGTACCACTAGTTGTCACTTGTGGTGAAAAAGTTTGTGTTGTTAAGGATGACCACAATACTGCAAATTAAATCTTGGTGGTGAAGAACATTGTTCCCTACCTTTAAAGGCAAAAATTAAAGGTTTTCATGAAATCTTTCTCCAAGCCAAAGAAAACATAATGATCCTGTAAGTCCCAAGGGCTCTCTACCTATCTCAGAATGGAGAAGAACAAAAGACAAATATATGATATTTCTTTAGATTGAAGTGATAAGTTGGAAAATGAAGTTTGTGTGGCTTGAAAATAATGGAAAGAAAGTCTTGGTTTAAAAAGATTTAGAGGCCTTAGGGAGGCATTTAAAAAGAATTACATTTCCAGGGCTGTCCAACTTAATTAATCTTTCAAGCACGAAGGATTTTAAAGAGCTTCAGGTGCAACTGTAACAAAGTTTATGCAGAACTAATGATCTCCTGTAGAAACTGTCTCTATATGCAGTAAGGTACACACAACAGAGCATCATACAGCTTTACTCCTCTGGGAAATTAAACACAGTAATTGTACAATGTGAATAGTTTATCAGTATCTCAAAACACTCTTGTACTGAGATCAGGTTGAATAAGAACAATACCAAGCTTCTTATGTTTCTTATGTTATCCTTGGATTCATTTACTACCAGTTTCAGGCAGTTTTTGCAAATTTATTTTCCTCTTATTTATATCAGTGGGAGATCTGGCTACTGAAAACTGATTGTGGATCTCAGATACTGTGAGTTTACATGGTGTTTTTTGTAATGGAACTCAGTTTGTTCGTGTTTCAGACATTATCAATATGTAAATGTAATTTATTAAAGATAATATGATGCCATTTCTTTCCCTCACATAAATTAATGTATTTCTATGAAGAGTCTGCTCATGCTGTTTGGCTCCAGTCATAAATTTTAGTATGACATATGATGATAAGATGTAGAGATTTATGTGAAATAACTCAGCGCTTCCAGTCTATTTACAATGCAAAGTTTGAATGACATAAACACAGTTATAAGTAACAAAAAACATGACAGACTTTGAAGGGAGGATGGGGAGTAATGGGGTCATTATGCTCATCACTGAAGCTGATCTCCTTAGATTCTGATGTACATTTCTTAGGAACAAGGCAAATATGTGGATTTTTCAGTGCTCTTCCTTGGGAAGACAGTGGCCTGCCAGGTAAAAACTGGAAGAGACAGTGCAGAGGGGATGAGAAAGACCACTCAGCAACAGCACAGTGAACTAAAATACCTTTGCTAGCTTACTGGAAATGCTTTTACTCTTTGGAAAAGTTGCAGTAAACTTTAGGATTATTAGAAAGTTCTCTACTGCTAGCTTTTCTACTAGTTCTCTATTGCTTTGGTGAACGTGAATGCCATGCAAAAAAATGCAACTTGGTTTACAAGCCTGAGTATCTTTCCAGTCAGTGCAGAAAGAGGGCTCTAGTGCTGTAAAAAGCCTAGATTAATTTTTCCTGTCCTGTCAGACTCTTTACTCCTTGAATCGTGCTGTCTCATCTGGCATTTGTCATAGTTACAAAGCTTTTTTTTTTTTTCCTGAGGAATAAATAAGACTTCTGTCTCACCTCTTAGAGGACCAGAAGTCTTCTTTTAAACTATTTATGTCCTTTTCTTACTCTGCAGCCTGCTGAGCAACATATAAATTTTAAACATTTCACAAATACCTCACAACCTTTCAAAATTATCTTGTAAAAGCCTGACATTTTTTAGCTGTTGACTTTACAAATGCTTTTGTTTAACCAACGTTCTTTAGGTTGGTGGCAAATCTACTAGTTAAAGGGTCTCATTCCAAGAACAGATAATAGAGCTTCTTGCTACTATTTACATCTTCACTTCCCAAAGGATTTTCAAAGAAAAAGGATTGAGAATTACATTAGCATAAGCATGTCCTGTCTTTATTCAGCGTACAAGATGTTCTGTCGTTCTGCATGATAACTTATCTTTCCAGAAAAGAACAACATGGTAGTCATGGCAGATGTTAGTGGTATGATTTTCAGCACTGGGAAAATTTGCAGTTTTACCATATACATGACAAAAATTCATGTATATGGCAAAAAAGACTGTTTGTCTTTTTGAAATTTTAAATAAACAACAATAATCGCAGTAATAAATATTTAAAGTAACTTTTGAAAGTGTGAGGCTGCATATGGGAGGAAATAAGAAAATATAAAGGAAAAGCCAACACCAATAGAGAATGTCAATTTTGTTTTACTAGAACTTCCACATAGGAATTTTTGCAATGCTTTTGGAGGCATTTATAGTAGGGAAATCTGCCAGATTTTGGATTTTGATCCAGAAAATGTTGGAACTCATTGGTATGATCTGTTTCTTTTGGAGAGTATCCATCTTCTGTTTTTCCTTCTGCAAGCTGTTTACTTTTTTGCCATCTCAGAGCTCCATTCATCTACTACATCTTAGACAATGAGTAGGCAAAGTTGCCTTTTCAGAACTACTTTTTGGGAAGGCTACTGTTACAATGTTCATTCCTTGCAGGATGGGACTGACCATGTGTTTCTCAGCTGCTTCAGGCTGCAAAAATCAGGACAATTTCCCTCTGCCCACAGCATTACACATCCCTCTTTAGTTCCTTCCTGTCTCCAAAACTGAAGCGGGACACTGATGCTTGCCACCATTATTACTCTTGTACAAAAGTGAACAGTGGCCAATTGCACATGCAGCCTTAGCAAACAAAACTGTACTGCCAGGTTTGTTTTTTAAATTGCGATGTACAGCATTCTCTTCCAACATCAGGCTGGAAGGAGCTGAGGGCATAATTATTTCCACTTTTGGCAACCCCAACAGAGGTTGCTAAGTCTGCATTAGGGGATGAAATAAGAGCTCTTTAGTGCGATCTTAAGGAGTCAGACAACGGTCGTGGTAAAGGTAAAAATTAGGCTGAAAATTGTCTCTTGATTTTGGTGGGGCTTTTTATCATAGAAAAAAAAAGGGAGAAAAAGAGTAGACATTGTCAGAGCAGTTGACTGTTCTGTTTGAAAAACCACATCTAATAACAATATAGCTCTGGACAGTGGACCTGCTTGCATATTCCTCTATGATGACCGAGGATATTTTCCTAGGACAATTTCAATGCTGGTTTTCTTTCTGTCATTTTTCCTGAATGATAATCAGAGGTAAATTATTACTGCCTTTAAAAATAATAATGAACTATTCATTTAGTAGTGCTTTTAGAAGCCAATTTATGCTCTGTCTCATATATTTTACAATGTTGAAAATGAAAGCTTTTTTTATCAAGGCTAGAAGGTGTTACCAGTTCTTCCTGACTTCTGAACTAATTCTTATCAAATAATGATAATGTAATTTAATCCTGTGTTTACTATTAATTTCCATTAATTCATTTGCCTTTCAAGCTTCTGATTTAACAGTGTCTTACTATTTTTGCACACTGTGTATTTTTTAATGGCTAAATATTGATGTACATAGTTTAATCTTTGTACGTGTGTTATTATACCTAGCAATGGTACTGTGATAGTCTTTTTCTTCATTTCAACTGGGAGAATTTGCACACTGAAATCTTTCTGGGTAGAATATGGCAAATTTGAAGAACCTGAATCCACTAATGTTTCATTTACAATTCAGAGATTCTTCAGAACAGTATGGAAGTCCAAGACTGCAGGGAAAACTGCATCTACTTCTCAATGCTCCTATTTCCTTGTTTGTAAAAATTTTTGCAAAATCTTTCAGTGAGACTGAGGAATTGTCAATATGTTGGACTAAATGAAGGCTGTGGCATTTGTGTGCACTGGTTTTTGTACCAGATTTTGCAAGCCTGAGGCAGCTGAACTAGACAGACAGTTTTACAGGTAAAAGGAATTTTTCAGTGTTAGTATGCCACTTAACCTATGCCTGGAATTTGGAAGAATTTCCAGACTGTCAAGTGCAAGTTTGCTGCAAAATAACACCACAACAGTTTTCATTAATACACCCACCTCAAAGTAACATCTGGCAGTATCTGCATGTGCTTTGGACAGAGGAACGTTTCAGCTGTATATATGCTATTGCTCACTCCTGGAGTCCTGCAATGTCAGAATATCAACTCTGTTTTAAAGTAAAAAATACATCTGATTTACGTAGTTAAAAGCTGTTCTGTGTTCAAGCTAGTGAACAGCCTGAGGATGAGGAAGGACTTTTCTGGTTACTGAAATGAGATGAAATCTCATCACTCTGCTCACAGGTGCATCCCAAGTCATAGGTATGGAGAAGCCAAAATGATCCTTTTCCAGCTGAAGTACAAGATTTGGAAGAAGTAAGTAGGGCGTGGTTTGTGGATTTGAGTGGGGTTTTTTAATTGTTTTGTGTGAGGCTTCTTACTCTTTTTCTTCTTTTTTTTTTTTAATGGGTACTGGCTGAAAGAATTGTAAATGCCTTTATGAATTAATGTTTTAGGTTTGGCCTTTTATATTAGTATTGTAAAAGGAAAGTTTCCAAGTGAGTAAGTAAATCATTAATGAAATTGAATAAGATGTTGTGTGATGAATTGGTAAAATAGCTCCACTGATTAATTTATTCTTGGCTTTGTCATTAACATCAGCCAACACAGTAAATACCAGCTGAGCTAAAGATTAGAATAATATCAGTCTATAGTGCAAAAAGAAGTAGCCAGCTACACAACTTTTATATATATATATATCTATACAAGGTAGAATTGGATGTTATGAATAAGTAAATGTCTTCATTTGACACTGGTGATACACTGGCATAATACATGGGGTTTTTTTTATTACAATGAGAAAAAGTAACATACTCTGAAGAAATTATGTACTGGAAGGGGTGACATTTGAACAAAATAGCACTAGTCTGTGAATGAAAACATGATTACTCAATTAAAGAATGAAATCAAGAAGATTCCTGCTCTACTTGATTACAGGTTAGAAGACACTTTGTTATACAAATTATTTCAAGTCTAGACCTTTGGTAATGATAATTACATAGGATGGTAATTCCTATGTAGAAATCCTTAATGAAATTGAATCCTGAATAGGGTTACTGATTTCTAACCAGAATTTGATTTCAATTGAATGCATTTCATTCACCAGGTTGACACCAGCGGCAGAGATAAAGGGTCAAAAACTGCTTTTTGAAGGATTGCAAAAGAAAGTTTTACATAGCAGCAGAGCTCTCTCACTTGATAACACACAAAGCTGTCACAGAGCTTGTTATGATCTTTTCATTTAATGAAAAAAATATTGCCCAGATCAACAAAGACATATTCTTTAGTTCATACTTTGCTTTGCACTCTCTTGCTATTAGCAAGATAATAATTCATAGCCAATTCACAGTCATAGAATTTTGTGTTAACACTGACCTCCTCTCTCTCCTTAATATTTACCTCCTGAAATATTTATTGACTGCAATAGTATCTCCTCTCAGCCTTCATTTTTTTAGGTGAAAAAAGTTAAGCACTTACATTCTCTTGCACAAGATAGGTTTTTAATGCCCCTTTCTATCTTCACAGCCTCTCCACAAACCTGTTGCAGAAGGAGAAAATTTTTCTAGGAGGTTAATAAGGCCTATCATAAATGAGGTTTAAAAAAAAATTTACACTAAAACATTATTTTTCTCTCCTACTCTGGAAAACACTTTACTTCCCACCTTAAGATTGCAAATTTTTGGGTTTTTTCAGAGCGCCAGAGCAGGGCTCAGAGTTAGTCTAACATCCACAAATCTGTTTGTATCTTTTTATTCTTCCACTTTTACTTCCAGTGGATGACTTCCCAACTTGTAGCAAAACCTTCCAGTTTGCAAGTGCAAATACCTGTACCTCAACTAGACATTAGGAAATGATAAAAGGAAATTTAGGTTTCTGTGATTCATGGCTGTGAACACTTTTCTCTGCTTTTTTCTAACTTTGTTGATGTCCAGTCCCTTAAAGTATCTTCTTCCTCAATGCAGTTTCCAGCTATCAAAATCAGATTCACCATCTGCCAAGCTAGGGAACTGGAAAGCGACCTCTCAAGGACAACATGCAGAAACTCTCCAGGGTCATCCAATTACCCCACTGGAGTTCCCAGATGGCTTTCTGTGGGGTGTCCTGGGGATAGTTTGGTTCATAGATTGTACATTCCTGGTAACGCCAGGAAGAGGGCAAATTTGAGGGCATACTGTTCCTACCACCATCCTTCAGAAGTGATCAAGAAGTAACTAGGAGAGACCTTTTTGTGTTTGCCATGGAAGGTGGGGTTTGGAGGTGATGTTGGCACTGTGAGCAGCTACTTTCCTTTCAAACACCAACAGAGAAGCTCTCGGTACATTGCTGATGTGCAATTGTAATTGCCTGCACGTCACATTACGTGCATGTAACCTGGGAATGTCTGAAGTTCTTGATTTTCCATACTTCATGCCTCAAACTCCAGAATCAGATAATCTATCTCCTGCATAAACCTTCCTGAAATTCAAACCTTTCTCTGAAACTGAGCAGAAACATAATGAGTCTTGATAGAGTTATCAAACAGAGATCAACTGGACCAAAATAAAAGATACTGTGATTTTCTTCCAAGCAAAGCTGATTATTAAATCTACAAATTGTCCTCAGACACTCAAGCACAAGGAAACCATCCATGTTTCTTATCAACTCAAACAGAATTAAGCAACACCACAGGCATTTTCAGTTTTATATTATGAACATTTTTCAAACAATCACCTTTATTATTTATAACATGTCTGTGTTTTGTCATCTCCTAATGTCACTTGCCACACTTTATATTTCTGCACTCTAACACCTGTGCTGCACATTAGGGTGAGAAGAGTGTTCACTGTGGATCATTCTTTCAATTACAAATAATCCTGCTGATATGCGTGACTCTGTCTTGAATCATTTGGTACAGTCCTTTGAAATAGCTCACACAAGCATATGTGTATAAAGAGGAAGAGAAAAAAAGGGAAGTTGAGGAAAAGGAGGAAGAAGAGAGCAGATCTAAAGATCAAGACACATCTGATAACCTTTTGTGTGCATTACAGAAAAATGAATGTGCACTGGACTAACCACACATGGCCAATGAATACTGTAAGGTCTTGCAAGATATTGTAGTAACAGCTTTGGATTAACTGCAATATAACTATCTAAATGCAAAATGGTATTTTGATTTTCAACATATTTTTCTGTGGCTGCTGTTCATGCCACTTAACATGAATTTCACCTTATATTGCAACTTCTGAAAGTGTTGGGTGTCCTTAGAAGTCTGAAATAATGAAAAAGCCAGTAATCATATGGGTCTTAAAACAACAGTATATTGAGAAAGAGATAAAGGAAAATAACTTTCTTTCTTCCCTGAGGACACTAGACACAGATGAGGTGTGCCACAGGTGTCAGTTTAGCTCCTGTGCTTATATCCACTGACTGCTGTTTGGGAAAGACCTATATGCATGTAGCATTGATACGGAGCAAGTCACTGCCTGCTTATTGGCACAGAGGAAGGAAGAACATGAGAAAAGTTTGCAATCACTATGGAAACTGACTCTCTGGTTGCTGTGTTGGCACATCTGTCAGGGACAGCAGCTGTTCTAGAGGATTCCTTCCAACAAAGCTTTCCCTGAGACTTGTATCTGGGACTGGGCCCAGGACTGCTGGTTTCAACAAGAATCCAAAAGTCTGCACAAGCACAATTTTATTCTTCACTTTGACCTTGTAAGGCAACTCTGTTTTCAGTGTTTAGAAAACTTGCAGAGTGAAACACTTGGAGAGGTGACATGCAGATCCTTTCCACTGTGTGCTTCACAGCCTAGGTATTGCATCAAATGAAGAGAGAGTCCAGCTAGGAGGTAATGGAGAGCTTGGTTCTCCTTCAGCCTGATGTGTGGCTCCTTAAAAACCTATGACTTCTTAATTTGAAGTTTGGGCACAAATTATTTTTATAGCATGTTTTTTTTTTCTTATGTGTGGCTACTCTTTTTATTATCACATCAAAGTACTTTCTGTCATTAGCCTCAACGGAATCATTCTGCATGAAAGAGGAGGACAGGGTGTCTGGGGATGGCACCAACCTAAGGAATCCAGCCACCAGCAAAGGCATGGATACTCTTAGGGCTGACTCATGAAGGCAGATTGGAATTTTCATAAACCAGAGCCTCTTGTTAAGATAATATTTGTCTTTAGATAGGCAAGTCAATCTGAAGCTGGTTTTGTTACATTTGGAATATGTTACCTTTGATAAATTAGTGTTTAGAACACTGCACAGACATGTTGAAAGGAAGGTACATTCTCAGGTGAAATTTTCCAGTGCCAGTGACACCCATGAGGCTGCTGAAATACATGGTCAATTTTTGTGAAATCCTGTGTACTCAGTAGATAGCTCAATCTTTTTGTTCTGAGAGCCCTTTCAAAATCTGGCTATGATTTTTGATTCCCATGATAATGGACCATGGAATTTTTTACATCATAGAAATTCCTCACAGTTTGTAACACTTTTTAAAAGAAAAACTCTTAAAATATTCTTGGGCATTACAGTATTCCTGTATGCAGAAAATGCAGCAATTGCTCATGAAAGAATGGAAGACTAGAACAAAATTTGAATTTAAGCTAGTGCATAACAGCCCATTTCAGCTGTCTTGATTGATGCTGTTAAAATGTAATGTAATTAATGGGTGAGGAAAGAGGAAAGAAGAGTGACACAACCAGCTGATTCGTCACAGACCTCTACAAATTTCTTAGTAATTTTCATTTCAAGAACTGGTGCAACACTACAATCTCAATCTTTATCTATTATGAACATGCATTTTCTTTCCTCAAGGAAATATATGCCTAGGGATCTAAAACAAGGTGACACTTCCAGTAAAGCAGATTACTGAATTTTCTGATCCTGGTGTATTTTTTTAATTGTACACTGAATTAATATTTTAATATCTGGTTGGAAACCACCTTTTAAATCTTGGCTTTTATGATTTACATTACACCAGAATCCCTAGTCTGCTATTAAAAAAAAGTTACTTGTTACATTTTTTTATATATAATGGACTTAATAGAGTAGATACTATTAATTTTTCAGCCAAGAGTTTATGTAATTAATGATGCATCTATATCCATATATATACAAACAGTAGCCTTCTCATATTTAATCCTTGAAAGCTACTAGGGTAGCACATTTTGCAGTGGTTATAAAGAATTTAGACAGGAAGATTATTGAATTGTTATTTGATAGCCAAATCTTTTTAAATACGTCATCACTTTTATTAAAGTTCTGAATTCAAGTGGAAAAAAACAATTTCTTTGGCTTTACTAATCACTGGAAAGGAAAAACAGAGGGGGAAAAGATATTTTTTGCCTGACAGAATTCTACTTTTGTGGTGGAAGAAAGAAAAAATGAAGAAGTTGTGTTGTCTTTGGCCCAATGCTTTAACTGCAAATCAATTTGTAGAATAAAAGAAGTCCTTTCTGATGGTCTTTTGCCATTGCTGTGGGGGGCTATTCAGATGACATACTTCATGAAGAAAGACTGCACCTGCTAAATATCTGAAAAGAGTTTTTATCCATGTTCACTATGGAAGGGGTTGCCCTGATTAAGTTGAATCATGAGGTCAGCAAGTCCTTCCTGTTTAAATTCTGTTTCTCTGTAGTTCTGGACCAGCACTTTGATTCCAAACAGCTGCATGGAGACACTCAACAAACAGGGTGCTGGGCTGGAGCACAGGCACACAAAGGTAGTTCTGATGAGTTTATTTAGCAGTGGAATGAGATCAAGATCTGAAGTGCTGCAGGGCATGGTCATGCTTCACTCTCAGGAACAAGTACTGCCAAAGAAGGTTCAAAGAGCCATGTTTACAACTGTGGAACAATCTCCCTGTTGATTTCAATATCTGACATTACACAGATATGCAAACTCAATATAATTTGTTCCATCTGTCCCTCCTCATTACTATCTGTAGCAGCAGCACAAGTATTCCCTTCTCCCAACACGTTACAGTTCTACTGTGTGACTGCAGTGAGGACCAAGCAGGAACAGAGAAGGAACAATTAAAAACCAAGTTATCTTGAACTTTCTGACTTACCATAATACACTGGTGTTGGACTGTGTAATTTTTTCCTGCTGTGAGTTGCTTCAGGTGAAAGCAGTTGAAAGACAGAAAGAGTAGTTTTTCTTCCCAAAGCTATAAAAACAAGTCAATGTTACAGGTATGGCTTCAGCTTGGGAGATCCTGGAATCCCTATGTCTTCTGGACAGTGTCATGCTCTTCTGTATACTGGCAGGTACAGCTGACTTTTTATTATTCTGCAAAGATATTATGATATTGTTGTGCAGGCTTTTTACAGAAAGTTAAATTAGCCACTGCAGTTAGTTCTCTGTAAACACCCACTGCTGGAGATCCAAAGCTCCATAAAATTGTGCTGTGTTCTTTCTGATACCAGCATTTTCTGGAAGTGTTGCTCACAGGAATGAAAATGTCCCAAAACACAGAAGTACATTTATTCAGAAAGACTGGAAGTAATTTGGTTGCAGAATTTCAGAGATGCTGGAGGAATCAGGCTGCCCAGAAGGAATTGACTTAACACATTTTTTAGACTTTTGGGAAAAGAGGAAATTAGCTATCAACCAATTGAATTACCATGTTATACCATCCTCTTTCCTTCATTCAGTTTACCTTCAGGACTACTCAGAACTGCAACAATATTAATTTTCTGTTAAGTTTGATTACAGACTAAAACCTGTCATTATACACTAAAAGATTCTTTCCTTTGGACTGCTTGAGCTACTTTATAACCATGGCAAGTCTTACCAGCACATTATCATCTGTCATTTATCACATATCCATAACTCTCATCTTGATGCATTTCAGATTTAACATTTCATTTTGATTCCATGCATTGACACTTCCCAAAAAATCACTCCGTCCTGGTCCCTTTTTATGAGGTCCTTCATTATACACGTTATTTACCAGACTTTACCTAGTGCTTTTATTAAAATGTAAACACCAGGTTTCCCTCTCTGTATTAAACAGACATGAGTCCCTTGTTTCTTGGTAAAAGTGTTCCTGTCAGGGAGGTCTTTATTCTCAATTTCTTCCTCTTTTTTTTTCTCTTCAAGTATATTATCTCTCTATGCTGGGTATTTTGGTGTACTGACTTCTAGTGGATAATGAACTGTGATTTTCTCCCTGGTGACAATTGTATAAACCTTCCCTTCCATGGCATCTGCCAGTTAGAAAACGCTAATGGATTTTTTATTTTTTTTCTCAGTAGCACTTAGACTGTAAACTACCAGCAAAGACATTAACTTGCAGATCCAGAAGGAGATGAAAACATTATAAAAACACTGTGCCAAATTTGGTGTCAGCGATTCAACAGGGTTGTTTAAAAGTTGCAGGAGATGTAGATAAAAACTGTAAGAATAAACAAAGGGCTGAAAACCATGCTTTATAGAGGATGGTGTGAGGTGCTCAATTTGCATACACAAGGAAGAAAGTTGGAGGTATACACTGAACTTAGGCCCACCAGGAACAATTAACTCAGATTATTTGATCTGTGAATCAGAAGACATTCAAATTACCCAATTTCCTCAAATGAAGCCCAAAGCCTTTTTCTAGCCAAGGTAGATAATTCAGTCTTCAAAAGGTGTGTGAATAGTCCAGTTTCTGAGTGATGTGTCTGCAGTGGGAAGGAAGGTGAGTGGTTCCATTGACACGTCTGAAGGAGGGGGTGCCATTCCAGAGGGACATGGACAGACCAGGGTAGGGGTCCAGGAGAACCTCATGAAGTTCAACGTCCAAGCGCAGGGTGTTGTGCCTGGGTTGGGACTATCCTAGACGTGAGTTCAGACTGGGAGATGAACTCATTGAGAGCAGCCCTGTGGAGAAGAGCTTTTTAGGGGGTCTTGAGGATAAAAACCTGGACATGAATCAACAGTGAATGTTTGCAGCTCAGGAGACCAATCATGTCCTAGGCTGCATCAGAAGCAGCGTGGCCAGCAGCTTGAGGGAGGGGATTCTGCCTCTCTGCTTTGCTCTGGTGAGGCCCCACCTGGAGTGCTGCATCCTGGTCTGGGGTCCTCAGCACAAGAATGAATGGACCTATTGGAGTGAGTCTAGATGAGGGTCACAGAAACGACCAGAGGGCTGGAGCACCTCTCCTACAAAGACAGGCTGAGAGCTGGAGTTTTTCAGCCTGGAAAAGAGAAGGTTCTGGGGAAGATCTCATTTCAGTACCTTAAGGGGGCTTATGAAAAGGAGGGAGAAGGATTTTTTATATGGGCAGATAGTGACAGGGCAAGGGGAAATGGTTTTAAACTAAAAGAGGACAGGTTCAGATTAGATGTTAGGAAGAAATTCTTTACTCAGGGGTGATGAGGCACTGGAACAGGTTGCCCAGAGAAGCGGGCAGGATGTCCCATCCCAGTAAGTGTTCAAGGCCAGGTTGGATGGGGCTCTGAGAAACCTGATCTAATGAGTGGCACCTGTATCCCTGGCAGGGAGCTTGATATATATGATCTTCGAGTCCCTTCCAACCCAAACCACCTTTGATTTTATGATTATATGATTCTGTGAAATGAAAACTTCCCAGATAAATTAAACCAAGATGATTCCAATGGATTAGATGTATCTTCTAGTGCACCAGAAAGCCAAGAAATTGAATGAATTAACCTTAAGCTCCATCACCATGACAAGGAGGCATGCCAGCACCGATGCCTCAGAGGGAGATGAAAAAACAAACAAACAAAACCAGAAGGAAGTTTTTTTTCCTGACCCTCTGTAAAGAGTTAATTGAAACCCGTACACTCTGATTAACATAATTACATTAAAACTTAAGCATTATAAGACTATTGAGATAATAGAAGGGATACTAAAGTCAGATCACAAAAAAGAAATGGAATGAAGAGACAGAAATGGGATGAGATTTCATCGTTCATAAAGAAGAGGATGAAATTTGGATTTATTGACAGTTAGAAAGAACAACTATGCAGACAGGCTGTCCTGAAGCCAAAAATGTCTCTGTGAGGTTGCGTAAGAAGTGCATTTTTAAAAATACAGACTGTAAAGCACAGATCTATTTTTTGATAAACCTTTCCACTTTATCATAGAATTGAATTTTTTTGATTTCTACTGCTGGACACCGATACTTGCAATAACAATAATGAAAATATTGCTAAATGTCTTTTGTCCAACATTTGCATCCTGTATCACAACCAGATTGATGAAGTATCTCAACTTTTTTAAGGCACAGAATATAACCAACTACTTCAACAATATCACAATCCCAATAAGGCTGATTTTCAAGTTCTCTGATCACATTTTTGGTTCTTCATTTTAATCTTCTCTTCACCTTTCTAGTTGTGATTTCCATATCTGTATGTAGCAACCAGCTATGGAAGCTGTATTTGTTCATGCTGGCATATGGAATATTTTATCAGCTACTGTCAGTCTGCTACATAAGGGTGAAATATCTATCATACAGTTATTAACGTAGGAAAAGATGAACTAGTTGTTTGCTAAGAATGATGGTGTTTGAGCATTTCAACAGTTTAATTGAAGATGTGATAAGTTCTTTATCAGCAAAAATAGTGCAGGCAAGGTTCAATGAGTGTCTCCACAGAGCACTCTTGTTCCCATTGCACTGTGGAGGAGAAGATAGCAGTGGAGCTTTCCAGCTTTATAATTTGTGAGACAAAGCCTTCAGGACCTTTACTGACTGTACTGTGCAGATGGCAGCCCTGTGCTGATGGCATAGAAGAACAAATCTCTCTCTCTGTGATAGGCAAAGGAGGCTGAGGTCCTCTACTAGATGAAGGGCAGCCCCCCTCCTCTTCTGCTTTCTTGTAGACACTTTTGTAGCATTTGTATCTGTGGGTCTGCCAAATTCTCTAAAAATGGGTGATACCTGGACCTGTGTAAGTGAGACACAAATTTATTTTTGGTGTTTTTTTATGAAGTGATTTGTAATCACTGTGAGCACTGCAAAGGAAGAACAAAATAAGGAATTATCAAGAAATGAAGAGGAAATAAGGAGACAGGCTACCTAGTGTTTCACAGAATGTTTGTTGATGTGATGAATACAAATGAAAACTATTTGCTTTACAGCAAATCCTGCTCCCAAGTGCAACCTGTCTACTTTGCTTGCCTGTCACTGCAGCTGGAGCTGTCTGCCAAGCTAACTGGTAAGCAGGATAATTTTGAAATATTTTACTTCGATAACAATCTAGTTTGTCTAAGGGGGACAATGAACTGACATGTTAAAAACTGTAATGATGAGATACTAATTTCCAGTGGACAACTGGGACTTAAAATCCTTGAGAAGATACATGCTTCAGAAACCTAGAAATTTGGACACTCTTTTTCTGCCTCCTTCAAGCCATAGAATGTGTCTATTCTCATATTTCTCATATTTTTCTAACAACAGTTAGAAACAAAAAGCAAGTCTTCCAAAACAAGTCTTTTTTGACTTGTGCTCTCTTTCCTCCTCAAGAACAGAGAGCATGAGATTCCCTGTCTCACATGGGTTTTATTTTCAGGATCTTCTGCTCCCAAAGACTTGTGCAAGCAGGAGACCACAAGCACTCATGTTCTTCATTCAGGAAGCTCCACTTATTTCTCATTTGTTTGGCTGAATCAATAGGCAGTAATTGCTGGGATTTTTGCAGATCCAAGGCCTCAACTTGCCCTCGCTTAGAAGGTTTACTTTAGAGAGTTTCAGTAGAATTCCTAAAATTTACTTCCTCTGCTTCATTCTACAGAGTAAAGAGATACAAAGAAGGGGGACTAAGAAATAATTAAAAAAACCTGTCAATAAAATTCTGCTTTTGAAATGAATATGTATACACAAGTTGCTTTACTGTCAGTGTAAGGGGACATAAAGGTTTCATCTACTTCCTTTTCACTGTCAAAATGCAGCCATGAAGGCCTGGTGCAACTAAGAGCTGGGCTTTCCAAGTATGCGAATTCAGTCAGTTTGGAAAACGTGTGATTGTAAAAAAGCAGAGAGCGATGTGTCTGGATCATTGTTACAAAGTTGAATATTTCATATTTTGATTTATTTAAACTTAATGAACCCCAGAAAGCACTTTTAGTGTTTACTTTTTCCTCATTTGACTCTGATTAACCTTTCTCATGATTCAGATGTCTGACAAATGTGTAGGGCTGCAGGGCTAAGTGCTTTTTCCATGATTGACTTTAATTAAGCTTTCTCTAGGCTTGAAGCCCTTGTAAATTCAGAGAACTTTATTTTAATTGCCTTCTGCCAGATTTACTTATGCTAGACAAATATTATAAATCAAATACAACACTATTAGAAGTATGATGAACTGACTTGCAAAGCAATAATTTGCCATGGAGAAATGCATTACACTCATCAAAAGCCCTGTGATGGGAGAAAAAAAATGACTGATTTCACGGAGGTAACTTCTGGAGCATAAGCAGCTTTTCTTTTTCTGCAGTGTGGGTATGTGAAGACACCAAGTTTCAAAGTATTGTTATTCTTCTCCAGTTTTGATGGTATTACATCATATTCATTCATACCAGAAATTATCAAGTGGATCCTCCGAGAACTTATTTCATGCTTTGGACTCATCAATAGGTCTCTGTTGCAGCTGGTGGAATGAGTCAGTTCAATCTTAATTAGGGGACTTTGTCACCTAAGTCATGGCATTTATGCTCCCTGACTCTGTCCTGAAAGGGTCATCAGGAGAACCAGAAAGACACCAATGCTTGTATAAGTAAATGCTGATTTTATTTTTCAAAATAAGGCACACAGAAACACAGTTTGATGGCTGTTTGCAGGAATAAATGAAATATTGTCTATAAATTTTAAGTTCAATGTAATTTTTTCCAAACTAAGGTTTGTAATCTTTTTTTAGTACTCCCTGTCAAATGGTAGCATGTTTAATTGGCTCATGGTTTGGAAACATCCCTTCTATTCAAACAAATGCAAGCCCTATTTTCATTCTATGTTGCATTGTTATAAATTGAACTGTGAAAGAGTCATTGTGAATAGCACAAATATGTGCTGCACATTTTGGCAGCTTCTCCATCATGTATTATGTTCTGAAGGATCAACTGAGCTATATTTACTTAGCTACACTTCTCCTATGCCATCTCCTTGTGTTTGATGGGAAAGGTGTGGCTCTCATACCTGAATTCCACCCCGAGAAAACCTTTTGCATTTGCTGTGGCTGAAATGCTTATCCTTAATAGAAAGAGTTCTGGGGAGCTTTTGCTAGAATGAAACCTACCACAACTGTCTTTGGGCTTAATTACAGTGTAGCACTGGTCTTGGAATAAGGATCAACCTTTTCCTTCAGTAACCAACAACATGAAAACAGATATTAATAGAGGTTAACCACGATGTCTCAACTGTGATAGCTCTGTGTTTCCTTCCACTTTTTAAGCCTTTTTTAACACAATGTTGAATCTTCTAAATTATAAACAAAACTATTATGAATATGGCTTAGATCAAGTTAATTGCCAAAACTGAATCTTTACACCTGAGCCCACAAACAGTGCAAAGAAATGTCTGAATATTTAATCATATTTCATTAATATGATTAAATATGATTAATTTAATCATATTATATTAATATTATTAACATATACATAAATGTGTGTGTGCAACCATATATTTATATATGCAACTATTTAGAACAACTACTTTATCTGAGTATCTTTGTGAATATCTTCACAAAGCAGTAAACTGACTGCTCCATTAGCTGTATTTATCCAGCTAATATGTGTTGCTAAAGCTGTTGCAGCAAAAGGATCTCCATGGGGACCAGCTTTGGCTTAGAAAGAATAATTAAGTTTCTCTACCCTGTTGATACTCAGCTTCCAAGAGTGCTAATAAAAACACTGTACCAAGGTGGCAACTTTCAAACCCCAACCCAGGACAACAGAACTCCTTAAGCCAATCAAAAAGCAAGTGCCAGAGCCTGAGCAAAGCTGTTAAGTCTGGAGGATAACTGTTAGCTTTCCTAATTCCTGCAAGGATGGTGGGTTAGCTCCTGAGTCTGACATACTGCCGGTCCTGTTGGAGGACTTCTGAGAATTTTCAAGGTAAGCAAGGATTCACGTGGAGAGATGCACAGTGAGGAACTGTTTGAAAATATTCCTAGTCCTCTAAATAGTATTGTCTTTTTAAAAAAAATGAAGATATAAACTATTTGATGTGTTGAGGCTTGTTTTATTCTTGTGAGTTTTTGTTTAGTCAGAGTCACAATTATTCATAGGAAAAAAAAATACAGCCATTTCCTAGTTTTAATTAATTCTATTTTACATCCTAACACTTTAACTTGCTCTTGATCAGCTTCTAAGTGATCTGTTTGACATGTCTATCTTTAATTCAGAGTAATAGTCAAATCAGTTTGCAATTTATCAGCAATGTGAAGAGTAACTCTAGCTAGAAAGAGCTATTTTTCTTTTTAGAGTGAAAGTAAGCTATTACAAAGGGCCTGGGAGATTTTAGAAAAATGGTACTGTCATCTGAAATTTCTGAGTGCAAGAACCCCTTCAGATTTCTAGGAAGAATTTTTAGTAATTTCTGCATTCAATAAACATGACAATTGTCTGACTTGAATGAAAAATATTCTCTAAACTCCATTGCTTTATTTAGACTAAGAGGAGGGCCCTGCAATCTATTACAAGCTATCCCATGTGCTTGTTTTGTGGAGCTGTTTTCAATACCATACTTTTACTGGGTGAGAGCGCTGACAAGCGATATTGTTCTTAAACAATACTTGCAATTACAAACCAAACAGTAACATGTTTGCCTCAAAATTTCCTTTACATATATTTAAAAAAACTCTGCTTAAGTATTACAACATCAGAAAAAAGAGCCCTTTCTTTCAGCTTTTTTGCTGTATATAAAATCCCAGGTACACAGAGTCGTATCTCTTCCCTACTGACTCATTGTTACTTCTGCGTAACGCTTCTTCCAGCTTCCAGCAGCGAGGACCTTACATGGAAATGTCCTTTTCTAAAACTGATTAAACTACAATCTATGTGCATTTATGTTTCTTCTCCTTCTGTGAAATTAAACAAGAGTTGCAGCTGAGCCAAACATTTTAATGAATTGCAGGTGTACAAGAGAAAATAAAAAGGGCAGAACTAGGATAATTTTGCAATTTCATAAGGCTGGCCAAAACAGGCATAAAGTTTTTGTTCAGAAGAAGAAATGAGGGAAATACTTCCTATAAGTGTTTCATTTCAAAATTTACACAATACAATGCTGTGAATTTTCACAGATTATTTTTTAAATTTGGAATTCACTAATTTCTAATTATTATTAATATTTTTTTTTTTTTACAGCGCAAAACATCACTGGCATAAAACAAAACGCAGCAGATTTCTCTAAGTTATATCCTTCACATTTTAGTTGGGACGCTGAGTAGAAAATCAATTAATCACACTGAAGCTCCCTGGTGGGCAGAGTCTGGTTATTTTCGGGGTCATGAGCATTGGTTATTACTTAAACTATATAACTCAAAAGTCTGCACAGAAAGGATGAGACTCTCTATGCTGGCATTTCCAAAGGCTGAGCAGAGCTGAGTAGGTAGGGCCTATGAGCAGTGTGTTCATGACCCATCTGGTAGCACTCAGAATACAAGCAGGCAGAAATTCCCTGTGGCACTCACAGTTTGACTTAATATTTGACTTAATATTTGATATTTAGAGGTGATGGGGATTAGCACTATTCCCTCTGCTTCTGTGACCACCATGCTTGCTCCTTCAGTGCAGGCTACCTGTTCTCCTTTTCAATGTTGCCAGCACAATCCCTGTTTCATCCCTGCTGTAAAGTCACCTGTACCCTGGTACACTCCCCATCAATATGAAATATTGAGCATAAAGGCCCAACAGCATTACTGTGAAAAAGAGCAGTGAAAATGGGTTCCCCCATGCCCCAAGGCCATGTGTTTGTCTTTCATCTGTGGTACTTGGGGCTAGATTCTTCCTTTCTTTCCAGAGGAAAAGCAAAAAGCAAACCCAAACAAACCCCAACCAATCAAACAAACAAAAAAAACCAAACAAACAAGACCAAAACTAAAACAAAACATAAAAAGGGAGAGAAGAAACAGTAAAATAGTGGAGGATATAAGAAACCCTGCCAAAGGAGGACATGATGGGTACATTGTTTCCAATTAAGCACAAGGATTTTGGAATTTCTTCCTGAAAACAGTGATTACTTGAAAAAACATGAGAAAATATGAACTTGTTTAAAGCATTTCCTTGTTCCTGGATTAGTGTTAAAATAATACTGGTTGTTGCTCTGATTTTGCTCATATGAAAGTTACCTCCATAAAGTAACTTGCCATATTCCTGCAGCTGGCTGCATAATGTCTGTTCCTGTGTTTGTCATTACCAAGCAAAGAGACCTGCCAAATTATTCAAAAGTGTATTGCAGTCCCAGCACCTCTTATTATTCTGTGCGCTCCTTGCTCCTGTTCCTTTCATGTTGTTCTGACACACAGGGATATAATGAAGAAGTTACATAACTAATTAAAGCAGATGTATTTTTAATAAAGACTTTGGATTTGATTTTTTGAGAACTAACCAATTCAATTCTCAAGTGTATCTCAACACTATTTTAAAAAGTGTTTGTTTTATTTGTTTTAGCTTTGGGGAATGCTGTTCCCATATGGATTTTTCCAAAGAAGGTCTAACCTTGGGTTACTTGCACTGAGTGTGGATAAGCCATGACTATTTAAGCATGCTGTCAGATCAGAAGCAAAGGTGTAACTAATGTAGCCATCAAAGGATCTCTAAAACTGACAGACTGCCACTGCAGGATTTTGTAATCTGTTTTATTCACAACATTATTAAGATGTAATTATAGCTTAATTTTTATCACAAAGTGTATAAGTGAAAGCAGTTGCAATTCAGACATGGTGCTTTGATGGAGGGCTCACTGAAATCATTGAAAAGGCTCATGCTGGTTCCACTGACCATGGATGAATATCAAACACCACATGACATCCTACTGTGATTACTTGTTTTAATGAAAAATTTTGTGATTAATTTGTGAAAAATTTGTGGAGATTTATAATGTGTACAGGAAAGAAGGGTTAAGAAAACTAGGGAAAAATATTTGCTATATAAATCAGGGTTTTTCTAGTGTGGGAAGTGGAAGAAGGAAAGACTTGTAAATTTTCTTCTTTTTGAACAGAGATCCCAGGTAAACACCCTCCACTTTCAGATGACTTAATTTTTCAGGTTGGATGGCAGGTGATTTCTTTTACCAGTCTGTATTTCTTTACCAGATCTTGATTTCTTTTCTCCATCTTGTTCTTGTATGAGGTCAGAAGGAAATAATTGAGGAGAAAGGACAGGAAAACTGTATCCAGTTACATTTTGGGATCAGAATTCAAAACCAAAGAGAAAGCTCAATGCATTTTTTCTTGCATGGAAATATTTATAACAAAGATTTCTATAATCATTATCTACACGAAAAATCCTCATTATTAATAGTAGTAGAAGCAGTGGAATTTGAAGAAAAAATTTCCTCCCTAGTCACTTATTAGAAGATAAATCTTTACAAAACATTGAAATTCAAATTCAAAGAACAGGAAATATGCTTAGTTTTGAGTTGCTTTCTTTCTTTTTTATGTATTCAAAATGTTCATCTGCATTGGAAAGCTTGGTCTCAAATAGCTACTTTTCCATAAAACACACTTTTTAGACTGCATACTTTCAGATTTTGCAAAGCGAGCTCAGGATTAATTTACTTTCCCTTCTTTTAAACCCTCACATGTCACTCTGCATCCCTACCCCTGCTATGTTCTGTTTGACTGGAGCATTGAATTTCTTGCTTACAGGGAAAGAAGCTGGAATGAGATTAGACTTGGTCAGTAGTGACTAGTAATGTATGGGGGAACACAAACACTCCCTTTCTCAATGGGAACAACTTGTTGACATTGCTTGTATTGTTCCTTGCTTGTATTGAGCAAGGATTTCCACTTTTTGACCATGGAGCTAGCTGTCTTTTCTTTATCCTGTGGTTGTCTAAACTTGGAAATGCCAAGTGATGGAGTGATGATCAATGGGGATTGCTGTAGGCAATCTCCATGTACACACACACACGTGTGTGTAGCTCCCATGCACCGACACAGAATAAAAACACCCTGAAGCTTTAGGTACTTTTTACTGGTGAAATAGCTGCAGGATGACCGAGATGAATCAAATTACTTGAAAGAACAAAAGTTCAAGGGAATAGGCACAGCAATAATCCCTGTGATTTACGAGCATCTTGAAGGATTTACCACATTCTTGCATGGGTTCACAGGATAATTTTGCTTTGGTCACTGCCTTCTGACTCACCATGAGAACTAATTTACAAACTTGAGATATCTGAACCTTAAATTATTTTGTTTATTATTCATGATGAATAGAAAATCATTATACTAACATTCTCTTATTTTTATTTAAGGTTTAAGATTGACTGAAAATGAAAATTGTTAAGGTAAGTGGCCAAGTTGTCCAAAACTTGGCATATATTGTTTTCTTCTGTTTGCAATTCCCAACAGTGTCTTTCAGCCTTTTCTCATTTCAGCTTTTTTTTTTTCCCCAGCTCTTCAGAAATGCAACTGCCTCATTTTCCAAACAAAGGAAAACTTCAAATTCTTGTAAAATTTGATGTCCTCTGCCCAGCTACAGCTGCAATTTCTCCATTATTGATGTTACTAAACATTGTTCTTTTTTTTTTTTTTCCTTTTCTGTTCCCATCTACCTTTGCTTTCTGCTGTTCCTTGCACATTGAAAGGTGTGTTGATCAGCACAGGACAGGAAAAATGTGCAGGGAAATGGTACAAAAAAACCACTCAGATGTCTCTGACATATTTTGGAAATTCTGTAGCAGGAACACGTATGTCACCTTCTGCCATAAGTATAAATTGCTTCAGCTCATTTCCTAGTTGAAGTGTGAGTTGTATTAATAAGGAGTGGGTTTAAAATTCTCATTCTTTTTTTTAAAGGTCAGTCAGCACATGCAAGTAGCATACCAATAACAGGAGTTAATAATTTAGCTATCAGAAGGTAAAAAACATTAACTTGAAAGACAGGGACAGCATCACACTGACAATTGTTTTCCTTGGGAAAGCTATATTAAATTTTCATGTGGATCCAGCTACAACAATCAAGAGGTTGAATGAAATGTGAACCTGCAATCATATAAGATACTTCCTGATAAGTTCATGTGTATCCTGTGATAATTTCATACATTTGTGGTAGATGAAAGGCACTCTGCACATCCTTCATTAAGGGACAGCAGCCTTTAGTTTACCAGCCTATACTGGAGAACTGACAGCAACTTCACAACTCAGTTTTCCTCCTGATAATTTATTTTTCCTGTGTTCAAAGAATGTCTTGATAACTCCTCCCCTCTGGTGTGACAGGATTGAGTAACACAGCCACTTTGTCAATGTTTGGACAAAAGTGACAAGACCTCTTAAATTGTACAGCTCTTGGAAAAGGAACTATGGATTACATATTTTCATATTCTTTCCACTTCAGGAACTGGTCTGAAAGACTGAGAGTAAATACCTTTATGCATTAATAGTACACTGCCTGTTTGGCTTAGTCAAAGGTTTCTTTGGTTAGTATTTTTTAAATCAGTTAAGAAACTCTCTTTTCAGAAGGTGCTAAATACTGGTTGAAAAATAGATCAAGAAAGGTATTTGAAGCCATAGATGTCCAAAATGAAAAACAGAAATCCTGAAAGATAAAGGCTAGTTTTCTGGAGCTACCTCAAAATCTATGCGACAAACAGGAGATTTGATTTTTTTGCAATACAGAGCATCACATGGTTATCATTTGCCTGCGTGCTGTCATCTGTTCCAGTAGTGAAACTTATTCCTTGGATGGGTCAGGCAGCAATACTGACACTGCTCCCTACAAAAATAGCATGTTTAAAATCTAGCTTTCATAGGAGTCCTGTCAGCTTCCTGCAATTTACGTTCCCAGCCATCCTTGGCAATAATAAAGCCAATTCTCTTTTCAGGGGTAATAATAATAATGGTAAAAACAAAGTAACAACTACAACAATAACAATAATTTTCTTTTCAATTCAAATCATGACATAAAACTTTCCAGAATAGTCACAAACCCTTCAAGAAGTGATGACTTTAGGGAACTTTATTTGGCATGGAAATTGAGCCTACGTTGAGAGAAAAATAGGATGGTAAGAAAATGAGAAAGCAATTGAAAACACTGCATGACAAGCCAGACGTGTGCAAAATGCACCAGTGACTAATTACGGGTGTGAGCTTATACAGGGCAAGCAGAAACTGAAAGCTTTCCCTTTGGTGATTTGCTTTCATGTGTGACTGGAAGGACCTGGCTTCATGTATCCCCCTGTAGTGGTCACTTAGTCCTCGAAGGGCTGGGTCAAAATCCCCTTCCCATTGTGTCCTTGTGCCACCGCATACCCATGAGCACTGGCTTGTGCACTGGGTGCTGCACTGAATAGAGCTCCTCATATTTCCCTCCATAAAACCATCTGCTGATTCACCTAGAACTCTGCCCAGGGGATGAGTGGGATAACTTTAATATACTGTGCTTTTCCACACCAACAACTATTATCTGCAGTGGGAAGAGTGACGTGAAAGAATGAAGTGGGAATGACTGTGTTTCCTGAAAACAAAAACCTGCTGTGAAGGAAGTGTTTAAAACATGTAGAAGGGCACTGTCAAATTACCAAGACTCACTACTGCATCTATTATAAAATTATAATAATACGGAGGGGACTTCTTTCTGCTAAGGAAATTACTTACTATATTGCTAATAATTAAAGAAAAATAAAAACCATATGACAGACTCAATTCAAGCATCTAATAAGCTTTGATAAATGGCTTCCATAGAGCTTGTGCAAATACAGATTAACTTTAAAAATGCTATTATCCCCAGCAGACAGATGTTCAGCTACTGAAGTCGAGAGACAATTATGGATAGTAGATTGCATGTTGAGTGGTACTGAAGGGCTGTCAGTGAAGATACACTTTGAGGGCTTCAAATAGCTCTCCCTGGCTCTCTCAGTGCCAGAAGCCTCTTTTTGACAAATCTGCATTGCATTTGAAGGAACCGAGAGGAAGTACCTTACCCAGTCAGTCTCTCCTATGACATGTTACACTCACGGGAAGACACGCAGTTTGCTCATTTGCTCATGAGGTGGTCATGGACTGAAGTTCACCTGGTGTTACCTGAATGGTTTCTGTAGCTTTAGTCACTCAGTGCAATGAAATGCTCACGAAAGATCTGAATCTTGACTGTCAGGCTGTACCTTTTCTTTCTCAAGCTATACTAATGCACAGGGAAAGATCCTAGAGTCACAGAATTTCTTCTGTCCAGGGTTAATGTTCAGTCCAGGGACCAAGTTAGGGAACAAAATCCACTTACCTGTTGTAGTGGAAAAGCTTATAGACTTCCTATATGCTTAAAATTATGATACAGACCATGTGGTACTTTCCCAAGTAATAGTATATATAGTAGATCATTACAACAGCTCTAGGAAAAACCACTTTCAATTACTTCTCCTGGTTTATATTTTTTCAGTTTTTAAATTTTGTGAACTGGAAGTAGTTAAGTCAGCTCTCACTTTAGTTTACAGTCTTGTCTGTGTGCTCTGCTGTAGGCACAGAGACTGACAAAGAGTTCTGAAAAGCTAGATGAGGAGATTAATTTGCTAATGATTAATTAACATATTTATGTATAGAGGGAAAAAGGAAAAAGAAGAGTCACTTATGGCTGAAATCCTGTCTTGAGTCCTAAATTTTATACAAAATTAACTTGTTAACATCCAGACAGTTGCTATATTAAAAAAAAAAAAGTTAAAACATTACTATTTGTTCCAGTTCTTCAATGTCCTGAATTATTAGTGGAAGCTGAAGAAGAATGAAAAACTGAGCCCCAGACGGTGATGAATATTTCTATGAGAAGTGCTAGGCAATTGGAATAAATCATTATGAAAAGTGAGGAACGTGTGAAACAGGCAACAAATAACTGGAGGGCACCCTTTTGTTACCAGACTGTATGAAAGTCTGCTTGTAACCATGGCAACTGGAAGGCCATATTTACAGCATTGCAACCAACAAACATTGAAAAGTAACTTACTGCACTTTTCTCATTCAAGCAATATTGGCTGCTTTCCCTGCTGTGCCCTCCAGACCTGTCCTGTGACCCCAGGTTCCTCCCTACACAGGGACAATCTGCAGTAGGGCCACTTAAGCCCTGCAAGTCTGCATTCCTCTCAAGTGGACTGGCATGCAGCGTTCCATTTTTCTCATTATTCACTCTGCTTTCAGTAAAAAGATTGAAGTTTTACAAAGTGGTCCAGCTAACCCACATGGGACAGGATGATAATTCTGATTTAACAAAAAGGGCGTGTCATCTAGAAGAGCAATAAACAGTGTGATAATCAAAGGTCAAATGATGCACTGAGATGTCCATGAAAACCTAATTTTGATCACTGTACCAAAGCATTCTGGAATTCTTTGGAACAAACATCCTGGAAGAAAGGTAACAAAAATTCAGTTTATTTTGTTTTTTTGTCCATAGACTCCATATAGCAAAAGTGATGCTGGATCTGAGTCTTAAATTAAATGACTACCAGTACTTTGCATGTAAATGTACATTTTCTAAAACATATGTAATTATTTTAAATCTGACTTTAATTCTGAACTCCATATTTTTTGTGTGTGTTGGTGGTGCTGGTCTTTTTTTCTTATTTGCCTGAAATATTATATTTCAGAAACCACTACCCCTTCTCATCAAACAACTCTCCAAATAACAAAATTATGAGTAGAAACCATGTCTCTGGCAATCTTCATTTAGAGGTCTTGGTTAATGGAGTGCAAGTAATAATTTGCTTCTGTGATTATATCTATGTATATAGATATCTAGATATAGATAGATATCTAGATAGATAGATGGATCGATGGATAGATGATGATAGATAGATAGATAGATAGATAGATAGATAGATAGATAGATAGATAGATAGATATCTTGCAGCCAGCTGTTTAGGTCAGAAAAAAAAAAGCCTGCACTATAACAGACATATTTGCCATAGCTACTTTATTTCTATTTACAGTGATGAAGAGAAAATTAGAATTTTTTATGGGATAACAAATTTTTGATAACATAGATATTCTAATACCATGTTTTGAAAAATGGAGAATCGTAGAATATCTTGAGTAGGAAGGGACCCACAAGGATCATTGAAGTCCAGCTCCAGCCCCAAGAATCACACCATGTGACACACAGTATATAAAGGATCATCATTGTTTTATTTTTTTGTTATAGTACATTGAAATTACTTGCATTTGAGTCAGTGTAAAGTCAAAAGCAAATTAATATAAACAATTGCAGCTTAGAACTAGCATTTATTCTTCACAGTGAATTTTAGATCTTTCTGCTGCATGAATTGTTACTAACATTAAATTCTTTGTCCAGAAGGAAATTTCCACTAACATTCATCAATAGCCATAATATTCCACTAGAGATCCAGTGCCTAGTACTTATCCTGCATGGGTTCTCAACACTTGTTATTGTTATTCTGTACCTATATTTTCCCCTGTGGTATAGAACCTATTGCTTAATTTTGTAAGTAAAAAAATTATATATATCATAATGTTTTAGCAGATGACAAATTCACAATCATTTGTGCGGCTTTTTTTACCTGAATGGCAAGTAGATTTCATAAGCCCATCTCTCATTTGCTTTTGTGCTCTAGGAGTTTCCTCAGCACCATGAAATGCTCACATTTTGCATGAATAAGAATCTATCAATGAAAAAAAAAATATTAAAATCCTACTTTGAAGAGAAGTTCTTCTGAGTTAGGAAGCTCTTGCTTCAACTGTTGGCAATTTCTCCCTCAAAGTCAAATATACTACTATAAAAATTCTTTCAGTCCCTAAATGCTGATTTGATAAAAACAACATGAAAGAAGGAACTGTTATTTTAATTTTCAAGGAGCTGAGGCCTCACAGTTGGTGTGGATTTAATTTAAAACATTGAGTTTTCACTACTTTGGGGGTCCAGGCTGTGCTGTTTTCTGTAATTGCCCTGATGAAGAATTATCTAGAACTAAAGAATGCAAAATACTTGAAGGAAAGCGATGAGCCCAAGTTAATATCAAAATCATTAAATCCCCAGCTGGGAGGAAGAATCACTCTTTTCCAGTTCCTGGAAAAGAAGTCAAAGTTGCCACAAAGAGCAAGTCTTCCAGTTGCCTGAAACTAATAACTAGACCTCTGTCTTGTCAAGAGCTATGAAAGACTATGCAAACTATGCACTCCCTGAAATATTTGGGATTGAGGGATAACCACAGTTGGTATGGTGGCAGGGTTTTTTAATCTGTTTTAGTTACAGGAGAGCTGCTAAATGGCCTGGGAGACATCCTGCTGGGAGACACTCTCACGTCCTTATCCCAAGCACTGCCTGCCTCCCACTATGTTCCAATGGCTCTTCTTGAGGGTTTACAACAAGGTAAAGCAGCTCTTTATAAATGAGCATGAAAATGATGCAGGTGCACAAAAACACTCCCTCAATGGATACTGTGTGTGCAGAGACTCCAGTTCACCTGTTACTCAAAAGCAAGCATAACACGAAGAACATACTGAGTAAGAACATACTGAGGCTGTTTGTTGAATCATGACCCTGCACCATTAGATTAAAAAATACTTTTTTTCTTCCAAATACCGAAACTTTGATTCTTACGTGTTAGCCCAGCTCGTTGAAAGGATATGTCCTTCTCTGTGTAATCAGGTGGCTGACATCCTTTCACATCATTTTTATTTTACTGTTTCTGAACGGGAGCTGGCCGGGGTATTGCGCAAAAACATTTCTGTCTCCCAGCTTCCCATTTCATATGACTGAAGCAATGACTTCAGCACAGCATGATGGAGAAAGGGCAGATTGAACAGATGATTCAGAGGTGAGATGAGGACAAACGTGCTCGAATTGGGGGGTGGGGAGGGGGTGATTCTTGAGTGAACTTATATGAGGTTTTCACAAATAATGAATTTTCTTTGTTTTCAAACTCCACTTGTTTTTCTGAGCATGAAAGAATTGCTGGAAAATTTGTTTGCAGCTATTTTCGTAGCTAGCAACAACAATTCATTATATTAATTCCACACAACTACTACTTTTTCTCATCAGTTAAATAGTTTAGTTGAACAAATGCTGTATGTGTCCTGATTTGGTTGATTTAAATATATTTACTATGTTCTGTTCCAAAACAAAATGGAAAATGCAGCTTTGACTCAGCAGAGAATTTAGTAGTAAACAGCTCAGAATAATTATTTAAGACAGGCTGTAATCTACTTGATCATGAAATATTCATGGTCATACGTAAGAATAAATGTCAGTACTGCAACATCTTCTTTTGCTATCTAGGACATTACCTGTGAATTGTTTGAGCAAGAATTTCCTTGCACAGGCTTAAGTAACATTTCTGCCTGCAGTAATGTGCTAAACAGCTTTGTTTGTGGTGCTATCCTGCACTAATCAATCCTCTTGGCTGTGGTTATGATTATTGTTCTCCTCACTTTTTGTAAAACACGGGTAATGCTTGCTGGTGAGCAGGGATTTGATGTTTGAGCCCTGTAAAAAACTTGCATGATGCTGAACATCTTGCATGTAAACTTAGTACAAGGCAAAGCTCTTTCTTGCTTTAAAGGCAATCTATTAGCACAATATCCTCAAACTAAACGGAACAAAGCTGGAAGTTGCATGGGAAAAAAAAAATTAAAAGGCTGCCTTGTTGTCAGAAACTTATCAATTCTGGATGTTGCTTTTCACTGAAATTTTTATGCAATATTATATTGCATGTTTACATCCAGATGTAAATAGCACTCAGTGGGCTGTGAGATTTCACGTAGAGAGCATGGAGGTTTGCAGTAGGCTGCTTTGCAATAGTGGGCCAATTCCCAGCTGGAATAATCTGGAGTAGGTCCTAGTGAACTTTACATCTATTGCATCTGTCCTAGTGATTATATAGTTCCAAGCATTTGCACAAACCAGTGTCAGGAGACAGTGTGAGGGTAAAAAAATCTTTGGTCTGATTCAGTGCAGACATTTTTATGTGAATAGGGAATATTACTATTTTTCACTATTGTTATATTGTAATTAATGGTGAATTATTACTGTTATTATTTTTATTGTTATTATTAAAGCAAAAGCCAAGGTAGGCAAAACGTAGGCACACAATATGACCCACAGATCAGCTTCTGCCAGGGGATGAGGTATCATGGCACCACTGGGACTGGGCTTAGCAAGTACAGAACAGCTTTTCCCTGCACACATGCATCACACACCTGTGCTTGAGGCACCCTTACCATTTGGAGTACCAGTGAGCTGATGTTGGCACCCATCTTTTATCTCATTGATGCTGGAAGTTATTTGATGCTGTTCTTGTGGGCTCCACCTAAACCTACTCAGATGACACATGAAGCAAGGTTTGCATCCTACTCAGCCCAGGCATTGCAGGTATGACCCCCACCTGAACACTCAGTGTGAATAATGCACTCCCCCACTTTCTGGCCATCAGCTGGCAAAACAGGAATCAGAACGGAGCCCAGGGCTTCCAAGAGGACTTTGTTCACTCAGTGCATCAGTGAATTGTGAGCCTATGTTTATAAACATGCTCCAAGTAGCAAGCTGGCATCATCTCAGCCTCAGTAAATATCAGAATCTGATGTTCTAACTCTGATAAGAGATCCTTTGTCCACCAATGGGTTTCGTTTGAATTCAGAATTATTTTTTTCAGGTACAGCATAAATTATATATATTGTTCCTCTTACACAAGTAAGCATATCAGAATCTAACCTACATTTTGTTAACAATCTGTTGATAATGAAATGGAAAAACACTTTTTTCAGATCTACATTAAATTGTCTTTTTTTGGGTGAAACTAGTTGGTCACATATCTGTGTAATGCTCAGGTCTCATGGGAGGCTAGAAACATATTTTGTTAAATACTTCTACATATGTCAGAGGAGATTTGTGCTTATTAATTAGCACATTGAGAAGACTATTTCAAGAACATGTGTGGGAGTAGTCTACCTTATTAGGGACTATCAGAAATCTTAGATCAACATAGTTTGTATATACATTAATTTTTTGATGTCTATTACTTCATCTAGATACAGCATTTATTGAAACAATTGACCTAGTTCTCAACTTCAGAGTCTGAGACTACAGTGATTCTTCATATCTCAGCCAATTTAGCATGTTGGATATCACACAATTATCAAAAGCATCAAGATTAAGAATAGAAAAATAAATAAAAATATTAAAGGAATATTATTATCAACTAGACTGGCTAGCAACATCGTATTTCCAATATGAATATCTAAATTAATTAAGAAGGGGGGAGTAGGTCATTAATACTGACCACAGATTTTAATTAATTTTCTAGTTATTCCTTTTGCTGGCATTCAAGAATAGGTGAGCACCTGATAAATTTTGAATTGCAATAGCAACCTGGTAAAAATAAACCTTCTATTATCTTCTGCCTTCCTCCTGAAAAGAGGATAATTCATACAAGAGATTCCAGATAATGAAATATCATAAATGAAAAGGATGTTTCTGAAGTTAGGCCAACCAAGGCCTCTATCATAGTGATCTAGTTTTTAGGTTAGTGTCTGAGCTGATGTCCTCAGAGATATGTCACCCTGTGTTTTCATGGAAACTTTCAGTGCAGTGAAAGAATCTGCCCTTTTTATTCACCAATCTTTTCATTGTTCTCCTTGATTTCCTCCTATTCCATATTCTGTTTCTATGCAATCATTTTAATAAAAGCTGTAAAATACAGAGTAGTCGCTATTATAATTTATTATCTTTGTAAATAAAAAAGGAATTTAACCGTTTAGTGGATTAGACACCTAAGCAGGAAACTCTAGCCCAGTATAAGCAAGCACAGGCTTTTTAATGTACCAGCACCACTGTTATAATAAATTCCCTGCTCACATATCCTGCTCTTGTATTAGACCCCTGCCTCTAATGTTCCCTATTTCTGCTCCCAGTTGTGTTGGTTCTGTGCAGGCCCAGAGTAATTAGTTGTCAAGGAAGAGTACTTTTGAAGTAAGATGCATCAAGTGAGGTGCACATGATATGTGTGGAAGGATGTTATTTTAAAAACATTCTCCTTGATAGTGAATATCAGGAAATTATCCTTGAGACATGGAAGCAACTTCAGATAGAGCAGATGGGGAGACAGGAGAGTGGAATGGAAGGGAAAGAAGATATACAGGAAGGATGTGGAGGCTGATTTCTGGCTTCCTGACTCTAACATCCCCAAAGAAAAGGATTTACTCTGTGTCCTACTGCATGCAACATTTTAAAATTCTGTATTTCTCTAAAATTTAAACATTTTTGAACACCAAATCTGAGAAAAAGCTGCTTCACTGTCCATCTTCTCAGACTCTTGATGATCATGGTTTCTCAAAGGAAGCTTATTTTCATTTGTAGTGTTTATATAAGAAAGTCTTTATCAAAACCAGAAAACTAAACCTTTAATTTATACTACAAATCAGAAGATAATGGATTTTTTAATTTGTCTTAGTATTTTCCAATTAGTTCAGTTAATGTGACTAAATGCCATATCCAGGGACATTTAAGGAATCCTGCTTCCATCCTTTGGTCAATTTCAGTTAGAGGAACTGCAAACTAATCAAAAGATATTTCTTTTCAGTCTGGCTCTGTACAATATAATGTCATGAACACAATTTTTTCTAAGGACCAGATTCAGACTTTTAAAGGAAGTTTTATTCCCAGTAAGAAATTAAGCACTTAACAACCTATTGACTTTGAAAATTTCAAAGATTTAATCAAATGCATTATTGGATGGACTTGAACTAAGAGCAAGCTGGTTTTGATTCAAAGCCCAATCATTTCTATTCACACCAATGAGTTGTTTTTAAACCAGGATATGATTCAGTGATTTTATAGATGCCTATGAAAGATCACTTAACTACACAGATATCTATGAGGGTAATGTGCTAACCTAGACTATCAGAATGTCATTACAACCAATTACCATTACAACCATTAGAGGAGTTTTAACAACTTAAAGAAATAATAGAATCAGAATTATTTTGGTTGGAAAAAAAACTTTGGGATCACTGAATCCAACTGAATCCTAACAGTGCCAAGTCAACTGCAAGAAAGATTCCAAAAAAATCTTGTAAACATGAAATACATCACTGACAAATGAATGAAAAGCTTAAAATAAAATAAAATAATTATGATAATATGCATAAAGGGCTATTTGAATGTTAGTTACATAGGACAGGAAAAATACTTACGTGCTCATCTCTATTCCCAGCTAATAAACATTTCAATCTCTTATGCTTATTTCTGTAATCATAAATTTTGTAATAAAATCCCAACTAATCTAGTGGAACTTTTTTGTCTTGGTCTTAAATGCTTCAGTAGTAAAAAGATAATACATAAAAAATGTAAATCAGGCTAGAGGGAACAGCAAAGAAATACAAGGGGACAAACCCCCAGGGTTAACATGTGCTAGAGAAATATTTATTTTAAAATAGGTCACCTTTGCATCAATTCTTTGATAAATGTTGTCATTAAGTGCTTATAATAGTGCCTAAGAGTATGAACTCAGAACTGAAGTACATGTGCAGCTTTTTTAAAAAATCCCATCCCTTCTTTAAGGTATTTACAATCCATTCTGTCAGACTGAGTGAGGGGTAAAGAGACAAATAGAATAGAAATAAGAGAATGAGGTGATGATATCAAGAGAGTTCAGCAGAAAAGAGGTGTGTCAACACTCATTTCACTTCTTTTGTACAAACACATTCAATTTATACCTCTACTTCTTTGCTGTGTAGTACTCAGGAGGAACAAACCCCATTTTGTGTTGCCACATCTTCTCTATATACCTATACAACAAAGAAACTCTTAAATTTTTTTTGAATCTCATATCATAGATATAAGATTATAAGATATAATAGATATAAGTATTGACAGAAAAAAAAATGCTGATTTTTTGCAGAGGTTCTTGTCCTACAATTGGAAAGCATGGAAACAATACACTCTGTCCAGCTGCTGGTCCTCATAATGTGAACACAGAAGATTATTGTATAGCTTCCAAACTAGCAAGGCACTGTATAATATATTGTATTATTATTATGCATTAACATATGCAGTAATATATGTAGCAATGCATGTGCCCATAGAACATTCCAATATAAATAGATCACAAGAAAGCATTCCTGACGAACATAATTCTTTGCATGTATCCTCAGCAAAAGAGGTTTGAAAAGAGCTCTGACACAATGTCTCTAGTACTAAAGGATATGAAGGAAATGTACAAAAGGTGTGCAGCACTGCTGTAGAATATTTTACAGATAGCTGTGTATTGATAATTGCTGAGTTATCCCATTGAAACAATATCTATAAACATAACCTAGATCTACACCAAATCAGCAGTAGGCTGTCTGACCTATATCCCTGCAGATGCAGAGAAAGGGGCACCTCACTTTATACTCTAAATATCCCCACTTAAAGTCTTAGACATGATTTTTGTTTTTCCAAGCCCCCCCTTTTTTTTGCCCAAATAATGATGAAATGGAAAGCATTTTGATGGGAGATGTATTTTTCCTGCTGACTTACCACTTTTTCTGAGTATTGGTAAATTGCTTACTGATTACTGACTGAAAGGACTGATCTGCTGCATGTTTGCAGGCTTGGAATTAGTCAAAAGGTACCTAGGATAAGAAGTGGGAATGCTTTCTGGGTTTCTGTGCCTCTGAATTAAAACATGTAAAAGTTCAGTTTATATTGTCCCCATCATTTAATAACTGTCAGGATGAAACACAGAGATATTTCAAGATATTACATAAGAGATATTTCAGCCTGAAATTCCCATGCCTAATTTAAAAGACAATAATCTGTTTCCTGCCACTTCTTTTTGAACTGAACATTGAATGGTTTGCATATTCCTGAAGAATTCAACACATCAGACCGCATTGTACCCTTTATGCTTCCCTTGCTCTAATCAAAACTGATTAATTATTCCTCTCTCCTGCTACCTGTGACACGTGTTTTATCCAGAAACTTAAGATATTACATCTTTAATGCTTATTATTTGGTCCATGATTAACTGAAAGCTAATAAAAAAAGCATCACCATCTACCTTCTTCATAGATCCTTCTTACAACCAGAAGAAAATGTTTCTCCTACTTTAATTGAACAAACACCACCTTGGAGTAGTCTATCTCAATAGCTCACTGACTGGGCATGACTAAGAAACTCACTTTAGAAAGAGATTAGATTAAATCCTTAATCAAAGGAGTGTGAAGGCAGTGATTGAATCAATGAAGGAACAAGCACGTAACAGGGTTTAGATCTGAAGAGGCAAGGAGCATGTCCCTTGATCCCACATCCTTCTTACACGTTTCATAAGGACATGTGTGAGCCTGAGGGGGTAAACAGTCTCCATTTGCTCTGGCCATTAGAGGTGAGGGAGAGATATGAGGGAACCTATGGGCTCCACAAGTTCTGCAGAGGTAGGTGACAGGTAAACCCTTGCACGGCTCATTAGAGAAACAGCCCAGAATCATGTCAAGGATTTGAACCTCCACTGTGCATTTTCATCTCCTCGCAGCAAGGAGTGTAAGATTCATTACCAGGATGATTCATACACTGACTGTCAGGAGGTTCATCGCATGGCAAGAGGGCACTTAGATGCCTGAATGGGAAAATTAAATATTTTGGGGAGATTTCTGTTCATAACATCAACACTAACAAAAGCGTTGACCCACCACTTGGGATGAATTTCTGTAATCTTTTTTTTTGTTTTCCTGCACGTTGCCATCCTTGATTCTGTACTACAGACATGCCTTCAGAGTAGGCTGTTTCAATAATATTCTATTCTGAAATGACTGAGCATGGAAAACTGTAACTGGAAGAAAATAAAAATATTTTAAAATATAATGGAAGTCTTTGAAAGACTGTGTACCAAAAGATGCTTTGATTTATGATGAACATGATGAACAGAAACTCTAGGATGCACAGATGAAATTACAATTGTATTGTATCCAGACAGCTCTGAATACCTACAGCAGCTTGGCTAGTAGATGATCCTATCAACTTCACATATACAGAGTATTAAAAGCAGTACTTGGAGTACAAAACTGGAAGTCTCCTTGGATTTTTCTGGTAGTTGACAAGGGACGTTTGACATAACCTTCCTAACTTCTGCTCCAGTGAGAAAATACTTCATCAGGATTTAGCTCGAGTACCAAGGACCTGTCTAGAGTATTCCTGAACCCCAACAATAAAATCTCATTAAAGTAAAGTTTTATGAGCAGGTACCACACCTTTGGTTTCCATCAAAATAACATTTTTCAGAGGGTTATGAGTGAGTAAAAGTCTGGGATTTAAAATGGAAGGTGATTTGTAATGTTTCCTGTACCAATTATTGTAGACATATCTGCTTTTTTAATAATAGCCTGTTTCATACTTCACTGTATATATTGAGCTGTATAGGGTGTTAGACACTTACACAATTATGTAAGTTCCACAAAGGTAAGTACAATTTTGTATTCAAAAGATGTTGGATGCAATTCCAAGCTTTGAACATTTTTCAAAGCTCTAGTTGCCATATCAAGTTTATAGGTAATAGGGGAGGATGACAGGTATAAAGAAATAGATAACAGAAAGAAAAAGAACAAGAGCTATTAAAAAGAAGAATTTTCTTATGAATCCACTTGCAAAAAGAATCTATTCTGTAGGAAGAGCATCTGTATATTGGCAGCATTAAAACATATGGCAATGTATTTTTAAGATAGTAAAATACATATTCTTTTAAATATGTGTAAGAATATGGCAGATAATGTACACTTTTTGTAAATGTCTATAAATATTTATTAATGAAATATATTGAAACATATACTTGTCAAGTATATGGGTTTTTTTTAATAAAGAATTCATAATGTGAAATACTTAGCAGTCTTACTAGATGACTCAGAGGAACAGGATATCTGAGCAGAATGTTAAGCGTGTGACTTCCGTCGATTTCAACAAGAGAAGGATTTTCATTTTAAAAGTACAAAAGCAATAGTGCATTGTTTCTGTAACTTATATTGAAAAGCATCATCAGTTAGTCACCCTCACGCTGGCGCTCTTTATTATATCCGGACTCTCAGTAACTATCCAGACAGACAAAAAGGCTCTTTTCAAATTTCTTCCTTATGTATCCAAAACTATGGTACTCACAACCAGTTCTGACTGACATGTCCCTTTTCTGCTGGAAAACAAACAGTTTATCTTCATCCCTACCTAAAAATAAAGAGGAGAGTGGCAAATGAAAGGAGTATGGAGCTGTGATTATTTACCAATTTGCCACTGTAGTGGGGAAGTGTTTTTCTGTGGGATACTGACTGTCAGTGTGATTTGTACATTAAGCTGAAGTTAATTAGTCTATCTTTGATCTCTGTAGAAACTGTTTAGAAATAAATGGCTCCTTTTTCACTCAAAACAAGCTAAGGAAATACGTTCCTCTGTTTGTGGTTTCTTAAGGCTGAATGTAAGAAAAGACCATCAAATTGCCTTGTCCCACAACCAAATCAATAAAGGCATTCTGAGATAGTTGTCTCCTTTTGTCTGGATAGGAAAGATTCAAATCAGATACACATCAGGCTTCATTAAAATTTTCTAACTCTTGTGACCTAATTTGAATTTCTGAATTTCAGATGTCTGCATTTAAGGTGATCACCTCAGCTTAGTAAGTAATAGGAAAAGGATGGCTGGTAGCTCTAGATCTATCTCTTCTAAGACACATAGATACCCAACAGTACTACTATTTGTTCGCTGTTTTCTGTAGTTTTGGGGAAGACTGGGGAAGATTGATAACAGCAAAATCCAGAAGCAAATAAATATAATGGTTGTACATTAAATGGAGACAGGAAATATGTATTTCTATTTTTAAAATTATATGAAAAAGATAGCGAGTTGAAATTAATCCAAGAACTAAAGCATTTTCATGAAAAATATTACCAGGGAGCATTCAGCTAGACTTATCATCCACCAGAGTAGCTGGAGCAGACAGCCTTAGCAAGTCATCTATAAGTTTTTTGCTAATTACTTTCTTCAGTCTGCTGTAATCTGGGGGGAGAGGCATGCACATACAAATCATGACTGACTTGTATTCTGTTGTTAGACGTGATATTGACTTGTGTACATCCAAGTGTTTTTAGGTGAAAGATGCCACGTAGCAATGGAAGACACTAGGAAGTATGCTTAACAAGAAGAAGCAGAAAGGAAACTTCTTACTTATCAGGATTCCCTTTCCCTTATTCTCCTTTTTATTTTTATTCAGATTTACAGAAACCTTTAATGTTTGTACAGCTTTTGGATGGGACAATTTTATTCATAGTAGTTTATGTACGGTATTATATTTTGCACTGGGGACCAAAACAGTATTGATGCTTTAGTTGTTGCTGAGCAGTGTTTACACTGCATCAAAGGTTTCTCTGTTTCTCACTCCATTCCACCAGCCAGCAGGCTGGAAATGCACAAGCTGGGAGAGGACACCAATGAGACAAGAGACATTGACTGACCAGAGTGGTATCCCATGCCATATGATGCTGTACTCAGTGATTAAAGCTGGGAGAAAGAGGAGGAAGGGGGAAAATTCAGACTGACGGTGGTTTGTCTTCCCAAGGCACTGCTAATGCGTGATGGAGCCTGGCTTTCCTGAAAATGACTGAACATCCAGCTGCATTAAGGGAGTACTGAAGGAATTCCTTGTTTTATTTTACTTGTGCATGGCTTTGCTTTACCCATCAAACTGTCCTTATCTCAACACACAAGTTTTCTCACTTTTACACTTCAGATTCTCTCCCCCATCCTGGTGTAGAGGAGTAGGTAAGCATTTTTTTATGGCTTAGCCACCTTCCCGGGGTTAACACCCAACAGTGCTCTAATCAGACCATCCTGGATGGTGGTTTAACAATGTAGAAAATTCCTAAATTTTTTTTTTATTTATTTTTTTTTATTTAAGGAAAATAGGTCTCTTGAAACTTATCTTGTGCTCTGGAATTATACTATCATCCAGAATTTTAAATACCATGAAAATTGCATAGAGTAATATTATTTATGTTCAGCAGTAAATTTTGAACCTCATTATCTTGACAGATTTAATTTTCAAATATAATTAATTAATCACAAAGATTTCTAGTTTCAAGCCATTAGAAATCTGAAAACATGTCCAAGGCCAATATAACATAGTAATTGATCTTACTTATATGCCACTTATAATACACACTAAAAGAAAAACTTCACCAGGGAAAAATAAAATTGCTTCCTTGCTATAACCACATGTCACCATTAAGAAGCTTCTGAGTTGATTTTATAACCTTTTGAAAGTAATCATGGAAATGCTGATACACCCCTAGTGAATTAAGCACACACAACCTTAAGTGAGTGGTGCTGCAACTCTCTGGGGTGTCCTGTACTTCACATGTCACTGTCAGCTGGTAGTGACAGCTGTCATGTGGGGAGCAGAGGGTGACAGAACAGAGAGGAGCCCCATCACAGAGCTTCAACCCATGGCACTGGGCCTACCTGGGAAAACAACTGTTTATGAGATATGCTAAAAAGCAAGAAGAATGCATAGATACAGCTGAGAGCATCTATTGTTAACTGACATAAAAGGCTCTATTTCCTCTTTTATATCTGGTGGGTTTAAGTGACACACTGCAGTGGGAGCCAGAAGGAAATATCCCTGAGAAGTAGGAGAAAGTAAAAAAAGTGGGAGAAAGCATGGCCAGTGAAGTGGATTGTAAAGATGCCATTTCCAGACATGTTCTAAATGGGTAACAGCAAGATCAGCTTACATTTGTCAAGGCAAGGAAAGTACATTTCCACGATTGAAAAGTGAGCTGGCAGAGCACACACAAATTTCAGTTTTGTGGATGGTTAGAAAAGAGTGCATTTGAGGCTGAAGTTACATTGGAATCACTAGTAAGTGATTTTTAATTGTAAAATTAGAGTGTAATTTAGTTTGTTGGAAAGGTACATTACACCTCAGCCAGCTCACTGAAGTGCAAGTGGCAACCTCCCATGTCAGCACAGTGATCAGTGTGTGTGTGTGCACTAAGCAAGTGTTTGCTGTACATGACACATTGCAGTTGTACTCAGCTATCTTGGGGGGACAATTTGGGTGTCCATACTGGGCTGAGGGAAAAAACCCCAACCCATAATTATATTCTGTGACTGTTTTTTTCTGAATCTCTTTCCTTTTCTTTCAGAGTGGGGATTCTACTGCCTCTGTATTTCAGGCCACCTGCCTAATAAATTAAGGGGTAAGTGGAAGAGCTGCTGTGTATCTTGAAGAAAAGCTTTTTCATTTTTTCCTTTCCAGTACTGCAACACACATTGCAATAAAGAAACAATAGAGATTTTTTGTGTTCCAGTGGTTGTGGGTTGTGGTTAGGAAGACATGGAAAGTATGGTACTCTTTTGGTGAGTCTCTGTAACAATGTCCTGACAGCCTTCACAAGCCCAGGGACTTCCCCAGGGCTATTCCACATCCTTGGAAGCAATTCATCAGGAAGGGAAAATAAATTTACAGGCTGATGGGTTCATACTTTTTCATTTGCAGGAGGGCACAGAAAGGTGGCTGTAGAGATATTAATGTACATGTTCATGGACTGTTTTAAAATAAGTCCATCCCACATGAAAAACCATCATTGCTCCAGCTGAGATGGTGAGTAAAAAATGTATATTTACAATTTCTGCCACCAGACTACAAGCAAAATAAGGACCCTGGAAAAGTATGCAGACCATGTTTTCAAAGGAGGTAAAGCTGAATTTGCAGGAACATGGGGTGTGGCCATGAGGATTGACAGTGTTTTGTCTTCCATGCTTTGAAAAGAACAAGAGTGATATAGATATGCACAGCAGAGGAAGGTTCATTCACAGAAATGTTGTCACACAGTCCCTGTTCCCCTCTCTGCTTTGTCATGTCACTGCCAGATGAAGACATCTTCAGGGGAAGAGGTGCTGCAGGCTCTTTTCTAGAGATTTTCACCTGTGTTAATCTGAACCCCAAACCACTTCAGTGAAAACAGAGTAGGTAGCAATACTCCAGGAATGTTCTGGAACACAGAACCATTTGGTCACATACCCTTTTAAAGGCAGCTTGGACTCCTCTGCTAAAACCCAGCCAGCTGCTGTGCCTTCTGATACGCTGTGCCTTATCACAGATTTGTGCTATGCTGGAGGGTGCAGCCATTTGGAAGTATTTAATTTTCCTTGTGGCAGTGGATGATAATGCCTTCCTGGACTTCCTACAGACTCATGAGCTCTATAATATATCTTTGCAGATGTCAAGAAATACAGCTTGGATGTTCATGGCTATGTCACATGGCTCCATAGACAAATCCTTACTTCTGTTTTTGATAGAATCTTGCACACAGACAGGTAATATAAACATGATTCCAGCCCAGAAGCTTATCCAAAAGTGGAGGATGCAAACCCAACTTTCTGTAACTCATGTCTTTTTGATGCTTATTGCATGTATGTGTGTTTTCACTCCTCTGCTCTCTCCTTTGTGCTCTTAATTTTTTATTTGTAGGTAAAAAGTTTGTTTTAGTGTGTTACATACAAACTGAGGAGATAGAGCTGCCTAGCCAGGCCAGTGTTGTGCTAGGATGTGCAGGAAGTATCAGAAGACCTTGAGATAATTTATGCACAATAGCTGTTGCATTTTATTGGTTTGCATTTAATGAGGTACTATTGAAGAATTTGGAAGCATGGCCTTGAGGATCATTTAACATCATGAATCATCCAAATTCAACCTAATTATAGAAGCGTATGAAGAAACTAAAAATGTTCCACATTGGACTGCAGAAAAGAGTGTGCAATTTAACACAAGATGAAATGTCCGCAGGTGTTTTATGAAGAAAGTGACTCAGAGACTCAGCAGAAGAAAAGTTAAGCCACATTCCAAAAACTGGATACCCACAATGATGCTGGCTTTAACTATTTTCTGAAAAAAATTCGAACAATTAATGCCATTATTTTATTTTTGATATATTAAAAATTATTTAAGATTACATTCCATTCATGTTCATGGTTAAGGACGTGTTAGCAGATTGGGCAGGCTAACAGGATTTTTCAATATAATTTTATTTTTTACATGATTTTTGTTAACACAAACCAAGACTTAATAAAAACTCAATTAAATATTTTCTGATTATATCCTTGGAAGAAGATACTCCATTGTTATTCTGTAGAAATGACCTTCAAGGCCTCTTCCCCAGATACTAATCACTGGGTGAGAAGCCTAACAGAAAACTGCCTGTCATGTTTGGGCAGTTTCTACTTTTCCATAACTCCCATTGTGGATCTACTGCAACAGCCTGAAGCAGCTCCAGGGACCACAGCCAGAACCTCAGAGAAAGGACAGTGGCAGAGTAGAAGAAATGGAGTCCAAAGTATGATTAAAAAAATGCATAAATAATATTGATTTTGATGTGTAAATGGAAGTGTTGTATATTGGATATTTGAATCCTTGCATAAGACTCATGTCTCAGCTGTATCTTTGCCTGATTTCCAGTTCTGTCATTCAAGATAATAACAATATCATGCAGATACTTCAAATGAAAATGATCTAAAGTGTTACAAGTTTCCAAAAGAAAAGACTCAAAAATCTTACACAGTTCAAAAAAGATTAAGGTAGAACATACTGTAGTCTTTAAATCTATAAATGGATGCTGCAAAAAGAGAAACAACCCATTCTTCATTATCCATGGGGAACCAAGTAAGAAGCAATAGGCTTATTTAAAATAAGATCCATTCCTAATTTAAAGGACAGTTAAGCCCTGGAACATATTTAGGCAAGTGTTCCATACAGGAGAGGTTTTCAGTACCAGTCATTTGTTAGATAATAGATAATTCCTCTGGATGAATTTTATAACATCTGAAGCACTGCAATTCAGTTTTCACTATCTTAGAAGGATGCTTCTTGTCTCTGATTGCATATCCTTATGAAAAATGTTGAAAGGTATATTTTAAAGTCATGCATAACCAGTCAGAATTATACATATATGTCACTTTGTTTTGCCAATTGTTTTTGTGCAGTGAATTGTTAAACTAGACAAATGAATACATGATTTGGATGAGAAAGAAGAACCTTTTGGATTAATATTTTTCAGTACTACAAGCAAGAGGTTTATGTTTAAATGAAAGTTAAATATGTTTGTGACAGAGTCAGGGGCTAAGAATTTCAGGATTTCAGTATTTCAGAAATAACCAGATTTCTTAGCTCCATCTAGAAGCCTTCTGGGGTATGTTGTCAAGTCAGGAGGGGATGACTTTACCTTTCTGAAGAAATACTCTTTTAAAGTGAAAATAAATGTCATGGAGAAATCATAACAGTGAGTTCACGTCTCAACAAAGCGTATGACCATTGACCCAGCTGTTGTCAGAAACAAGCACAAAGGAGGAAATGCTGCTAAACATTTTCCAGAAACATCGGCAATATCTTGCAAAGAATTGAAGCAAACTGGATCAAAAAATAAATATTTCTGTATTATGAATGCTTCCTGTGAATATTATGTATATTTATCCTCAGGAGTGCACAGAGATTGTCTGTAAAATGTTGTACATGTGATAATGCTAAAGCAGCTGAAAACCATTAAGAAAGCTCAGGCAAAAAGGGTGAGTCATGTGTTTGCGTCAACCAAAAATTTTGAATCTTTGAAAGTGCCCATAAATATTTAATATCACAGTAATAGGATTCTATTTTTCCACACATTTAAGTGAGTCAAGTTTCAGAAGGTCAGCTTTGAACTTGGGAACCTCCATTTTTACACCTCCAGCTTTACAAGTAAGTGTGCTGCAGCGTGCTTTGGATTCCCTTCAGCATTAAAGGATGGTCTGTACATGTGTAAGGACTTCTTTCTAAGGTTGCTTTCTCTGCTGCTTTGGACCCTCCTGCCTGTTAGAAGGTGAACTGCTGTTATTTAATGTTTCTCACCACTCAGACTTACAACTTTGGTAACATACTGAAGAACTTGCAATTTCCTCATTTATTAGTCACCTTATTTTGATGGAAGTTCCGTTTCAATTTTCATTAATAGATCTGATTCAAAGCCTGAGCAAAGAACAGACAGAAAAACTATATATGGCTTTCCTCCTCTTAATTTCACCACTGATCTTATCTCTGTGAAGTCAGAGCAAGGCAGATGTCTTTAGGGAAAAGCAATTAAGAAGCAACTCCAAATGTACTTTTGCTTCTTTGTTTGTTTGTGAGGTTTTTTGAGGGTTTTTTTAGGGTTTTGTTGTCGTTGTTTTGTTGTGTAAGACTTCTGCAAAGCAGAAGTGTAATCAGTGTAATCTTTTCTCATATGTGAAAGAACCAAAAGGCTGGAATCAAGCTGACATAACAGTAGAAAAAAAAAAAAAATAGTGTCTTCTCATCTAGTATTTATTGTTGGGTTCTTTGTGACCTCATGTCCCTGGAATGGAATTGTGGCAGAAGTACTATTCTTCTAAATATTAAAAGTGAGTGTATCTAGCTCTTTTTACTACTGTACATTTCATTGTAGTTCTATGATGGAGATTTTTTCCTTGAGTGCAGGAGTAAATAATTTTAAAAGTTTACTTATGTTTGGGAAAAGCAGGAGAATATAGCTCAGACTGCAGATTGTGGCAGTCCAGTGTTTAAGAAAACCCACCTGAATTCAACATTTTCTGGAACCAAATATTGCTAGTTGAAGGAAAGCTTCAGATCTTGTAAACTGAGAATATGGAGTGCAAGGGAACATTTTGCAGGCTTATTCTTGAGTGTTTGGTGGATTTTTGCTTTCCCTGAGGATGACCTTTTAGTCATAAACCAAACAAAACAGGACCTACAAGCTGAGTACAAAATCCTTGTGATGGCAGCAGTGGCAGATCAGTGCTCAGGTACCAGAGCCTTGAGTTCAGTGAGCATTCAGTAGGAGATTTATGCCCAATAAAGATCACTGGCTGAAGCAGCAGTTAACAAGACTGACTGCACTCATCTCAGGGACTTGTGCTTCCGTTCCACCTTTTTGACAATAAAAATATTATTCTGAGAACAAAGCTGAGAAATCAGTGCTGGGGAAAATCTGTTTGTTGCACTAAGTAAATCAGTCATATATAAGATAATCAAGAGGCAATAATGTTATGTAAGTTAATAAAATAAAATAAAATAAAATAAAATAAAATAATAAAAGCAACATATGTGGACTAAAACATGCATATTACAGTAAGAGTTAAATAAAGAACTAGTTTTAGCTTCATTTCTAGTTCAGATAAATCTTGTGACTGAATAAAATATTATATGAAAAGTTATGGTGGAGTGGAGGCCTTCTGAAAAGAAGGATAGTTAAACCATTTTATGGCCCAATGCTGAGCTACCAGTGGCTTTCCCAGATCAGTACCACTCCCAAATGCTCATATCTGTAGCAGAAAAACTGGAGAAAACCTCTAGGTTTACTCTAGTCCTTAAATATTAGAGGTGACAATAAGCTGCTTGGGGAGAAGGGGAGGACTGAATTTAAAATGGGACTGAAGAGCATCTTTGGTTTCCTCAGGCCTCTAAACTCCAGCCTAAAATCAAACATAGGTTGAAGCTGAATGAGTTTGTGTTAGGCATGTAGAGGCAGCCCAAATTGCCATCCACTACTGGGTCCTGCACTGATCCAGAAGATCAGTTCTGGAAATGAATTTCCCTCCCATTGATGGCTTTTTTGGTCAGATTGATGAGCAGTCTTGTAGCATACACATGGGATGCCGTCTGGATGAGGGTAAAATGAATGTGCAGTGGGAGTACATTAATTATAATCGAATGGAGTTGTTTTGAAGTACTTCCCAGAAATGCTGTATTTGAACCATCATCTTGTACAGGAAATCACCAGTGCTGGGGATTTTGGTTGAAGGCTCCAGAATAATAGCTTGGGTTTTGGTCCATTGGTCAAACTGTCTATTTGGACTACATTTGATCTAAAGCCATGATAAAATTAATGCTTTACATAATGGCAGGCATTACACTGTATATATAAATATATACTAGATACACATCCTGAGTTACTATTTTACTATGATTCTGATTTTTCAAAATACATACTTGAAAAATACATTGCATGAAAATAAAACAAAACTGCATTTCAGCTAAAAGCATCAGACATTTGAGTAACAAATTATTTCTTGTTACGGAGACTTGATACTGTAAAGAAACATCAGCAAGTCATCCTGAGGAGTCTAAAAGTGATCTAGATTTGATGACAGGGGATATTGGGCATTTTTTGTCTCAAAATATATCTGCTTCATGGTTTGACTTGCAAATTTGATACTTGAAACCAACTTTATGTTCTTTTTTATAATGATCCTGTAGATGATGAAGAAATTGTCTCTAAAACTTTCTACTGCTTGGTACAAAATTTGCTGTGATGAAATCTACATATGTTATTGGGATTTAAAAAGAAGCAGCAAAATATTCTAACAATTTAAAAATTTTAGTTTTTCAATTAAATTATTGTTACTTTGAGATTGGAAGTAAATAGTATTTAAGGTCTAAAACTGTCAAACTAAACTCTAACAAATTTTCGTTTGAATATTTTCCACTTTTATGTAATTAACCTTGTGGTTTCTCTGTCTCAGAAACAAACATCATTATCTTCAGCACTCAGATGCAAAGAAAGAACAAAGCTAAATTCTGAAAACCACAAATGGGCTCTCATCTTTAGTAGTTTTGAATGTATCAAAGAGTTTTTCTCAGAGAGAACGTAGCCCTAATGGCAAAGTAGTTTATCATTATAAGGCAAACCACAGTAACAAACATAAAATGTACCTGCAATATCCAAATTAAAATACTAAAAAGCTCAGTCTAGACTGTTCTACCCCTCCATAAGAGATCAATACCCAGAACCTCACAGAGACATTTCTCTTTTCTCAAGTATCAACCTATTTCCCTAATGGCCTTGATGCAAGCTGTGTTTTACCGCTTGCATATTCCCTACTTAGCCCAATCCTTTAAACAATAGCATGACAAAACTTTAGGTTTAGATTTTCACTCACTGCTCAGAAGATTATTATTTGACTTAGCAGATACAAAATTGGTCTGCATGCCCAGCAGAGATTCTCCTGGTACACAGAATATTCCTCAGTTACTTGTCCATTTCTTTTGTCTGCAGAGGAGGACAGCAAGCACCATGCTATGCTATGCCTTATTTCACAATAACAATCTTATACATGAGTGTAGATCCTTTGAAATACTGCATCAGCAGAGGTTCTCCTGTTTCTCAAAATACAGCTTTAGGTATGGGAGACACTTTCTCTTGATCTACAAGCTGGGTAAAATAAGGCTAAGCTAAAGCAGAGCAGGGAATAAAAGCTTGGAAAACAGTATTTTTATCAAAGTATGTACATAATCTGAAGGCCTGTTGTATGTGAAGCACACTATGAAACTCTCATTCTGTAATAAATCATTTTGATAGTTTTCATTAGCATGAAGAGGGCACATGATGGAAGGGAAGACAATGGATTTCATGAGACGGTTACATGTGCTGTAAGATTTGGTCTTAGTCCTTTGTCTAGCTGGATTTTCTGTTTTTCTGGAAGTTTATCTTCTCCTGGTTATTCAGTTCAGTAGCTTTTGAAGTGTGTTGAAGATTATTTCAAGAAAGCCAGTTTATAAAACTTCACTGGAATGAATGCAATCCTAGCTGGTCTCTGCAACTCGCTATACAATGGGACACTCTCCTGGTACTTGTCAGTAATGTAAACTTCTCAAAGAGCAAGGAGAGCACCTTGACCCTTAGGTTGAATGTTGATTCATGAATATAAAACTCATGGGAAAAAGAAAGGCTTTTCCATCAGTACCCCACTGAATGATAGTGCAAACTTTCCACTTTATAACAACATCCTTGAAAAATATACTGCTGTGTGTTTGGCAAAAGTGCACATTTTGCCTTTGCACTGTTTTGTTAAGTATGTTCCTTTTTTCTTAGATACAAAAGAAGAATATAAAGATGAGATTTAATGATGTACAGTAAAAAGCTTTCCTGTTCTGTACCTTAAACAAGACTATGCAAAGGTCACAAATTGTGTAAGTTTTCTTTAAATCACAACGCCTAATGCAGACAGCATGGGTGGAATATATCTCACTAATTGACAAAAAGTTAAACATCTTGACTTCCTCTGTAGTCAACAGTGAAAGGCAAGCATCTTTAAATGTGTGACTCATGTTGTTCTTAGTGTCTAGAAAAGGAGGATAAATTGTCCCCTGAAAATCCTCAGCTCTCTCCATTGATTTCAGAGGAAGCCTAGGGGATGGACTAGTTGATGTAACTTCTAGGTGCCTAAAATGAGATGAAACTAAGGTGAGGGATATCCAAAACATTTTAAAATCAGCAGCAGTAGATCCTTCATGCGCTTGAACAAGTATGCAAGCTTTAGTGCTGTGTTGTCTAAATGAGGATCTGGGAGTCTGAAAGTCCTCTAGAGACAGGAGCACAAAGCAAAGCCACTTCTCTTACTACAGTGTGCAGCAGCATTCAGTATTAACACAGGCATAACTCGGACTTCTCTTTGACAAGTTTAGGTCAAACTCTTTTCTAGAGTGTTCGGGCATTTTCTTCAGTTTATTAGTGCTCACCAAACAGACCTACTTCCTCTGGAGAAGCTGAGATATGCACTGTAGGGTGCATGCTTTAATTTAGTGGTTAGAATATTAATTTTGGAAAATATTGTCTTCCTTTTAAAGCCTGTCTTAAATGTATTTGCTTTTCTTCTGGGTGATTTACAAAGTGCTTTCTAATCCCTGCTGCAGTCATACAGTTTTTTCTACTGACTTGGAGCACACCAAACTGTGTTAGGAAGAGAAGACATTTCTCCCTCAATCTTATTGCTAGGGAAAGGGCTGTGATTCCTGATGATTAACAAACTATAGGGCCTACAACCAGAAGAACACAATTAGAAAGACAATGGATTCCTTCTCAAAAAATCCTATAGACCTCTTCAGTAGCCATGGTATTCAGTTCAGGAGCCAGGTGGCCCAAATGAAAATTTTCCAATTACAGTTTTTACCATGAAGCGCATAGCTGCTCAGAACAGATACCTATACCAAGCTATAGAGCATCTGATGGGTTTTATTGTCAAGATTTGCATAAACTTTTTTCACCTTTGAGCCTGCAGCATGTTTGAAAATATTTTCGCAATAATTAGCAACTTTATATGTGTCCCAAATTGTGCTGTAATTCTAATTAGAAGTGTCATTTGAGAATCCAAATGTGCTAAATTATCTTTTTGAGTTGATTAACTTTCCCCATCCTATACCTGATTTAAAGTAGGAATCTAATTATCATCTCTTTCCTGATTCAAAGCTCTGAAATATTGTATGTTCCTAAATTACTTAGCAGGGAATGTGCACAGTGATGGTGCTGAATGACATATTTCACAAGTGTTATACTTGCCATATAAATTATTATTAAATTATATTCCCTGGAGTGTATGCTGTGACATCTGGGGTTGCTTCAGGCATTTGGAGTTCCATGTCTGTTACCAGATCACTATGGTTTCAGGCAGCTAGAGTAATACCATCTGTAAATTAATAAATGTCACCCTTCTGTGCTACTTCCTTTCAATCCGCACTCATATCACGGCTTTCATAGTTTGTTCTGCTTCCTGCAAATGTATCATATAAATATCAAAAAATCACTGGGTTTTTTTCTGTTTTGGTGGGGCTTTTTTAATGTACAAATACCATAGAATAAAATTAAAGCTCTGCTCAGGATAATAAGCAGTTATAAAGAGCTATTTCATTATGCCTTTTTTTATAATGTAGTGATTTTCTCATTTGTGCCAAATTCCAAAGTAAGCTGTAAGCTGCTGATTACCTGATATTTCAGAGATAGTGCCTTCCTGGAAATAAGAGAATTGACTACTTTTCTGAAAGGAATGAGAGTTTCACAAGTGCTTCCCTTAGCAAAAGGAGAATTTTTAAGGGGAAAAAAAAGGCAGGAGAATAATCAGTTTCTCTGTGTAAATCTGACTAAAGGGAAATCCTGCTTCATGTTTTGGAGAAATGTGCTGTTCCTTTAGCAAATGCATATTGGCATGCATTTTAATGAAATTTTACAGCACATAGCTTCAAATTTAAAGTGTAATTTTAGCACAGCCAAGATAAAATTTAGTCTTTACTTAGAACATAAGAGGAAAGGCTTAATGCTGTCATAGGCACAGAAGGCAAAACCCACCCCTTTGCAAAATCTCGTGCCCATGCTTCTGCACTCATTCTCTGTGTGTACCATCTCTGTGCTGCACCTGGGCACAAGCAAGCCATAATTTCTGCTTGTGCCAGAAGCTGCCACATGTCCACACTGCTGAGGTTAAGTTATGATTTTGGATGAGCTTCAAGAAGCCCAAAGGGGAGAAAAATCTGCCCCAAGCTATTCCACAGGGCAGACTACAGAGTTGTCTTCTCTCCCATATGCAGCTATAGGGTTGTCTCTCTATGTTTCACTTCCTGGAGTGTGTCATGCAGCCAGGGCACCTTCCAGAGAAGACAGCTGCTGCAAAAGCAATGTGAAATGGGCAATGTCCCATGGCTGAGGTCCCCCTGCATCCCTCTGGGCTTGAGGTGTAAGGTTAGGGGAAGCTGTAATTTTAAAGACCTTGGCTGTGCTGTTTGCCTTCATCTCCTTTTCGAAAGAGCATTACATTTAGATATAGCTGAGTTCCCTCAAAATTTCTTGTGCACCCCCAGCCTCCTCATTGGTGGGGTGATATGAGAAGCAGAAAAAGCTTGGATTCTGTGCAAGCTTTGCTCAGGATTAACAAAAACATCTCTATATAATTAACCTTGCATTCAGCACAAACCCACACCTTCCTTCTGCCACACTTGCCACTGTGAACTCTACTCCATCCAAAACCAGGAGAGGGGGATGGAAAGTGAGCATGAAAAGAAGTACAGAGGGACACCACTTACAATCTAAGAGGTTTTTGCATATTCAAAACATCATACCTCTTCAACTAGAGCAGTCTGCAAGGATTTTCCACCACACTGCACCAACTTTATTTTTTTAGCCCTAAAAGTGTTCTGATTAGGTGACATGAGAACAGAAAATGAAGTCATCACAGCCTTGTTTCCTGAGCACCACTTGAATTTTCAAGCTTTTGTTCATGCAACACCTTTCCTATTATTTCACTTTTGCTGCCTTCCTTTTTTTTTTTTATATTGAATGCAAAGATACAATAAGAAACTATGGATTAGGAAGCATCTCAGTCAGCAAATACCTGAAGCTGAAAGGGTTATACAAAGAACAGTAAAATTATATGCTTGTCATTTTTAATTCCTTTCCTACCAACCTCTAGTCTAGACTAGTTTAAGGCTGGCATAAGATAGCCACTCTTATGTTCAGGCATCCTTTCCTCCTGCCTCCCTACCCTTTTCTGTTTTGTCTTTTCTTCAGAAAAATCCACTGTAGCAAATCAGAATGATGTCACCGCACAATACACTGCTGTGAGGAGAAAGCCCAAGTGATGCTGCTCTTGGCCGCATAAGAGCTCTGGGCTAGCTCTACGGTGCCACTCCAGCACAGGCAGTCGCCAGGAGTGGGGAACTGCAGGGGAAAGGTGATCCCACTGCAGAACCTTCAGAGCACCGAATCCTGCCGGGCGCTGCCAGATCAGGCGTCGTGGGCGGTGGCAAAAGGAAGGAGACTCACTCAGCTGTACTTCCCAGGAACAGGTTTATTTGGGAGAAGGGATGAGCACAAGGGTCTGGGCTGGCACAAAACAGGACCGAAGAGAGCCCAGAGCGCCTCTGTGCACTGGGTTTTATCTCAGGGGCGGGCACAGTCCAGGGTCCAATGGGAGCTCACGGAGGGAGGGGTAAGGGGAGGAGGTTACAATGTCAGGGACAAATGGGGATACAAAGAAGGCGGGAACATAACATAACAACCAATAACATGTCAAGGAAGGGATGATATACATGGAAGGAGCTGGAAGGAGAGGTGGGGTTTATGATGATGGACGGGGAGATGGAGCAGGGTAAAGGTGATTGACGGGGAACATTCAGGGAAACTGGGAGGGGTTTACATAACAGACAAATGGAACCAACCAAAGCAGTAAATGGGGGAGAACCAGGAACATACCAAACAGACAAAATAATAACAATTTTAACAGAACTGAATAAACATACTGCAACACCCAAGAATGCTATTCTTCACCTGTCTGTTTCTTTGTCAGTTCCAGCTGAAGTTTAGCTGAAGTTCACTTTGTAAACAGGTTTCAGCACACCTGAGGGAAGCTACATTAGAGACTCTTCAAATTATATAGGAACGTGATTCAGTATTCCTAATAGAAATCCTTCCTTAAGGTCAATTAATTCTTGATTATATATATATATATTTTGCAGCTCATACTCTTCTGCCATATTGAGTCCATTCACTAGCTCTTGCTTTTGGTTTTATTCATAAGCCATCACCAGGGCACAGAGCTCTTTCATAGCATCAAAGATTAGGCTGGCATGATTCATGAAGCAAACTGCAGGACCTAGCAGAAATCTGTAAGCAATCTGGAATCAACAGGGACTCTATACGTCATCTAGCTGTGGTACCCTGTTCCATCTGCAGTGCTCAAGAGAAAAATGAACCTGAAAACAGCTCATGTTAAAAAGACGCTGTTGGAGAAGGTGAACAGAATACTTGGAGGCAAGGAATGAAGTGTTCAAGGAGACGCCGGATTTGCTGGAGCAAAATTTCATGAGCAAAATGGAGAAAAAAATTGTCAGTTGGGATTGACCCAGCCTTAATAGATCTGATTCAAAGGGCACCAAGATCAGTAGGATCCTTCCTATTTATCTTGATAAAATGGGACTCTATCTCAATGCAAGCAGCAAGGACAAAAAAGTAGGAACATGTTTTAACAGAGGAATGGTTTGGTGTCAGTTGTCCTATTGTACAGCAAAAGTAGTTCCTAGATGTCCCTGCAAGGTACCTGCACCTACTTTGAGAAACTGTATGCAGCAATTAATGACTGTAGTCAAACAGACTCATCTGGAGTAGCCTAAGAGATGTAAATTTTTTTCTTGAAGTTCTCTACTGTTTCAGAGGCTAAATATGTTGTTTGTGCTCCGTTGAAGTTACACAATTTCTAAGCATATAATTGGAGGAGGAGCTCCCAATTTCTAAATTTCAAAAAGAAAGAAAAAGGATTTATTATCTGATGTTCACAAGAACAGTATGCCTTGCAGACAGCATTGTCCTTCATAAAATTGTTCCCTACAGTGGTGTCTTTCAGACAGCTGATAAAGCCTTTATCAAATTCCTCTTATATGTTACTTCTGCACATTTGTTCTCCTGAAGCATGTCCCTAAATACTTACGCCTCAATAAAGAAATTCAATTTGCAAGCCAGTTCTTCATCTGATGTATAGCCAGTATATTTCCAGTGGAAATCAATGGTGTTACTGTGATACAAATTGGTTGATAGTAACTCTAATAATATTTATGTAGGTGTTTGTACGGGCTTAGTCCTGATCATGAGACAGAGTACAACACACACCAGCGGGAAACCTTTGGAGCAGATGTCTGTTATTGTAGGTGAAAAGCATGCAGCTGTTTGATTAGTCTATCTCAAAAGTAAATTAGAGATCCCTTGAACTAGCCCAGGTGTCCTGGACACTGCATTTGTGGAGGATGAGGCCAAGCACCCCCCCAGTCTTCTCATCCCCTCTCCACTACCATCATTTTAGCCTTCTGATTTGTGGATTTTGGGGTGTAGGAGATGGATTTCAAAGATCCATAAAATCTGCTTCCCCTTTAGCACCCTGTTCATATCCAGATGGCCACAAAGGAGATGTGAGAATTTCTGCTGCCCTTTAGCATTGTGGATACACACTCTGTCCAAGTCACAGTCCACAAATAATATATGCTCAATGTAATAGCAGCTAGAAATATATGGCAATTTTTTGGCTGGTTCTTTGTCGCAAGTGTCTTTGGGGCTATACTTCCTTTCTGGTCTGGTTTTTTTGGGGGTTTTTTTAATATGATTTATTCTTCCTGTGATAGAAAGCAAATTCACTATTCAGCACAAGATAAAACACAAGCCAGAACTCATAAAAGAAGCTTCTACTATGCATCTTTGAGTGACTGATATCTTACTCTTGCATAATCTATTGACTATCAGAATTGTAAATATTTTTAATATATATATATATGCATATAATAACCTATAATAACCATTTTAAAGGTAATTTATTATATAAAATATGGTAGTGATAATGGAGAACTCTGGTGATAGGCATTGCTTTGAGATGAAAGAAAAGCTACAATCATTTTTGCTGCCTCAAATTACACTTGTCAATGAAGATTTATTCACCATTATACTGTTTTCATAAAGTTTAGCTGTTTGAATCCCAGTATGGCTGATAAAAACCGATTTATTTATTTATTTATTGTCTTATCAGTATACTTATTGGCTGTGTCTAACATATTTTCAAAACCTTTTTTAAAGTGAGATAGCGCACAGCTTTTGACAACGCTAAAGGCTTTATCCAAAACCAGTCAAATGAAAAGGAAAACTCTTTTTCTTTAGTAGGGCTTTCATCTAAGTGTATGTCCAAGTGCTCATCAAGGTCTCACTAATGCTTGTCTTGCATGATGGCAACAAACTGAATCCATGGTGCTTTAGCAGAATATTTAGGGGCCAAAGATATAGCAGACAATACAGAACTATGTGCCTTGGGGAAAATATTTTGAAAACAATATCGTTGAACCAGCTAATTAAACTCTTGCAGTTTTCTGTAGCTTTTTGCCATCTCATTTGTAATGAATAGAAAGGAGTTACTCGTATTCATGCCCCCAGCAGAGCAGAAATTCCCTGAAGGATAAACATACATTCCTGTGCAATAAAACACCTAAGCTAACACTGGGTGAGAGAGATGTGGAGACAGGAGTAAATAAGCACCTGGACTCTATGCCACATTACCACAACTCTTCCATTTCAACTCCAAACCAATATATGTCTGTTCAGCTCTACTTTCTCCTTAGAGTTGCATTGGTTCATTTGGAGATAGTTTAGGGATCCCTGTCACACCATGATAGACACTTCTGGTGGGATCATTTGCTGTGAGCTGCTTTACCTAAAAAAGAAGAATCTCCTGGCTCTTCATGTGTGTTTCCTTGTAGCAAATTAAAAGTTATTGTTTGCCTTAGCTATTTGAACTTCATCATATGTTAGGGCAAGTTTCACACCCTACTCCTCCACACTTCCTGGGTTATAGACTGCTCCATGGGCTCACCACTCAAGGTAGCATCACCATCATCCAGTTCAGCAAGAAAGATACTGAAGCCTATGGCAGCAAAGTTTTCATTTCACCTAATCTTTAAAGCTGTGAACATGAGTTACTCATGTGTCTGAATTATGAAGGTCCCCTGTGCTGTCCCAGTCCAGTCTGGAAGAAATAAATGCTGGAGCCTGCCTTTCCTCTAGCAGAAGGAAAGGAGCCAGGGACGATCACCCTTTGCCATGAGCTCTGAGTGATGATGAAAACTAAGCAATTAATCTAATCCCATTAACTGAGTAATGGAAAGGTGTCTTCTGAGTTTATTTATCTATCTTTCTGTCTCCACAGAGGCAGAGAGGAGGGAAGTCAAGACCCCAGGTTTTACTACCCTGAAGATTCTACATATGAGTCAATCCAAATGAGAGGATCTAGGATTTCACAGGAGAGGACACACTCCTGCAGAAATCAGAGCAAGGAACTGAAGGAACATAAGAAGAAAGAGAACAGGATGAAAATATGTACTGAATAAAGCTGTTCACTGTGAATCTGTAGGTGTGTAAGGGTAGCCCTATGCTTGATCACCTTTATACATAATTTTATACAATTAGCATTAGGAAGTCAAACAAAGCAGGTAAAAAAGGACTTTTTTCCTTTTCGGTGTCATGCAGTTTAGTTGTTGCATTGATTTGTTCTCTGAAAAAGTCTACTGTCATCCTAGAATATTTAGTGGGAGGCATCATAACAATAAATACTGTCTGCTGACTGTTCTCAATTACCTTACTAACCAGGGAATCAGAGAGTATTCAGAGAATGATTAATCTGTTGATACTGAAGTCAGATATGCCAGTACAAAGTATTTTAGTGTCTCCAGGTTTACTTTTTATGACTGTGGAGACAACCCTTGATTGCAGGGCAAAGCTACTTTGGGCAATATTGCTCATGCTTTCACAGTCTTTCTTCAAGAAATCTCACTGTTGAGTTAAGAGAAGACTGATCAGTGAACTTTGATAACACATCATCTGAAAGTAATGAACTTATGCTAATGCTTCCAGCTGGTAGAGAATTTTTCTAAAGTGGATTAGTAGACATGACTGATAGGTCTGCTCCATGGCTGGAGCACATGTAGGATCTGTTACCTTGGGGTGTCCTAGAGAGTATTTCAGATAATGTGCAGCCAATGCACTTTCTACTTCACTAAAGTGTAGGCTGTACCTCAAATGGTCCATATTTATAATTTCTTTCTCTCTTACTTTTTCTTTCCACTTCTTTTTCTTTCTCTTGAGGAAATATATCTTGTGTACAAATTAAAATCCTAGATTCTTTCATTGAGCTAAATGCAGACAAGGACAGGGAGGTGAGCAAAGAAAAGAGAAAAACAAAAATGTCTTATTTTGATGATGGTTCATGAAGAGAAAGGAATTCATGTTGTTTCTTAGACCCTTACTATCAAAACTGAGAAGCAGGGGAAAATATGACTGACTAGAAATATTCGTTCTGGGTTTGTGACTATGCTGTTCAAGAATATTCCCAGTCTTAAATTGATACCAGACTGACCTTCAAGGTAAAAAGTATATCTGTGTGCAAAACTTCTAACGACTTGGGTTTATGACTTAACTTCACATTTTACTTGGGATTCTTACCAACACCTGATTTATATCATTCTCACACTTGAGAACTTTTCTATTTTAAATGTCTTTCAAGAGAGTGAGTGCATGATCAGGGTATGAATGTTGCCATGTCTCTGATTTTACGTTTTCACATTAATGAAAAAATTTCTCAGATTATCAGTGGGAAATGTCAGAGATGCCAGCACCATAACTCTGGAGTTGTTTGTCCCAGTTGTTCCAGTGTCCTCCAAAGTATAGCACCTTCATATGAATTTGACATTTTTCTTTAGTATAGTACATCAATTTGACTCAAAATGAAGAAATGAGGGACTATCACAAGTTCTCCTGAATCAGGGCCCCGAGAGAGAAATAGGGGAAACACTGTGGTTACTGACAAGATCTACATTTTGAGAACACTGGATTGTAAAAATAATTCCATTAAATTGCACATTTTCAAGCTACACATTCAGAGGATTTAACCTGCTGCATGCTTTATAACCTGCATCAGCTTAGCAGAAGTGCTTATGTGAGGTTCCCTAACTTTGCCTATGTAACAAAACCAAGGCACAGTTTCAAAGGAGTTTAATGGCAGATCTCAATTACTGTTTTCTCAAGACAAGCCCCAAGTATTCAATCTCAAAAATAATGAATTTCAAAGGAAGATTTTAAAAGCTGTTATCCTTCTGACAGTTCTTTTATTTCCTGGAGATGTGTCTGCAAACTATGAGAACACTCCTTGAGTTGTAACAAAAATTTCAGCAGTATTATCACTCTGGCATAATTTTGTGTCTGTCATTTCAAAGCATTGAATGTTACACTTTCCAACTCCTTATATGAATGAAACCAGAGTGGGTTTTGTCCAAATGAGTGAATAAAAATTGGGTTAGATAAATGATAGATTGCTTTCTTTCATTTAAACCTGACTTATCCATACCTTAAAAAAATGGTTTAAATATCTCTATATCCTTTTTAATTAAGTCAGGCCATTTATTACTCTATGGAAGCAGTGAACTGAATGGCAAGCCATAATAATATTAATATAAATTAATGGGGACTGTGAACCAGCACTGTGTCTTCATGGCAAAGGCAGCCAGTAGTATCCTCCGAGGATAAGGATCATCAGACCATGGAGGGACGTGATCCTTTCCCTCTACTCAGCACTGATGACATACACTTGAAGTGCTGGGTCCAGATCTGAGCTCCCCAGTAGAAGAGAAACATGGACATGCTGGTTTGAGTCCAACAAAGGGACATGGAATCACAGAATTGGTAATGTTGGAAAAAATGTTTAGGATTATCAAGTCTGAGCATCAACCTAGTGATACCACCATGTTCACCAATAAACCATGTCCTCAAGTTTTCTGAATGTTTCCAGGGATGGTGACTCCACCACTTCCCTGGGCAGTCTATCCAAATGTTTTACAACCCTTTCTATGAAGGACTGGATCCTAATGTCTAATCCAAATTGCTCCTGGAGTAACTTGAGGACTTTTCCTCTTATCCTGTGCAGGTGTTTCTGTTTCCCAGAAAGGTGCTTCTGGGACTGGAGCATCTTTTATATGAGAGTGATAGAGCTGGGACTGTTCAGCCTGGAGAAGGCTCAGGAGTATCCCATCAACATATTTAAATACCTGATGGCAGGGAATGAAAATGAGGGAGCTGAACTTTCCTCACTTGTGCCCAGTGACAGAACAAGAAGCAATGGGTACAGAGTTTAAAAAAATATATATCTGAACACAAGAAGGCACTTTTCATATTGTGGAAGTGGTCAAACACTGAAAGAGCACAGAAAAGATACTCAATAGCTGCCTGGACACTGACCTGGGAAACCTACTCTAACTCTGCTTGAGCAGAAGGTTGCGCCAAGTGATCGTGAGATTTTCCTTCCAATTGGAATGATTCTGTGATTTTAGAAATATTTTACATTAATTTATGACTTAACTTCAACTTGCACTAAAAGTTCTGATAAGTTGTCTCAAGCAATTTCTCTTTAAAATATATGTCATTAGCAATGTACTGCTCGTAAACCATCTGATGCAATGCAAAAAATCTGAGTATGTCTCAACATCTCAGGTTTTCTGAATGAGACAGTTTAAAATTAACTACCACTTTCCATTGCCAGTCACATTTACATCCCAGAAGAGATGGACAATTTTGCTCTGCCAAAGGAAGAAGAAAACATTGTCCCTTTGAAGAGACTGCTTTGCATGACTAAGATGCCTGGAGAATCCTGGCCATTTGTGCAACTACTTCACACAGATGATGCCAGCATAGCTGATTTAAAATGCATTAAATGTGAAAAGTTGAAGAAACAAATATAGCATGAATATTAATTTCAATTCCTAATCATAATCAGGAGGAATCAAATCCAGTAACTTAATTTTGGCAGAGTTCCACAAGTTTCTCTTTTCTTAGAACTTCCTGTGAATTGAGTGTGCCAATAATTAAAATCAAAAAATCTGGCACCAACACAGTGATTGAAAAGTGTCTCCTACCCTCAGACATTTAGAATATAGCAGCAGATTAGTGTAGCATCATTTTCAAGGGAAGCAATCTCTGTTTAACGGCCTGAGTTATGAATCTGAACAATATCTAAAACAATCTGTATTTTCATATGCAGCATACAACCAAATTCTATTAGATTTAACAACATCTTATTTTCTCATGCTGAAATAAATGGACTTATTCTGTACATAGCACCATGGTAAGGATGTTTCTATGTCATCCAGCCTGGCTGAGAAAGGAGACACTCTACTTAGCAGGGTTCACGGCATATCAAACCCTCCCTTAGCACGGTTGCTGGTGTGTGATGACTGAAACAAGTCTTGCATATGTTTGAATGAAGGATTTAATACTTTGAAATCCACAAGTCTGGTCCCCTGCTCTCTGCTCATCCAGCAAGCCCAAGCCTTTTTACTCTTGGCAGTAAACCCATTCAGCAGGGGTTTTCATTCTGGGGCCCCAAAGCATTTCACCACCAAAACTTTCATCGCTCAGCACTGGGGCCATAACAGCATTACGGCTGAGCATTAGAGGCCAGGGAAAGAGATAATATTTCTGGAGCTGGACAATGAAAGATGAAGTTGAGAATAACAGCTTTTGAGCACAGGGTCTCAAGTTTTATGTGGTCTAGTAAACCTGAATGCCTGAAGATGCCTGTTGGCAGCATCTTCTTCCTAGATCTATTTAGGTAATTCTACCAAGTATTTATTTTAACCTCAGAATACAATGGCACCCTATAAAAGCTTTCTGTAAGAGATATAGGTGGCTCCTGTATGACTACTCCAGTTTAAAATATCTTTTGTGGTTGCTATTCATCCTGTTTAATCACATTTTTAAATATCAGTTTTATTTTTTTTCTGTGACAAGACTAGTTTTTATATATAATTGTTCTGGCCAGTCTGGGCTCAGGAAGGGGGATCAGTGGGTCAGTGGGTGGTGAGCATTGTGCATCACTTCCCCTCCCTGCCCCCCCCCTTTTTGTTCTTATTACTGTATTTTACTTTTTTCAATTATTTGATGTTCTTATCGCAACATACAAGTTTTGCTTTTATTCTTCTCTGCATTCCACCAGGGTGGGGAGGGGAAAAGTGGGGGTTTGAGTGAGCAGCTGTGTGGTATGCTTAATTTCTAGCTAGGCTTAAAACCGTGACAATAAGCTAATACATATTGTAAAGACAGTTTTACAATGTTTTCTATCAGATAATTAAAATAACGTGTTTTGAAAATGTCTAAATATTCCCCAATGAACAAAACCCTGTTAAGTCTTTCTTGTTTATATAATTTTCTTCATAATTAGTATGTTTAATATTTATTTTGAGTAGGAACAGTTTTGAAATTTTAAAAAAAATCTATGGAATGATTTTTTGCTTTCCCCTTTCCCTTCTGGAAACCTTTAAGCATTATGTGAAATTTTGAACAAGTGAATGGAAGCCAAGCACACTGACACACCCACTATTATTTACTATGGTTTTTTATTCCCTTTTTTTATCCCTGCAACAGGCTATGATAGTGAATTCCCAAAATGTTAACAGATGTGTGGTGTGAAAAGGCACTTTGAGAAAGAGGGTGTCAATGAACAACAACTTTGCATATCTGCTACTTAGACCTCTATACAAACACCTCCTCATACTGGAAAAGTACCCAGAATGTGTTACAGAATCTCGTTTGAGTGACAGCATGAACACCATTGTTTTTTTATTATTTCATGTTATACTAGAAATATTGCAAGAGGACTGTGACTCATCGTATGTTACAGATTTTGATGTAGCTTTGCCTGTGCCTTTAGCTACCTATATTTCCTCCAGATGTCAAGATCTGCTGTGATGGGAAGCCAGCATGATTGTTTCAATACAGTCACAAATTCTCACAGACGTTAGCACCACAATGACACTGCGAAAGACTTAGTTGAGCTGTGGGATCTGCAACTGCCAGTGGGAAGAAACAAGCTGGTAAAAGCTACGACTGACTGCAAATCTTACTGCAGACAGCTATACCCTGAGCACCTTCTCCCTCCTCACTTTTCCTCACATGCCTACATTGTATGTCAAATGAGACTCTGAGGTGATTAAACCAGCAATGCCCTAGTGCACAAAGCAGACACAAGTAACTGCTTCATAAACAGCTCCTGCAATCCTCTGCCTTGCCCTGAAAGAAACTGAGGCCCTTTAGTTTGAAGCAGATGATTTCACTCAGCTGCCCATTGTCATGTCTGTCCTTGTCCTTGTATTGTTACAGTTAATTTACATACCATTGACAAATGTGAGTGCTGCGAATTACTGGTCCCAGTGTCCATGACCATGCTTTTATCCCATCAGTGTGACCTGCTGTCATGTTTACCAAATTTTCTGGCTTTGTTTTATCTCTTCATACTTCTTCAGCATCCTAATGATTTTGGCTGGGGATAACTTATCTTCACCAAGAAATTTGGCCATTTTTCCTAGCCACCGACACTCCCTTTTGGCTGACACCATGTCAGTGCCACTCACTGATGCATGGATAGCAAGGTACCTTTGCTTACCTTCTTCCCAGTTTCCTCTTTGGGCAGAACTTTTCCTGTCACCACATATTTCATTTCCCCAACAGCCCCTAGTGAGCTACACTACCAAAACTGCTAAAGCCCAGACAGTATTTTCAACTCATTTGCATCTGTTTTAGCTTGCCATACCCACTATTTTACTTGGAAACACAGGGATCACTTTTACTTGCAAAGGAGTGATCTATCATTCTTCAAAGGAAAAGTTTGATTGAACCTGTATTCACAATGTTATAAATGCAAAGGCAGATTTGGGTTAAATAAAAACAATTTATTATAAAACAATTTCTATAAAAAAATAAACAATGAGGGAAAACCACAATAAAACAAACAGCGCAGCGCTGGGTGGACAGGGGTCTATACCCAAAGGTATAGGTGTTCCCGAATCCACGAAGGAGGGTAGACTGTCCGGGGTTTTTATAGGGATTTTTAGCCTTGAGGCCAAATTCCAGGCAGGCACCATTCATCAACAGTCCTTGATTGTCGTATGAATTGATTTCCTGGCATTGGAGAATAGAGTCGAATGGATGTCCGGACCGAGTCTCCTCATATGTAAAGAAATTCTGAGTGGCTCTTGTGGTTCAGGCCATCCGGATGGGATGGCTGGATCCGGGTTGGAGCCGATGGATATTTCGGCTGGATTTTTCCTTTTGTTTACTTGATGGCTTCCCCCAACGGTAGCCCGCAAGGCGAGGTGTTCGGGTCCGGTGATGAATATCTCGTCGGTGCCTCTCCGTTTTGGCTTGATGTTTCGTGTCCTGCTTATTCTTCCCCGTTGATGGTCACCGAGCCTGTCCTTGTCAGTTTGAGGAGTTTTTTTTTTTTTTCCTGTCAGCTTGATGGGCCGCGTCCTGTCTATTCTTTTGTTGATGGGCGCCGGCTAGGATCGTTATCCTTTGAGTGGGAATTCGTGGCTAGATCTGGGAAGGGCTTGTGTGTGTCATACTGTACTTTATATTTTATATCATTATTGTTATATACATTTATTTAGATTTTTACGAATTTTTACAAGTTCATTTTCTCACAGTCCCCCGCCTAATAATTCATTACATTAAAAATTCGTGTTATTTCATCCAATTCTGCAGGGGAGGACTATAATTTTTTTTACTCACATTCATCTTCTTCCCAGTCTGTTAACGAATTCTCACTATATGCTTGTGCCAGGTTATATTTATTTTCAAAAATTCTTTAAGGCTTTAATCACATTTTCGTTTTCTTTTTCCTCCTCTAATTTCATTAGTTTAGAGAGAGGAGTAGGTCTCCCTTGCGCTTTCTCAGGATCAATTGGAAGTGTGGCAATCTGCATTCCTTGCACAACAGAGTGAATTAGTCTGATGAAGCAAGGAATTAAGCAGGGAAGGAAAATGATTCTGGCAACTGAACAAGTGATGAAAAATACTAGCTTCTTCTACCAAGCTCCTTGCCCGAATATCTGGTCTCACCAGGAGGCTTGTAGGATTGAATTCCATTTTTGGACTGGCACATGAGCTAACCCTTTTTTAATTTCAGCAGCCAATCCTTTTATTGTTTCTCCGTAATCGTCTATTTCCATACAACACTCGGATTCGTTGTATCTGCCACACACTCCTCCCTCTTCGGCTAGCAAATAATCGAGAGCTAGTCTGTTTTGGTACACAAAAGCTCTCATTTGAGAATGTTGTTTGGCTAGGAGTTCTAGGGCTTCTGAAGTGTGGTTGGAAAACTATCTCTACCACCGCTTGCAACTTGATAAGTCTGTTGAGGAGGATAAATGGGGGTTCCTGAAACCCCACCTGCCATCATTTGCCTAAGTAGCGGCCCGTAATATTGAATGATCCTTTTTGGCAGGTCATTCTTCCTCGTTCCACTTCTGGTTGCCTCCCGCTATTGGTAGTTTCCGTTTTAATTTCCTCCTTTGTCTGTTTAATGTCTCAAAGAGAGGGGCTCAATGATTTACTCTCTGTTTTAGGTAGAGTAAAGAAAAAGGACCGAATTATTCCAAGTGTGCAGGATCCTTTCCATTTTCTGGGTAGCTCGCTGTATGCCTTTTTCCACATATCCAATATATACTATTAGGAGCTTCCCAACCCTTGTTCAACTTTGCCGGATCATCTCAATATTCCTTCAATCCTATTAGCTCATGGAAGGGATTGGCCCCAGAGTTTTTGTACCAGTAAAGTTCAATTTATTTCCATCTATTCACAGTTATTCCCCGGGAGCGACTCCAATAGCCCGCGGGTGGTTCAGGTTGCCAGGTTTTTGTTTTGCTTTCCGAATTCACCGTGAGTGTGCTTACACACGGGGGTATAGCCTACTAAATCAGTGAATTCTTTTCTCTCTGGTCTTTGTTTTGTTTTTGATATTTTAGAGCCTTCTCATTTTTAGAAGTTTACTCTGGGGTTAGTTCCTCTCCCTTCCAAGGCTATCTTTTTCAGCTGATTTTAAACCGCCACAGATCTAACAGTTAGATAGGACTTAATTCTGTGGGCTATTTCTTGCATTAGATCTTATGAAAAGATTCTGGTTGGGGTTTGGCACCCCCCAATTGCTGTATGGTTTCTCTAATTCCACATATTTTTCACAAGGAGAGTTAAGCCTCTCCTGTTCTAGTTTCTTTTTCTGAGCTTCTGCTTCTTGCCTCTTTAACTCTAGGGTTAGTTGTTTTTATTTTTGTTTTCAGGGTCCACCCCTTCTTCATCCCTGGAGAAGCAGAATACTTGGTTGAATTGCAAACATACCCGGTCATCACTACTTTTTAACAAATCAAGGATTATCGGTTCATTATTAAAAAAAAGCTTTTTTTTCATGTTTTAAATTTCTACTTTCCCAATATACTTTCCCTCCCATGGTACACATTTTCAAATTCGCTTTATTGTAACATAAAGGGTTAACCGCATAATATGCCAAAAAGGTGGATTGTCTTTTCCCCCCCTATCTAGACCGTTTTGTTACATTGACTGCAGATTGGAATTGGGGGAATCATTTCCACTTCTCTCTTATACCTGAAATGGGAATTTTTTCAGTCTTTCTTTTCATAGGAGTTTTAGACTGCCCGTTCTTAAGCCTTGCCCTGAGTGGTAACACTGGACCTTCCCCTTTAATTCACAAAGATTATACTGAGTGCTGTTAGACAAACAACGTTCCGGAGGACAGTAGTTAACTATTCGTCTGGTATCTGTGGCAGTCTGACACTGCTCACACTTCCCCAGGAGACGCTCCCCCGGAGGTACTTCGGGAATCATTCTCTCGGCTAAGCACACGGCTAGGACTCAGGACAGTCAAGGATTCCCCACCGGTGTATCCCTCTGCCTTGCCCTTCGCCCGTTATAGAAATAGACGGCGGGGATTACCATCTTCTCGGCAGCAAGGATATTCTTCAGGGGCCTTGTAGTCCTAATGGCGTACCTTCTCTTGAAAGCAGCCCACCGAGACGACTTAATTGTGTCTGTCCTGCTCGGTACCTTGACTGTCTTTTTGCCACTAAATTTTTGAAGTTTTTGCTTTGGAGTCTAGTTTACCTCTAATCCCCTTTTGAAAAAGCAGGTACCACTCAGGAGAGGCAAGTTCCAAAAACACCGCCCGTGGTGACAAGTATTAAGAAACGGCTAGTCAGCTCCTGTTCTTTAGTCAGACAATTGGTACACAGTCTCTTAGGTTTGTACTCTCCCCAACAGTGGGTTACTCAAATTTGTTTACAACAAGCACATTTAAAATGTATAAATGGAAAACAATTCACAGTTTGCGTTGATGTAAACTTATCTGGTCTGCAGCTCTACGATTTTAGAACAATCATGTACTAATTTTTCTGAATAGAAACTGAGCAGGATTTTTTGTGCAGTGGTTTTCAATTCTAAACCGGGTGTGAGCTGATTAAGATGGCTTTCATATTTTAGAAGCCTGGAATCAGTCAGCCACTTCTCTGCTTTTTGCTGCAATATGTTTTTCACATCGTGGGGAGTGTAAACTACTAGGGGAGGAAAAAGTTATTTTCCATGCTTCTCTTATTAACAGAGCCACTGTTACAATTGCTGGTAAACACGTAGGCTAACCCTGACTGATTGGATCTAAGATCTTTGAAGCCTATAGGCTTTCTTTTGTCTGCCCATTCCTGAGTCAGGTTTCCCTGTGTTGTTTGTTTACTCACATTCACAAACAACTGGAATTCTTTATTCGTATCTGGTAGAGTTAGTACCGGGGCAGTCATAAGAACAGTTTTTAATTTCTGGAAATTAGACTCATCTTGTTCAGTTTACTTCAGCCTGTCAGTGTTTAATCTTTCATACAAAAACTTCACTTTTTCACTGAAACCCTCAATCCACTGCCTGCAATATCCCAAGAGCCCTAGAATTTGTCTAATTTGCCTTTTGTGTTTTTGGTGCAGGCAATGCAAGGATGTCTGCTACCCTCTCCGGGTCTAATTTTTTCTTTGAGATATCCAATGTCTGAGGTATTTTATTTTTTTATTTCAGGCTCTGTGAATTGCAGCTTGGATTTTGATACTTTCAAACTTTTCTTTCTTAGAAAGTTTAACAAGGCAATCGTGCTTTTCTTCACACTCTCTTCAGTCGGTCCAGCTATTAACAAGTCATCTACATACTGTGAAAGCTTTGTCCTGTCCTCAAGAGCAAATTGGGTTAAACATTTGTTTTAAAGCTTGTCCGAAAAGGTTCGGTAGACTCTACAAACTCCTGGGGGAGGCCCGTCCTCCTTAGCTGTTGCTTACGTTTTGTATCTGGGTCCCCCCACTGAAATGCAAATTAATCTCTACTCCTTCCATCCAGAGGGCAAGTCTAAAAAGCATCTTTTAAATTAATCACACTATACCACACATCTTCTGGTGTGAGTTTATTTAGTAAAGTATAGGGGTTGGCCACCACCGGGAATCTAGTCCGGGTCCTAGCGTTTACCGCTTGTAGGTCCTGGACTAATCGGACGTTATCATCCGTCTTTTTTTTTTTTTTTTTTTTTTTTTTTTTTTTTTTTTTTACAGTCAGGATGGGGGTGTTGTGTTGAGACATGCAAGGCTCTAAAGTACCCTCGTTTAGGAGGTCATCAATTATTTGTTTCAACTCCCTTCTCTCTTTGAATGCTATACTTCAGGGTTTATTTTCTTTTCATTTTTAGGAGTCAACTTAAATATTTTCACCACTAATTCAGAATTTTTAATCAAGATATTAATTCTTAAAGCAACAATCATTGTCCCTTCCCAGTAAATTGTAATCTGCTTCTTCTACTAATAGCAAATTCTCTAAGCAAATTTTATTTTTAGATTCTATTTCCACATCTTTTATTATAGGTACTTCAAAGGGGTCTCCCTTTGCACTGATTACAAAAACTTTTTTTCTGCTAGCCACACATCCGTATGGCAATTTTTGCAGAGTACTTCTTTCTGCCCCAGTATCTACAAGAAAACTTACCACCTGTCGTTGGGGTCCCACTTTTAACTTTATCAAGGGCTCCTTGGATGTTCTGGTCCCCAAATTAAAGAGCCCCTGACACCCCTAGTCTTCCTGAAAAATTTTCTCATCTTTTAATTTTTTGTTTACATTTTTCGCTGAATGTGTCCTACCTTTTTACAGTAGTAGCATTCAGGGGGTTCTTTCCATGGGGCCGGGGCTGCCCGGTGAGAATCTCGACCTTTTCCGGGTAGTGATTTAAACTTACCCTGCATCTGTTCTTGTTTCTGGACTTCTTTTACTGCAGTTACTAAAACCTTAGCCTGCAATTTCTGCTTCTCATCTTCTCTCCTCATGTATACTTTTTTGAGCTTCCCTTAGGAGCTCCTGGAGGCTTTTATCTTGCTACTCCTCGATCTTTTCTAATTTTCTCTTAATGTCCTCCCAAGATTTAGCAATGAATTGTGTTTTTTAACAGAACCTCCCCCACAGGAGAGTTCGGGTCAGTCTCAGAGTAAATTTGTAAACTTTGCCGTAATCTCTCGATCTATTCAGTGGGTGGTTCTTTTTTTTCCTTGACACTCTCTAAAAACTTTGCTAATGTTCTGGCCCCTAGGGACCGCTTCTCTTATACCTTGTACAATCATGCTCCTTAAATCCCTCATGTTCCTTCTGCCTTCCTCCGTCTGTGCATTCCAGCTCGGGCTTGCGCTAGGCCATTTCTGGTTACCTGGCGTCCCCTGTGGGTTGCGTCTGTCCCAGTCTCTGATCCCGGCTTGTTTAATCATTTCCCTTTCCTCCGGATTAAACAGTGATCTCAGGATTGCCATAAGATCGTCAAAGGTATAAATGCTACTCCCTAAAAATTCATCTAACCTCTCAGCCACTCCGAGAGGGTCATCTAACAACCGCCCCATCTCTTTTTTAAATGTTCTTACATTTCCAGAGTTAAGGGGGACATTCACAAAACTGATCACTCCAGGGGCCGTCGGTACTTCCCTAAGAGGGAACAACCGGTGCCCCTCTTCACTCTCTCCCCATTCATTATCTATCATTCTCGCTCTTAAACGGGTTCTACTTGCGGGAGGGGAATTGGTGATTGTGTGTTGCCTCCCTGTTATTAATTGTGGAATTTCTGCCGCCACCCGGTTGAAGGGAGGAGTCCCCTCCGTTGTATGGGAGGGTCCCGGTTGTGGCGGACGGGCCGGCAGGGATGGATAGGGTGTTCCCCAGCTTGCGCAGAAAAAAACCTCCGAGGAGGTTGCTGTGGTTTCGGTGTGTTTACAGGCGGGGAAAGGGGAAGGGCTGCTGGCATCGCTGCTGGCCCCCAGTCTCCCGTCTGGGACACACGTATCTCAGTGGGTTGGTCTCGGGGGGCCAAGGGTGCTGTGGGCATTACTTGAACTGCAGGGGAAGGTCCCGCTGGTCCTCGATACGGGGGGTGGTAAGTGATCGAGGGGTTCCCAGGACTCAGTTTTCGACTCACGTTTTTCTTTTTGCTTTATTGGAAATAGCCCTACTCTGGCATTTACCCAGAGCTTAGCGTATTCCCTCTCCTCAGGATCTGAGGGGACTTTGTTCTCCACATAGGAGAAACAACTTGTTACACGTCCATTTTTCCAAATGTGCCTAACACTGGCCAAGTGAGGTGACTTCTCAACTCCTGTCCTCCCCAAACCTCCATACAATAATGTATTAATTTCTCCTTTGATTTCCCCTTCCTCTGGGGACAATCTTCCTAGTGTTTTAGCATCCACCCCAAGGGACTTTCCAGTGGGATGTCTGGTGATTCCTCCCCCTGATCGGAGGAATCTTTTCCTGTGCTTCTTCCTTGAAGCTTACTCTTTTTCTGCCCCATACTTCGCAAATATATTCTTACCTTTCTTCGACTTCTCCGTGAGTCGATATCAGTTTCTGCGTTGTGTACTTAGGAATCAAAATTTGCCGATACTCACCTTTCAGCGAGCTGAGCTGAGGTCTCTTGTAATCGGAACTTTTGATTCTTCCCTGGACCTCTCCCTGGGTCCGTTACTAAGAGGGTTTACCAGCCTCGAGCTCGACAAGACGTCCCTTCCCCTCTTAGTACCTTGCGATCAGTTCCCGAGACACCCTTTGGTCTCAGGTTTTACGAGTGTGTGTCGAGGGAAAAAAAAAACTTTCACTCTGTATCGCTTCCTTCGCGGCCGGCCAATTCCCTCGCGGGAGGATGGAAACGCGGCTGTGAAGTCCGCACTCGCTACGTGATCAGATCACGTCTCACACACTCGCCCGATCGCGCCGCTCAACCAGCAGTACTTACAGCTATTTTCCTGCGTGGGTGTCCCTTGTGCGCACTAGACGTTTTACGAGCAAAGTAAGCCGCGGCTTCCGAAGGCTCCGTGCCTTCCGAGCTCTCCGATCCGGATTTATCCTTTTTATTGTGGTTTTTACCTCCGCCTAATTTTGGTTCGGATATCGGAATGAACTACGGGGGTTCTCAACTCACCAGGCCGCCAAAATCAGCGGGGGTACCCGTCCTGGGCAGCGAGATTCCCCGCAGTTTCTCCGATCCGAGTCACGGCACCAATCTGTTATAAATGCAAAGGCAGATTTGGGTTAAATAAAAACAATTTATTATAAAACAATTTCTATAAAAAAATAAACAATGAGGGAAAACCACAATAAAACAAACAGCGCAGCGCTGGGTGGACAGGGGTCTATACCCAAAGGTATAGGTGTTCCCGAATCCACGAAGGAGGGTAGACTGTCCGGGGTTTTTATAGGGATTTTTAGCCTTGAGGCCAAATTCCAGGCAGGCACCATTCATCAACAGTCCTTGATTGTCGTATGAATTGATTTCCTGGCATTGGAGAATAGAGTCGAATGGATGTCCGGACCGAGTCTCCTCATATGTAAAGAAATTCTGAGTGGCTCTTGTGGTTCAGGCCATTCCGGATGGGATGGCTGGGATTCCGGGTTGGGAGCCGATGGATATTTCGGCTGGATTTTTCCTTTTGTTTACTTGATGGCTTCCCCCAACGGTAGCCCGCAAGGCGAGGTGTTCGGGTCCGGTGATGAATATCTCGTCGGTGCCTCTCCGTTTTGGCTTGATGTTTCGTGTCCTGCTTATTCTTCCCCGTTGATGGTCACCGAGCCTGTCCTTGTCAGTTTGAGGAGTTTTTTTTTTTTTTCCTGTCAGCTTGATGGGCCGCGTCCTGTCTATTCTTTTGTTGATGGGCGCCGGCTAGGATCGTTATCCTTTGAGTGGGAATTCGTGGCTAGATCTGGGAAGGGCTTGTGTGTCATACTGTACTTTATATTTTATATCATTATTGTTATATACATTTATTTAGATTTTTACGAATTTTTACAAGTTCATTTCTCACAACAATGTCAGTGAATCTTGGTGGTCAGTTTAAGTAGTTCCTTTTGAGAGGGGCAGCACATTAAATTTGTTACCAGTGAGAATTTGTATGGCAAAACTCTTGTGCTCCTCCTGTTGGCCGTGTCTTGTGGTAGCTAAGCATGGGCTCAAGCATTTGTTTTCTCATGACAAATGCCATGTCTTATAATTTTTCTTCAAGTATTTTGTATTTCAGAGACAAACCATCCACACAGCATCTCTGAGGAGACCAGCATAAATCATCTGAGCTCTGAAATGCAGAAATCCCTTACCTGGGCAGATCTTGCTGTCTGGGTGGCTCAAAAGTCTTGGCCCTGTGATGACCCTGTGATGATTTTCCAGGTGTGCTCATCCTTTTCCTATGAGGGTGCTTCAGAGCTCAACAGCAGGTTGTACCTGCACATGTCTTGGGGTCCAGATTACCAAAACATTCGGAGAAGATGGTCTTGAGTACAGGCTCAGGTCTGGTTTTGGCAAGTCAGCTCTCACAGTGAAAATAAAGCATGTGTAACAATAATAAACTATATTGCAAAATCGTGATGGCTGCTACGAAAAAGATGAGCTCTTTCATCAAAACTAGAGACTTCTTTTTGAATTTTTTTTAGTGCAACAACACAGGTATTTATTATTTTTAGTTACTTTGACATTGTATTGAAACTGGCATAATCTAAACTGGTTTCATGTCATAATTGTCTTGTTTTATGCTTTTCTTATGTGGTTGTGATAATTAATTTACAGTTAAGAATGAAGTTTTCCTTTTATTGAACACCTCATTTTCACAATCATAAGGAGATGGTTTTCCAGAACATCTGTCTCATCTCTGCTGGTGTTGAAATTTTCTAAGAGGTTTAGGAAAATCAAAATAAGAGTGAGTCAATCTCTGGGATAACTCAGCCTGCTCCCCTGACTCCAGTAAAAGACGTATTTCAATATTTGTCCCAGATTAATTTAAAATCCAGGTGATCTCAGATTTAGCATTGAATAGCATTGGATCTCAAAAAGCTTCTTTTTTTTCCAGGTTGGAGAAAGACAGCTTGAAAAGGGGCAAATAAAGGAAACATTACAAAACAGTGGAAACAGGAGCACATATGGCCATATACTGGGGAAGAAACCTGTGTTTGCACAGAGCTCTGGCCTGAACCACTAACTTCATGTAAGAATATTGTAAATAAAGTTTAAACACATAAAATTTGTGACATACTGAAGAAAGGATTTTAGAGAGGAAAAAAACCCTCTGATCTCAGTTCAACTGAGAAATACATTTGCATCAGCTGATTATCATGTCCTTATTACAAATACGACTTACTATTAATTTAAAGGATGTTTTCAAAAAAAGACAGAACATATGTTAAAAAGCACACAGTTAGGAGACACATGATGAAATTTCTTTCAGCCTCCCCTGAAATGTGCCATTTTGTTACTGCAAACAGCAGAAAGCCTAGAGATGAACCATTAAAGGATCCAGACAGCCCTTCACTGCCATGTAATCCTTCATGCCTCATTAACCTTAATATCATTTACATAAACTGCTGAACCTGAACACTGCTTCCAATAAAATTTGCAAAAATACATGTAAAGGTCAAGATAACAAATTACAAAACTATAAAATCAATTGCTTATTCAAAGGATACTTTGCCAATCATCTCATGGTAATTAGCTTGCTGTGGGAGAAGAAAATTATGACATGAATGAAATTAATTATCTTGGCCCTTAACTGATCACTTACAGATTTTCATGCACTGTGTTTTTGTATCAGTGAAACGTTCTAGGTAAGCTGGCATATATTTTCTAGGTGTTGTGCAGTCTCCTTTACAACTTAACTCCATTGTTAGATGCTGTCTGATGGAAGATGCCTCTTCCTTGGCAAGAAGTGAAAGGAGGTTTTTTATGAGCAAGTACTAGAAGTTGCTTGTCTTGTCACCCAGTTAGTGATATTCAAGGCAGAGTTCACCCGGTGGAAATATACTAATCTAAATATTTTTCAGCACACTGAGCTAAAAAGAGTCTTCCAGGGCTTTTTTTATATCCTATTGTCACCAACGTGAGATCTGAGGGAAAAAAAACCCAGCAAGATTTATTGGTAGGTAATTTACCTCTTTATATGGCTCTTACTGCATTGATTTTGAAATCTAATTCCTGTCATACGCAAATACAAAAGTAAATGTCAAGTTATCTTTAGAACTTTTCTAGAACATTCTGGGACCAGAAAAGAAAAGTGAACATTTTTCAGGCTGCAGATTTTGCAAATATCAGTAGTTAAATTTTCACTAAGGTAATGACCTACTGTTTAGCCCATATGCTTGTTGTTTAAAAATGTTGAAAAATAGGATTACATAATGAAATTTTAGACACCACTGCCTAGTCAGGCTGTTTATTTGAACTGATATTTTGAGACAGTTTCTTGGGGACCAGCCTCCTGTTGTTTCCAGTTTGCATGCAGTATGACTCAGTCCTCATGCCAACTTGAAGCTTTTCTACTTAATTTGGAAAGTTCAGTATCAAGACTGCTCTTTTGAAAAGGCATGTACCTTATATTCAACAATCCTTTATTTCTGAGTAAGCACAAAGCGAACTAGTGCCAAACCAGTTGCTGCTGCTGCTGAATATTCTTGAGGCATCCCTCTGTCCCCATCCAAAGAGTTACTTCCCACTGCACTAACAGGACCTGGGTGTTTTGACTGGATGGAGGGTACAGGGTCTGAAAAGCCATGTCCTTATCTGCCAGGAAAACTGGTCAATATTCTACCAAGTATACAGACCTGTCTGACTTTCCACAAGACACCTGACTTCCTCTAACCATCTCCAGCTAAATGCTGATGGCACGGCAGACACTGGCATGCCACCGCCAGGGAGCCAGAACATAGCTCAGAACCTTGCAAAACACCCATACCCTACAGTGTAGAGACAGAATGTCTTCTGCCTTCCCCAGAAGCTCCCAAGCTTTACACAAACCCTTTTTGCAGTATCAGGGCTTCCATAAATACTTTTGAGAGGGATGACGGGTTTGTCTTTACAAACAAGCTGTGGGTCTGCTGATAAAATGGAACTATCACTGAGAGACAACAAGAAACAATGGGATGGATTCCATTGAAGGATGAAAGAGGCACTGAGGAAGCACCACGAATTCCACAAGAGTTAAGAATTAAGAAGGGATTATGCATTGTGGGGGGGGGAAGGTATCCCAGGTATCAGGCACTCCAGGAAACCTGTACATTTCAAGTACCTCAGCCCATGGGGAAAGAGAGAAGGGACAAGCGGCCGGGCATTAGGATAAAAAGGAGGCTGCGCCCTCCAAAAATTTGAGAGACCCCAGGCGAATGCCCCATGGCCTCTCCCTTTATTCTAATAAAGTAAAAGGACTCCTCTGACTCCTTTGTGGACATAAACCTCTGGTGTTTGTGGATTAATTTTCCTGACACTTTGATTCCACACAAAATGTTGGTGCCTAAAAAAGTGAGGCATCATACTCTCATAGCTGCCTGTAAGAGTCCTCACCAAGGCCTGAGGACACCTTGTTTCACCTTGTTTTCAGTGTGTGGTGCTTGTGTTCTCAACCACTTTCATGCTGCCAAGTGTGGCTGAAAGAAGCCAAAGGGCTGGAAACAGGCAGGGTAGAATCAGGGGAGAGATAGACTGACAGAGTTACACAAGAATTACTTTTTTATAGCAAGCATCTATAGGAGACAATTTATAAAATAATTGACGTAAAAACAAAGCAAGGTAAGCTGAAGTGGGCTGAGGCAGCATAAAAACCTAACTGGTTCTTTTTGTGTTTTGAAGGAAAAAATGTCAGGTTGTGGTAAGATGTGATCCATTGAAAAATATTATGAAAGTATTTTACATTAAATTGAGTGTTCATTCATTTTACAGTGGGATGATTTTTAAATTGAAAAGGGTTTGAACTTTGTAAAATAAATAAAAATTTCCAATTAAAGAAGAAAGTTATTTTATTTAAATATTTCTCAGAGTGAGATATTTTTATGCCTGAGTTTTGATCATCCTTATTCTGAATCCTGTGTAATCAAATTACAGGATTTCATGGGGAAAATGATTAGAAAGATCTGGATTTCCAGATATGTCAAAGTGAACTCTTTAAAAAAATACAAGAAAGGAACTGCATATCACTACTCTGTTCCCTGGGGGGACACTGTCTTATTCTGGAAGCAATGGTCTGCTAAACTACTTTTACTGATGTTAGAATTAGTGTCCTCACAAACCTCAGCTTTCAGTCGATTAAAAAAAAATCAATTTTAAATGGCGTTACTTTTCTTTGTACTGTTTATCCAACACTGTCCTGCAATGGAACACAATACAGTCAATTACACCTGGAATTCTAAATATTTATATTAAAACTTCTCTAAGGTTTTTATTATTAAACAAAGTTCATAAAGTTGGCATCAACAGAAGTACTGTTAACCCACATTTTATTTATCTTTTCTAATAGTTGCCCTCAGACAAATCCTCTCTATTTCTGATCATCATTTTAACTTGTCTTAGTCTCCATCATAATTTACTTTTCTATTCTGTATGAATGGAAGTGAGTATTTTTGTTTGGTCATTTTTTTGGGTTTTGGGTTTTTTATGGAGAAGCTAGCTTTGACATTCCATCAAGAGTGTATCAAAACCAAGGCTTTTAAGAAATGTTTTTTGTCTTAATATTTTCTAGTACAATGCTTCTATTTTCAAAATGTTGTTTTTGGTTTTTAGCTGGAGAAAAATGCTTGCATGTGTTTCTCTTGAACAAAACTGAAAGCTGAGCCTGTTAAAACTTCTAAAGTTTAGGATTCTTTCGTGTTTTTATCTTAGAGCACTATCCTGCAAATAAATTCCTCTCTTCCTTCTCCTTCCCAGCCCTCTGAGTTCTGCCATTGTCACCTTGTCACCTTCTCTGACAACCAGAGCTTGGAAGTGTAGTATAATACATTTTGCTATTGGTGATCTATTTAGTGAGGTAGAGGGAATTACAGATATAAAGAGAGCTGTGTTTTAGTTCTTGTTTAATTTCCTTCCATACAATGAGGCTGATGTTTCTTCAGATTAAACATAGGCCTTATGAAGGCTCATAAGAAAAAGCGTAAAAATAAGCAATATAATTGTAAGTAAATAAAATTCAAAGTCCACCAACATCTAATTCAGACCACACATACTTTACCCTTTTTTTCATATACTTCAGACATGTGAGTAATTAATTGTATCTCAAAGTTTTAACATGATGCTTTATAAACCCTTATCCAAAATCAAAGCTGTTTCTCCAGTGTGCTTCCTTAATAGTTCAGATCTTAGAAAGGCAAACATGGAAATGATGAGATTTTCTCTTACTGGAGCTCATTGAACTGCTGCCTGCCACATGTTTGGCTTAAATAGCTGAGCAGCATTTTCTGTCCATTTTGTGCTTGCAGATAACATACACCCTAGTGAGCAGGCATGTCCAAAAATACAAAGAACATCGTCTTATTGTTGCACTGTTAATTTCATTCTTGATTAGAGTCTTGCAAAGGCTGTAAATCAACACTAGAGACAATCAGAGCTTTCCTTCATTGCAGTCATTTCACAGTGGTTTTAACTCTTCCTTAGTCTCCACGGTATGCAGGAGATAAAGATTTTTTGTTTTCGTTTTCTGTATGAGAACATAATGTTCCCTCTGTGTCTATCGGCTGTTGTGATAACCAGGGATTAATTAAAGAGTCACTTGTTGCTGCTTCTTATATGCCAAATAGCTTTAATCCCAAAAGTTCCAAAGTAATAAAGACAGCAATATCATCCTGCACACATGGGACAAGAAGAACAGTCCACCTTTGTTCTCATGTCATGTTAAACCACAGAAAATAATAAAATCATAACTTAGAAACTTCCCTTGTGAGCAGTAGTGTGCATAGAGATATACTGAAGATTCTCATTCTCCATGGCTTCTCCACAAGATTCTCTAGCTATGGAAGGCAAATGCTTTACTGCAGAGTGGCACAGACCCAGCAGAAAATCTGGCCCTAGCAGCAAAACAAAGATCACTGATCAGCAATTCCAAGTATCTTATCTTGGAAGGAAATCACGCATATTTCAGCCAGCAGAAAGAATGCAAGCCTAAAATAAAATAAAAAATAAAATTTAAAAATTAAAAGCATCCAAAAAAAATGAAAACCAGCAATAAAACCTACAAACAAAGCAAATAAACAAAGAAAGCAACAAAAACAACCCCAGGCAACCTGCTGAAAATTGTTAAAGACATAGATTTCTGAACCTTGGATGAACAAGTGGCAGACTGGCAGTCTGATATTTTCACTGTGGTCATTTATGCACAGTATGTAAAACTCTTTCCTCATCCTGCTACATGAAGGTACCACCATAAAAGGCAGGAGAGCTCAGGGCATAACTGAGCTGTCTCAAGAGCTGTTCTAAGTTCTGATGCACACACTGGGCGTGGCTTGCCTGTGGCTCTGTCTTCTCTCAGCCATGGGATGAAAACCAACCAACATGTCAGAAAGAAGCTTTGGCACCCCAGTTCCCTGATCTAGGCACCTGTGTGGCTGAAACTCCATGCAGCACCTCAAAGTACAGCTTCCTGTATTTTGTTTCAGATGCACCCTAAGACTTCAAGACACAGAATTTCTCGTGGTCTGGAGACTACCAGAAGAACTGTGATGATACAACAAATGCAAGACACTGAGCAGAAGCAAAGGGGAAAAGTTAAAATTCAGATTTTTTTTTTCAGATTTTTTTTCAGATCCTCTTTCCATTGGTTTAAAAGCAATTCACAAGACCCTGGAGAATCCTATGCTTGCAGAGCTGACCTCCTTCAGGTATGATGACACAGCATTGCAGAGTGCTGTGTAGGCAAATCTTTAGCACCAAAATGGAAATAAAAGAAGGAGGAAGCAAGCAAAATAAAGGGGGATAATTTGGTGTCTGAGGTAGCATTATGCCAAGAAGTCATAAGATTTTCCAGTTACATAATCAGTAGCAAATCATATTACTTAGGTTAATGGCTTTGAAAATAGTTTTACTAATCAAGCCTTCAAAACCTCACTAGAGAAGTTTTAGAAGAAGATAATTCATACAAAATACTTCCTAATATCCCCCCTCTTTTCAGCTCAGGAAGAAATACTTCAACCATGACTAGAAGTGGTGTGAACTGGATTAATTTACTGCATTACCCACTATTCATTGTTCAAATATTTTAACATGGGGATTGACACAAAAAAAAAATCCCTCTCTATAAATAGACAAGAACCCCATATCTGGGAAAGACGTTCATTTTAAAGACAGAGGAGAATGTGAAATCATCTAATCTTTCCATCTAATACAAAGAATCATATTTAAACAGAGTATCTTCATATCTTCATCCATACCTTAAACAGACTGTCCATATCCAAAAAAAATTGTCCTAAATGCATTAGACTCAAAATGTCCTAAGCCAAATTCTCTGTACATATAAATGGCCATTGTAATTGACTGGAGAGTGGAAGATTGGCTGTCTCTAAAATTAAATCAGTTATAAAGAAATAGTACCCAGCATCAGCTTACATAAACCAAACCAAGGACACAATGCAGGAAGGTCTTTTAGAGAGTCTCAGTCATCAATCTATACTTGTGAATTCCAGTGAAACAAGCAAAACAAAAAAAACAACCCGAAGAGGATTCTCTCAGAAATTGTTTTTGAAATTTCTCTGAAGTAATTTCTGTTTACCAGAGCATGCAGCAACATTCAGAGAAAAGTGAATTAATCTCCTTCCAATTTAGTGGTGATGCTCAGTTTTTCAGTGCACTAGTGTTGTCATCCACTCTTTTGGTAGCATGAGGGGTGTTGATGAGTTTGCTGGCCTGGGATTTATGTTTGCCTTCTCAGCAGGTAATGTATGAGACAGTCACTTCTAGATGGACCTGACCAATACTTTCTATAGAAACATTTGTATTAATGACTTCTGAGCTCTTTCATCATACCGCGTACCGAAAAGGAGACCTGGCAGGACAGAACATTTAGATTAAATGATGTCAGTTTGAAGAGTCAGACCAAGAGGGTTGAAACCACTGCTGCCTAAACTATTACTCTTGCAGAATGATAATATCTTATTTTTAGAATATTGAAGCATGTCTCACCCTGGAGCTCAAGCAGCACTTTAATAGTTATTAATGGCAGCTGTCAGGTATGTATCTATTGACTGAGAATGAGTCACACTGGCCCTACTAGAAGGCCCAGTTAGCTGGAAATCTGTGGAACTTTTTTTTCTTATTTTCTTTTATTTTCCTTTTTTTCCTTATTTTTATTTTAGCAGCTTATTCTTCCATAGGCAGTATGATAGTGAAATATCAGAATGTTTATCTGCAGTAGCCATTAGGACAAACTAATGAACTTGTTTTGGAGATACAAGCAGGTCATCACCTGCTTTGTCAGTAAATAATAATGTTAAGGAGGCAATTTCCATCACTGTAGGTACTCACAGGTTAATTTAGAAACTAGCAGCTTTTAATTAGTAGTGCAGCCAGCATACTGTGTGGCAAAATCCTGTGGAAAACCTTTCAATTTGTTAGGAGGCTAGAGAAATAAATTAAAAATACTCTACTCTTTCACTAAAGAGTGTTTTGAAGGTGTCTATTACCAATATGACTGACATTAATGGTTAAAAGGTAATAATTTAAAATTCTATATTACTTTTTCTCCTCAAATTAAATTGACTTTCAGACACATTTAATTTTCATCATGGTGCAATTTTTGCAGAGGTTTGACAAATCAGCTGCTGCAACTGTCTTACAGTAATTAGTACAGGCATTTAATACATGCTTTCCCAGCCAAATAAGGTAACTACAAATAGCTGTCTGCTAAACTACAACAGTGCCTATGAGCCCTCATGATCAAGCAAAGTCTGCTGTTAGGTTTTTTGGCAGGAAAGGTCTGCAAGGGCATGTAAACTGCGCAGAAAATCCAGCACACAGCTGCCTGCCTGTTGAACAAAGAGACAGATACAGCATAGGTCTGCATCCTTTACTTCAGAACGCAATTAAAAATCCTGGCCCTTGCCTAAAAGGTCTGTCAGAGAGAAACTGCTCTGAAGAGATAATGACACTTGACACAGCCAAGAGGAGAGGTCTCAGGAGACCTAGCTGAAGCCCAGCGGGAGTAGACTTTTGTGACTGACGGTGCTCCTGCCCATGCAGGATTTGTCTAATATCACTGTTTTCAGGTCACCATTTAGGCCATATGTTTGCAAATGGCTTTGCGGTAATAAAACAGCACTTAAATGAGTGAGAAAAATTAAGAAAGAGCAGGGAAGATGACAGTGGAGGGAAAGAGAGAGAGAGAGGGGACAGAGAGACAAATAAATAAATGAGGGAGTATGAAGTCCCTTTGTTTAGTGTTTATTCTACTAAGATGATCCAGTAGATTGTACATTCCCAGATATGTTAGCAGAGACAAAAATCTGCCTGAGCCACAGACCAGCACATATTCACTTATTATATGCTAGGCAATGTCCAGTAAAGTGTTAACAAAATTCACAGGCCTCTGGACGTGAGGATATTCTTCTCTTTCCTGATAAACAAGGTGATGACCTGTTCAGCTTTGAATGAGGAGCTCTTCTGAATGACCAGATTGGCTTCTGCACCTGGCCTGTCCTCACCCCTGCACTGGCACTGCTTGCTATTGAGCCAACTTCTTCTTTGAACGTGGTTTAAGGCAAAGCAATCTCCCTCTAGTCTCTGCTTCTGCCCATTAAGCCAGAAGTCCCAAATGGGATTCACTTTTACCACTTGAGAGCTTTGGAAAGAACAGGCAATTATGTTACCACTCTCCTGCTTGCCAACTTTGTTTTTGTCTACTCACATGTCCCAGTCTGTTTGTTTTAGTAGCCAGCTGTTTCGTTTTACCTCTCTGGAAGTCTCTTGGTGTTCCACATCAGAAATATGGCTGCTGTGTGCACTTCTGGTCTCTGCCCCCTTTTCCTTTAATATTATGACAGTTAATATGAAAAGTAGTTCTACTGTTCTAGTTGGAACAGTCTTTGATGAATTACTAGTAATAACCCAACATTTAATCCTAAAAATTGGTCTACCTGTCAAGTTTGTCTGCAAAGCAATTCTTTAATTTCCACTGATAGTCCTCTTCTAAGAGGGTCATCTCCCCCAGATCAATATCAGCTCAAATGTGATTTGGCTTTGTGATCCCTAGGGGTATTAGCTTATCCACCTGCTGTGCTCAGGATATTCCATCTGTTTCTAGCATTTCAGCTGAACACAAAGCACCAACAAGGTAGGTGTTATTACTGGCTTGCCTCCGAAGCTGCATGCTGGATGGCAGCTGTGGAACATCGGCACACAGGCAATCCTGCCTTCAATAACTTGTCTTTCCAATGAGTCCGTGGTGTGCCATTCTCATATTTTGCAGAAAAAAGTCCTTTGCCCTTGGTACATTGCTAGGTACTGCATTCCTCCTGACATGCTGTGATTCAATTATCTTTTCCCAGGAATTTGTGTCAACAAAATTTCTCCTTAAAGCAAAGATATGTCTGAAATGCTTTGGTAAATGAACCCATAAAACACATTCCTTACCTTTTCATTGTGTGGGATGGACTTCTGGTTTGTCACAAAGCTCTGTACAAATCATCTGCTTATAAACTCAAGAGGAAATGCTTGTTTTCCTTATGTAAATACCATTTTTCAATGTAGGAGAGTTTCTCCACAACAGCTGCTACAATCTTTGGAGTTCTTAATTGAATAGAAGATGTACTTTGTTCTTAGGTTTATCAAGGCTTGAATGAGTTTTTGGACATTTCATTATTCTTTCAGCTTCCTTTATTCCGTTTGTGACTGATGGGCAGGTAGCAGCTCCTGGTATTAAGTTATATTGTCAATTCTTTAAGTCATTTATTTGTTTATTTTTGTAATAGTCTGCAAGCTGGACACATAGGTCTGATACTCTTATTAAGAGTATCTGAGGTACCCTATGACAGTTTCAAAGGGCAGGGTTGCAATATTTCCCAGACAATGGTTATTAAGCACTCATTCCTTATCAGAATTAGGAATTCCTGATTTCTTACTTCTATATAGTGAATCAAGAAAAAAATTCTAAAAATTCAGGACATCAGATTTCAGGAAAAATCAGCAATATTGTTAAACCTCCAGAAAGAAGATGCATATTTCAGCATAATGCTTACTGATAAGTAAACATGGAGAGAGTGAAAGAATAGGCTTCATTAAAAGAGAATTGGGATTTCAAATTTTCTTGAAAATTTAAAAGATGAGAACAACTTTAGCCTCAAAGTTGAAAGAAGGTAACAGTTCCTTTCCATGACATTTGATTTTCCAGATCCTTTCCATGACAACATTTGATTTTTCCAGATCCTCTTTTTATTCCAGAGTTGAACCTTTGTAGTGCTTTTATGGAGGCAGAATTGTGCTGGGCTATCCTATCCTGAGATCCAAATGTATACTTCAAAAACACCTGGAAAATACATATGAAACTTGAAACCCTTTTGCCTTGGGAGTTTTCAAGTGATGAGAGTGTCAAGTAAATTCTGATGACCGTGTCTGGGAGCCTTTGCCTCCTTCCTTTAAGGCTGAGCATCTCCATGTAGTTCTCTCTGTAATGGACACACAGTGAAGGTAAAGCCTCAGCTTACAATGACTGAAGCATTAAAACATGAGTCTCTTGCTCTGGTCATTTCTGAGTTGAGAATCCAGACTAAAAAAACTCCTGTTAAAAGTGTCCTTTTAAACTCCTATACTGTTATTCTGTGAACTGTTTTGGCCCCAGTGCAGTGAAATTGCATGAAAAATGTTTCAATCAGTGCTTTTCAGGAGCATTATGATATAGTCTTTAATTATAAATGTTCATTTTTCTGTTCCACATAGTCCCAGAACATTGTGAAATAACTTGTGTTTTATTAATATTTTTATTGTTAGAATGCTTTCCAGGCAGAAAAGTATATTTTTAAAGAAAAACAAAATAAATAAGGAGAAATGGCTGTTCTTTGTTAAGCTCTTTACATAATAGTGGTTGGTATCTTTCAAAATAAAATAAAATACTGGCATTTTTCACACATACACACACACACACACACACACAGAGAATTATGGGAAAGTTGCAGGGTAACTTGGTATATGGGCTCAAATTTGTTAAATAAAATAAAATTTACCCTTTTCCTTTTGTTTTTGCAGGTAGAGACACAATAAATCAAAAACAATGATTGACTATTATAAGTATTTCTAGCAGCAACTCCATTAATCTGAAAGCCATTGGAATTTCGCTTTGTTGTAAGTATTTCTGTTGTGATTTTATATATATCAGTAGCTGTCCTTTGAGTAGGATAGGAAGTATTAGTCCACTTTGTATTGTGCACATAAACATGCATATGTTAACATATGTATACATCTGCCATAGTTAGGATAATATTAATCTATGTGCACACCTACATTTATACATATACATATATATATATAAAATTTTCCCTATATACACACATGTATGTTTATGTAATTATGCCTCCAACCAAGATACAAAATCCAAAAGTTATATTTTTCTTTAATGATGGTAAAAAAAAGACAATAAGCAAGATGTAGCTATTAATATCATTTAAGACACAAATACCCTTCCCTATAAAGCCTCACTGCTGAGCAAGAATTTCAGGATTTAAGTTCAATATTAAACAGATTTTAGTATGATGATGATGAGAGGAATTGTGCACCTCATCTATGGGGACAGAATGAGAGAGCTGGGGTTGTTCAGCCTAGAGAAGGCTCTGGGGAGACCTTACAGCACCTTCCAGTACCTAAAGAGGGTCTGCAAGAAAACTGAAGACTTTTTACAAGGGCATGTATTGATAGGACAAGGGGAAATGGCTTTAAGCTGAAAGAAAGTAAGTTTAGGTCAGATGCTAGGAAGAATTTTTTTTACTGTGAGGACGGTAAGGCAATGGAAAAGAGGCTGTGGATTCCTCAAATTCACTTCCTTGAAAGTGCTCAAGCCCAGGTTGGATGGGTTCCCTGGCCTAGTGGAAGGTGTCCCTGCCTATGGCAGGGTGATTAAAATGAGAGGATCTTTAGGGTCCCTTCCAACCCAACCCATCCTAGGATTCTGTGATTCTGTGAAAGTGTGTGCATAGACAACAATCTTTTGGTAGTGTTAAATATGGCTTCACACTGACAATCCCAGTTGAGTTTACTGGGCATGCTCTCAGATCCATGTCACTTCAGTGCCATGTCACTTCCAGGGCAAGGAGGACCTGGACAGGAAGATCCCATTCTGGGTCAGATGGATGGACAAACTCCAGGGACAAGCTGAAACTCCAAATACAGAGGTTTGGGTTCAACTCTCTGAAATGGTTCACCACCAGAGCTCAGGGATTTTAGAACCAGTTGGCCACTTGGGAAAGAGGCAATGGAGTTGGGGTAGTAAAGCTGGCCAAAGAAAACAGCGATTGCTCTTATTTTGTTTCACTGACAGCTCTGGCTACTCACACTGGGTTTGAGGGATTGCTGACAGTATAGCTCCCGTCCTCCCAGGCACCAGCACTTCACTTTCCTCCTTCTGCTTCCATGCTACCGGTCAATCCATATGGAAAATTTCTGTGTTCCTGGGCTTTTCTATGCCAGTTGGGCCAAAATTCTCTGCTCCTCATGGTGTCATGTAATTGATATTTAGGTCATCATATCCATGATACAAGAGGTTTTTCTGTGTAGATATTACACATGGGGTCAAGATTTCCTGAGATCTTCCAGAAGAAAGCTGACACCATTGCTACAACATGGAATGCAGAATGTCCAGAGAAGTAGGGTGCTGTGGGAGGCTGGATCTAATGGCAGCAATGCAAAGTGAGAGTGTAGCCTTGCAAACTCAGTAGATGAGATAGCTCTCATCACAAGTGTGCAACCAAGGAAAAGATGCCTACAAGACCTTGTGAGATCATACATGAAATATGATAAAAACAGGATCCAGATTCTGACTACCCCAGTGTTTGATTACTCTTTGCAGTAGCGATATATTTTTGCATTTATATTAGAAAAGCAAAAGGATGAAACTGAGTAAGTAAGGATTCCAGAATAGATAAAACAGTAAGAAGACACTTTAAAAGACCCTGACGAAAGGATACATTTTCTCTCCTTCCTTGCTCTTTACTGTCAGAAAAACATGATTTCATGAATTACTTCATACTGATCTTCCCTGCAAACTCTTATGTTGTTTTTCATGCTCTGAGAGTGAAGTACTTTCAGTCTGGGACCAGTGATCCCTTTGAACTCACTTGAAATAAGAGATGACAAATGGAGAAACAGATTTTAATCTTGGCATCTTGGCAATAGATGGTGATGAGTATTCAAAAATGAAAGATGAACTGTGAAAATGAGAATTGTGTTTTCTTTTGTCTGGAGCTCCTTGGTCCCCAAATTATTCACATTCTGAGTCTGATTCATCATCTTCCTCCTTTTGCTTAATTTTTTTCTGACTGTCTGAATCCAGTGGGAAAGAGAAAGAACACCTTTAAAACTTTTCATCCTTGATTAATTTTAACTTGAACCGGATAGAAAGAATGAGGCAGTTTTCCCAGGTGCCCTCATTTTGCATTCTTTCCCTGGTAGCAAAGACACACTGATAACAGCTGGACAAATTTTTTAGAATGAAAAAAGCAGGTGTTGTGTGTGAGATGTTGGTCTCTAGTGAGAGTGGTCATCAGTGCCATGAAATCATTCTCTTGAAAGCTCTTGATCTTGATGAAAGTTTGACTATTATTAATAGATCATTGAAAATACTGCAAAAAGTATTTTTTCCCAAATGTTTTTTTAAGGAAAGAAAGATAGATCTGCTCAAAACCAACCCTACAACACCCTCCACATGCTAACTACGGTTTCCACTTTCCTTGAACTAACCATTTCTACCATTATTTTGTCAACACATTCACTTCAGGAATTCTAAAATCTGGGTCATTTGAAGTGTGACTTCTTATCAGGCATAGAGAAGAGCAAAAGGGGCACATCCATCTCCATATTTTTTTTTGTATCTTCTTCATTCCAAAATCAGGTTAAAAACTTCCCCAATTAAACCATGCCTTCTATGGTTTACATCTGCTTATTAGGAAAACAGTATCTCTGTAGACCATCTTTCCTACACTTTTGTAAAGTCAGTAGTTATCTTACTTTTATATGTATTTGTGCTTACAAAAGTAAACTGTGTGCCCTGTGCTCTAAATATCTTTTCATGTTTATCTCTAAGTACTCTCTATAGAGTATTTTGGATATGTTCTGCAGAAAGGTTGCTATCTGTCGTGTCAGAAAAAAGGTGTCTGAAGTAGATGATGCCATTGGCAGATATTGTTACTTGTCTTTTGGGACAAAACAGGATTGTGGAAAAGAATACACAGAGAAGTAATGCAAGTAAACCTATTCATTCCAAAGCTTTATAACCAGTTTAATCTATATGGTTTCAATTTTTTTCTCACTTGCAAATTTACTTTGATCTCTGAAATACTCTGAATCCCTATCCATATTATCCCTTTTGATTATTGGTAGAGAATTCAAGGTAATTTAAGACAAAAGGGGAACAGCGAAATGTCTAGCTAAGTGTTTCCCATTTCCTTTTCAAGGCCTCCTTGTCCATAGCAGGGTTCATCCATCATCTCTGCTCTATGATATGTCACATAGTGGGCAGCAGCATTTTCCCCACAAGGGGAGAAATAAAAACTGTGTCTGTTTTCTCCAGAAGTCCATGTGGCATTTTTAACACCCACCATGTCTGACAGCCAGGAGCCTGCTTTGTGAGAGGCTGCACACAGCTTGCTCTGCTGCTCTCCATTATCATGCCATGACCTGGACTGCAGTTTAATACCAGGCAGACAGAAACTTGAGCAAGATGTCTGTACATCATGTCCCACAGGTGGCTTTGTGCTGACCCTATACAAAGTAAGATGTGATGGTAAAAGAAACTGTCCAACACCTTTGGTGTTAGGCAGCAGGCAAGTACAACCACGGAAAAGGCAAAGGAGCTTAAAGCAGATATCTCAAAGTTTTATTGTCTACACTTAGAGGCAGTCAGTCTTCCAACATTTCCTTCAACATCCCCAGAAAGAAATAACCACTTCTAAAGTACTCTTTATATCAAAGTAAACTGCGTGCCAGTAAGACAGATCACCTTCTTGAATTCCCTGTGTCTTCTTATCAAAGATAATTGACGGGCTTAAATGGCCAGTCTGCCAATGTATAAGTGAAGGAAGATCATCCTATCTCATACAGCCTGGAGGCAGCTGTACCCATATGCCCTGTCTATTTTACAAAGTGGACTTACCTATAGTGAAAGGAGGGATTCAAGGTTTTGCCCTAAATTCTTGCAGGATTTGTGCTTTGGGAGTTCTGTAAAAGGAAGCATAATTAAACTATTGCAAGTGGCCTGCCTGTACATAAGCTGAGCTGTAGAAGTTTTACAGGCTCACATGAGTGCTTTATATAGCCCAACATAGTCCATAGTTAATTTAATAAATAACACACATAGTATCAAGTTTAACACATTTAAAATTTTTTAAGTTGTGGCTTTTGGTATTGTGTGTTGTTAAAGGTTGTGACAAATCCAAGAAAATAGTTATTAGGAAAAGACAAAGAGAAACCATGTGGGAAAAACCTAAGCCAGTGTTCTCTCAGATAGCATGTTTAGATTTTGTTTGGCATGTTCTTTGCTGCAGTATACCAGTGCGTGACAGATAGGGAGAAAATTTACAGAGATTTTACAGAAAACTGAAAAAATTTACATATCTTTTTTTGGATACCTAACTGCAATTTTTTGCTACATCCTCTCTCATGGCAAATTTAGACAGTTCTGTTATGAGGATGTCCAACATGCTAACCTTGATCCTCCCAAATCCCTGCCTTTCATCACATTCATCACGTTGTTTTGCCTGTTGTTCCAGTCACTGCATGTTTCACTGCGCAAAATTCCCCATTAGTACATGCATGGGAGAGAATACAAGAGGCAAACATCTCAAGATCATTTATGCACATGATATTTGTTATAGCTAAATGAAAACAATCTCACTGCTGTGAGAAAATGGACTGAATGTTTCTTTTTCCAAGAGTTTGTATGCTCTGCTGGCCATGAGACATGCTTAAAAGGGCTCATCTTGAAACAGAAAACTAGTGGTTGCTGACCTATGCACTGCAGATCACCAGGACTTTTCATTGAAAAGTTTAGAAGTGGGAAACTGATCTTCTTCTCACTTACCAGCACATCAGAATGTGTTGGCCATATGAAAAGCATCTCAATTAAGTCAACAGCTTTTCTTGAGATTTTGGGCACATAGTTAAGCAGACTGTAAAGCTGATTTGACAAGTGGCAGTACTAACATCAGTTTATTTTTTTCTTCACTTGAATAAAATTCATGGAAAATTTTTTGCATAACCTGTTCAAATCCAGTGGGAAAACAAATTTTCTCCATGGCTTCATATTTGCAAGTCTAACTCACCACTGCATGCTTCAGTTTTCCATTTCAAAATTCACCCATTTTCTTTATGTGCAGTATTTTTGGGCAGTGCATCAAAGCGTATAGATTTCAATAATTATACACTTAATATCTGCTGCAGCTCCAAAACCCATCCTGGTATCTTTTTCTGTGGTCTTCCAAAACTGCCTTTAAAATCAGTACCAAAGCGTCTACAAATTCTGTGCTCTCAAAACATTTTGTGTGGCTTTTTATGGTAAGTCTAATTTTAAGTCTTATGGTCTTTGATGGATGTACAAATTCATTTAATCAGTCAGTTATCCTGCAATATAGGCATCTGACTCATATGCTCTCCACCAGCCTTTGCTTGGTTAAACACCAGATGGATGAAACAGCTGTATAAATCTTTAATCTCTGTGACAGCCTTTCTTTCATTTATTTTTTTGACTTATGTGGTTAGTTTCACTTGTGTGTTCTTCCAATTAGGGAGTTAACCAATCTCTGTCATTCAGATCTATTTAACACACTTTTTCTTTAGCTTAGGAAATTTTACTTTTACATTGATTTTTCAATTTGTACATTAAATATTTAGCCTGTGTTTGAAATAATATTGATGTTGTTGATATTTCTGTTCATTATCTGTTAATCTATCAATGTTAGTGATATAATTAAAATCACACATTATCATGACAGTTTGTAGTTACAGTCTCTTTCTATGGAACAGGACTTTCTTGTAAAATAATCCTCTACCTCAAATCTATTAATTTTCTAATCTATTCCACTTTTTTTTTCCACAGCATTTTGGTTTGCAGTTGCACTATTTCTGTAATTTCATTATTTTGGCAAAATAACATGAATCTAAACTGAGAGAAAGTGGCAGAACTATCTGTTGAAGTGTACATCATTTTAAAGGTCTGAACAGCTTTTTTCTAGGTAACTGTCATTTATGAATATAAATTTTGAAACACATGTGAGCTCTCTCTAGAAGAATAAAATGATACTTTGTTACCATGATTAAAGGAGATGATTGTAAGAAAGTATGCATGGTATACTAAACACTGAGGAGAATTTCTCAACAGATTTAAAGAGACACATAATGAATTTTGTCTCTGTGATCCAAAGACTGCAATATGGGAAATTTCATGCAAAGGCAAAGAACTGTTTAATTCATTTGAATACTGAAAAGACATAGGAAGAGGGTGTAAGCTCCTTTATCCATGCAGCCTAAATAGACAACAGAAAAATTACCCTGTAAGAATGAATTTTGTTTTTTTAAGGAAAAAGGTACATTCAGATGGTTGGTCTGGTTAGAGTAGAATCAAGACTATTTTGTTTATTTCCCCCACGAAAGAATGTCTTGTCTTGTCCAGGACTATAGTAACTCTGTAATAATTTTTCTACTTAAGCAAAAGAGGAATGGGAGGCAAGTGGTGAATATCAGTGCTGAGTTAGGAAAGGCTGTTGTGGCGCCATCATTCTGTAGAATGCACCAGCAATGTTTTGGCTCATTTTACCATTCCATGTAGTAATGTAATTTCTGAATTCCAAAAACCTTCCTTTCTGTGTCATCCAGGGCAGAGCATAAAAATCCTGAGACATTGAGATCAGAAGAGAAATATGCATAGGGAAAAGAGTGGGAATAAATGGTGACAGGAAATTTAAAACTTTCATAACTGTCATGAAAAACATGTCTTTAGAATATAATAAATAAATCTAAAGTTCCAGGATATCACTAGAGATGCTGAGAGGACAATGAGACTCAACAAGCTATCTTGTGACCCTGATATTCTTTAAGGCTACTAAGTCCTAAGAGATTCTTGAAATTATTTCATTCTTTACATTTGGTCTTGTGTGTTCAAAGCCTGAGGAATAGGATAGGAGTTGAGAACAACTATTCATAACTAGCTCTCTTCTGCATGTGAATAAGAATCACTGTCTAAGTGATGTAAAGTGAGTGCAGTTGTAAGGACACGTGAGGTTTCTCCCTTCACCTTGGTATTTCAAGAATATGATTTATAATAACCTCATCATTTCAAGGTTGGAAGTTGACTAAATTCATGCTCCCTTCTTCATAGCTTTTCAGCCCTGTGTGCTTTTGTTATCATGTCTCATATTCACACACATGGGAGTTTTTATCAAAGTGAAAGGAATCAGAGTGACCACACTGTAAAGTAATTTTGTTCAGAGAAGAGACTTTTCATGATTTCTTCCTTGCAAGGTAGCCCAAAATACAGACTGGTTCTTATCCCTGTATAGAAATAAAATCTCGCATAACCAATGCTTTGATGTGTCTGATGTGTTTGAACCTTTTCTGAAGTATTTCTAAGCATATTAGCTATGATATATGAATGCTTTCTCAATGTAGGGAAATAACCTTGCACTTCAACTACATTACTGGTAGAAAAGATCTATTCTTCATTCCAAAGAATGGAAATGTAAATTGCTTATACCTTTATAGAAACCCCCTTTTGAACTTCCATCTTGATATCAATACTTATTTTTCTTGCAATGTGATGCCAGTTGCATGTCCCTTGTTTATTTTCCTCTGCATCTCCATGCAAAAAATTTCCTATCAATATCAGTTACCCACATTTAGCCAGAAGAGATTGGATCTCACCCCATTCCAGCAACATTTTTCAAACTATTATAGCTATGAGATGAAATCTCATTTATTTTCTGGCTACAAATTCCAGCAGGGAAAGGAATAATTTCTTCGTCATGGAAAGAATTTCTAAGTCTCTGAGATAATCCAACTCTGTCTTTCCCAAGGAAAGTAGCTTAAAAATTCTTAAAGAACTTAACTTAAAAATTCTTAAAGAACTTAACTTAAAAGAGGTTTAAGTGTCTTTTAAAATTGAATATATTGTTGATGATAGATATCAATATGTCTGGTCTTCTGTTGCTATGGAACTAAGAAGAAACTGAAATCTCTCCCTCTACTTGATTTCACTGGTGTAAGACAGACAGTGACATAGAGGAGCACACTTTCTGCATTAAGATTTCTATAATTTTCTTCATATTTTATCTGTTGGGTTTGAACAGATTACTGCTGTCCTGTCATTCTAAAATAGATAGAATGACAATTAAATATTTCATAAGACTTAGGTAATCCTCATTAAGCAAGACAGGCTTCTGTACTTCTACTCCACACAGAAAGATGTCCTTGATATTCAGTAATACTTTCTCTGCATATTTTCTGCTTTTAAATCTGATAACTCTTGAAACCACAATGAAGGAATCAACATTACATACATTTTAATAAGCCCATTGTGATTATCTTTGGACAACATAATTTATACAGCAACCATATATCATTCTTGATTTTTTTACCCTAGAGGTTTGGAGGGCTTCATTTCAAGAAAACTAAAATCCAAAACTGATATTATGTCCAAACAGAAAGGAGAATTAAATTCAATTTTTAGGGTTACATTTTGCAGGATTCAATCATGTTTATTATTATCTGGCTTATACAAGCCAGTGGCATGTGTCCAGAAACTGAAGTCTGTACTTTTTTATAATGTACGTGTGCATCTACATATATGCATTTTAATTTCTACATGCATACTCACACACACAGTGCATGCACCTACAGGCTTCTATGTGAAAACATTCATGACTGTGTCTTGCTGATTGCTTTCAAAATGTAAAAGATTCACACCAATATTTTGCCATATTTTCCTGAACACATGCATTTGTAAAAGTGTCATTGATAGAGGTCTTGTAGCAAGCCTCTAAGCCACAGGCATTTCAGTATGCCACAGCTGGAAGAATAGCTTCCACAGACACTCAGCATTAAAATAAAACAATTTTATTTGGAAAATGGAATAAAGCATTGTATTCCAAAGGAATTCCTTGGAGGGGCACTTAATATTTTAGTTTCAAGGAAGTAAGCTAGCAAACAGAACATCTTATTTAACAATCTCATGCTCCTTCTCTGTGAATCTGAGAGCACTGCAGTTCAATAGTGGGACAGCAACTGTTACATTTGCAATGAAATGAAAGCTGGATAATTCTATACTAGAGGGGAAAAAAATAAATAAAATTAAAGTAAGTTCAGTCCTGGAGTTTTTTGCTGTAATTGAGAATATGTTGAAATGAAACATCTTAGCAGTCCTAGGATAGCTTCAACACAGCCTGTTACCTGATTGCCTTCAACTTATTACCAGAAAATATCACATATCTCATAAAAATCACATATTTATACATTGAATTAAGCTTGTGTTTTGTGTGAAGGTCTGTCATCTTTTGCTTGCTCTGTTTCCCAGAGTTTCATGATCAACCAATTTAAGCCATTTGAGATCTGCTTCTTATGCTAAAGAATTTAATTTACTACATTTTTTGTTGCACATGTAAAGATAATAATATCCACCTATGCAAAAGTATCTGCCTCGTAAAAATATTAATCATCCTGCTGCAGGAACATGATGTGACAAATATTACTGTTTACCCAGAAAAGACATTTTTTCCCCATAAAATCAACAGTCAATACATTGAGTTTCTTAATACTTGTACAAATGAGAGCAAATTATTACATGATAGACTGTCCCTACTTGTTGTTTATTTTCTCTTTTTTTACTTAACATTTGGTTCTATAACTATCCAGTTACATATAACTTACATCAACTTGATGTAAGTTTTTTTGAGAAAAAAACTGTAAGTATTGTAAGTATTTTGAGAAAATATATTTTAAGATAAAGGTCAATTTGTGAAGGAATGATTCAGCTAGAAACACACGTGGTACAAGTGCACAGAATTCATGGAAAAATGGTGGCAAACACTACCTGAAGTCCATTTGTAGTACAGCCAAAGGGAAGGACTACACATGGTTGTGAGACCACCTTACAGAGACAGAACATGCATTTGAAAACAAGCATGATTTGTCCATATTTAGCAAGAGGAATCTTCTCCACACCCCCTTTCCTATGGCCCCACCACATTTCTGCAGAGTTTGTGTCTGGTCTAGTCAGCAGTGGGCTTGTCCATGGTACGGTACACCTGCTTATCATCCACTCTGAAGATCTCACAGTGATGATAAGGAAACTGAGACTAAATTTTCAAAAAGTAAAATATTTGAAACCTCTTTTAATGAATTAATATTCTTAACTACAGTGGTCAGGCTCATCTTTCAAAAATATCTTGGTCTAGTCACAGTTCCTCAGACCTTCTGAGTCATTGCAGATAAATCTCTTCAATAATCAGGGTTTCACGAAAATCAGGTAATGATGTTAATTTCATTTGAGAGGTATTTTGTGATCTTCTGATGAAATGTATTCTGTAATAAGCAGAGAGTTTATTACTCAGAAAGAATAATATTCTTTCCATCTAGCAATATTCTTGAAAATTAAAGAAACTTTTAAGAGCTGCCTTTCTACAAGTCAGGAACATTTTTCCTGCCCCTTGTTTCTTCTTGCTTTTTTTGAGCCTGTAAGAACCAAAACAAAAACACAGTAGACTACAATATCCACAGATGCTGACAGTCCATTCACACAGGACAAAGCTGATGAAGAGGAGAGACAAAAGGACTTCTGGAGAAGCAAAGTCAAAAATCAAAGAGATAAATATAAACAAACTGCTGCTCAGTCCAGCTAAATAAATAATAGCAATACGTATGACAGATGATACCAGCCTGGAAGAAACAAAGAGTGACATTTTTTCACACCTCATTTTTTTCAAAACTCACTCTCAGCCAAAGCAGATAACACTCCAACTGAGAAAAAATTATTTTCCATGAGTCTTGACAATATGGAAAGGGGATTTTACATTGAGAAATTATTGGCAGAATCTCCTATTTCCACTTAAAGAACATTAGTTGGCTCTAGACTGAGAGGATATGGATGAGAGAAAGACAATGGAACAGTAGATGATAAAGAAGGAAAAGGAGAAACAAATTTTTTTAAAAACCAAAGGCATTTTAGTATTACTTATATGTTTGCAATTGTGCATGATGTCTGCTTTTTAAGTGACACATATACATTAATAAAACTTTCTGTGTAAAAAATCTAACACTGATCCTCACTTCATCAAAAAAGATCTTCATGATTGTCTAAAACTTCTAAAATGGAGGAGGTGTTAGTCTGTAAGGTCTTTAGGCCACAGGCTGGTCTCTCTGCCCTTGCTGCTTAGGGAAAGCCACACAAAAGCCAAGCCCTGTTTACTGTGATAAGGTCTCTGAATGATACAGAAAAAAAGAGTTCGCTCAAAAAGAAGCAAGCAGTACATACACAGGATTATTTTGTTTCCATTATTTAGGCTTCAATTCAGCAAAGCACTTGAGTATGTGCTTTAAATCCATTAATTGTTGTTAATTAGTTGAGACCCTCCTGTAATATTGACAGCTTACCTTTGAAGATACACTATTCAAATTCTTCACAATGTACTATGAATAAGACTTTTTCATGGGCTTCATTTTCTGTCTTCTATGGTTTTTGTTCTTTCATGCCCAGAGTCAGGACTGTTGCAGCATTCTAGAGGTAGAAAGAGTCCACAACCCGCACCTTTTAGCAATAGCCTTCAGTTTTATTGTTGAATTTCTGGTTTTCAGTTCTGTGAAGTGCCTGTGCTGGGCTAAAATTAATTGTGACTGAAAAAGAATGGCATTTTCAAAGTTGTTATGACAATCTGCTTCCTTCATTGAGATGCATAAGGCCTAGATATTCCATTTTTTTCCAAGGCCACTTGCGTAACTCTTAGCAAATATATTGGCTACGTGGTGGATGACTCAATTGTCCTGGAATAAAATACTGCATTGACAAATCTACTTGTACTTCTGAGTGTCACCAAGTAAGCAATATTCATTCTTAAAGCAGGCATTTTCTGCCAAATGTTCAATCAAAATTATTAGTTATAGTTAATAAGAGCAGTTCTATGTGGACTTAGTTACCATTCTCCATTTTCAGGTTAGAAAGACTTTGAGTTAAGAGATCAATTTTATGCATTCCTGAGCACCTATCACTGATAGATCAGATTAACATACTGGTCAAAAGTTTCTAGTTCTTCTAAAAGATACACAGCTCTTTCAAAGACCAGCTTTTAATTTAATTCACTTTTTCCTTTATTCTTTGAAGGAAAGGACCCCAAAGATACTCTGTTAGTGATTTTCCTTACTTCAGTTTGAGCACACGTGAACTGAAACCTTAAATTTGAAGCATTCCCCATGAACAAAATTTGCATTTTTTCTCTGTGCTATCTATTAAAATGTAAACTTGATTTCTATCAGCCACAGTTTTCTGGGGGGTACAGGCTTGTCCTTGTCTTCTTTTCCACCAGAACAGGCATACCACAATAATTTTATAAGCAGTGTTTCTCCTAAAGCTAGAACGCAAAGTCCTAGTGCTTCAATAGCTCCTGTGAAAATATGAACCTACTGTTTGTATATTTGTATATTGATACCTACTTTTAGTGTTTTAAATAGCAGACAGATCTGGATGCATTGTTAGAGCCAATGGGAAGAGACAGAAGGATGCCTGCACTAGGCTGTTTCACTAGGCTGCAGAAGCCAAGCTAAAGAGATGCTGTAAACCAGGGAGAACAGAGAAGGGATTTTTTGACAGACTGAACAAGAATAGCCAGATAAGGACCATGTCAAACCAGACCACAGAATGTAGAATGAGAATCAGGACTGAAGGACCGCAGAAATGTTTACAACTTGAAGTTATTGGGTGACGGACAAGTCAAATAAAGACATGGAGATTTGGACAAGGCTTGGAAGGAGACAAAGAGTGAGCTTATGAGCTGTAGAGGTTGAGCTCTCCAGGATAATGGAGGGCTTAGAAGGCAAGGGATTCAGAATTGAATGAAGCATCTCTTGTCTGGGCAAGCCTAAAATCAGAATGAAATTTAGGATAAGAAATCTCAAAGAGGCAATAATGTGAAAAGCCTGTGTTTGCATGCTAGCCAGTTTTATTAGGTCCCTAATATACAATGACAACTGCTACCAAAGCCATAATATCTACAGACTACAGTTGTCTTCAGAGATATACAGGCATTATCCTGACAGGTCTGAGATAAAAGGTTAAATGTTGGATGGATTGGTGAGCAGGTGCAACCATGTACTGGGAAATGTGGAGTTCTCTTTCTGTGGTTTAAAACCAAATGATAAAGCAGTGTCCACCTGGAATTGGATACAAAAACAACTTAATCATAGATAAATGCAATTTTACAAATTATTGTACTTGTCTACTCTGCAAGTGGGATGGCATTGTCCAGGAGACAAGTTGGCTGAGTTGGGTTAGGTTCTAGACATGCTGTGCACAGACTTTATCCAGGTTTGGAGTTCTTTGGGTCCTCTCCTAATGATAACCTGATGACCATCAGTTATCTGATTTTAAAGACAAAAATCAAAATCTTGGTTGTCTCATTGAAATTTGTGCAATGCCCAAAAACTGTCACCATTGCTTGATGCTCGCAATCTGCTTGTCTCAAAGACTACACAACAAGCATTGGGTTGCTTACTCTCTTCTATCCTTAAAAGTAAGTTACTCCTTTACCCTGCTGAGTCAACTAAAGTTTGTATGTTAATAGTATGTCAACAGGACCTAGCCTGTGTGAATTGCTACACTTCCACTTTTTGTTCTGTTGACATGCCCATTAGTATCCATACAGATTAATTCCATGAACTGTCGCTTGTGAAACTATATATACACATTGAGACATCCTCCAGATCTTAATATCTGAACCGACTGTTAATGCCAGTACTATGAGAATTTGTCCAAGTAAAATTACTCATTATAAATGTAGCATTATTCACACAGTTACAATTGTCTAGTTACCTGCAACCTCATTTATCATTCTCGGTGCTGCTGAGCACCAGAGTCAAGATTATGTCTTTTGTGGAAGATGCTGCTTGCCATCTCGTGCCTTGCCCATAGGTTGTTATACGTGTATTTTTGTACACCTGCCCTACTGCAAATCTCCTCACCACTCATTTTTCAGCAGTCTGTTGTGAGAGTCATGGTAGCAGAAGTGTTTGTGGGTGGATGGCATATGCTGGCACTACATGTAGCACATAGCAGTCCTCTAAGCACAGCAAAACAGATTTGGTATGTCATGATGTCTTTTTTTGACCTTGGTGGCCCAGATGGGTTACCCAAATATTTCCATCTGTGCTTTTTCCATTGTTTAATTCATGCCCACACAGCATTGGCTGGCATCCAGGAGTTGATATGGACATCCAGTGTAGTCCTGGCAATTGGGGCAGTAACTAAAGTGGTTATTCTGTTCCTAGTATTTCAGTTGCTTTAGGGACTCCAGCACAGGTGTTGCAGATCTCTTTTTTTTTTTGTGCTGTGTGGCTAGCTTCTCATCCCCAATATCTATGGCTTCAAAATCCCAGTGATTTTCTTCAGATTCCATCAGCAACCTGCAGGATATTTTGTACTCTACCAGCATCTCAGATATGGCACAGGGTGACTGCTGCACTACAGCTTGTTTCACATGTAAAAGGGCTTACTGTTATTTAACTTAGGTTTGTGCATGGGTCAGTTAAGCTTGAGGTGATCCTCTCTTACTCTCTTGTCCTTCAGGGAAAACTTAAGGCCGTATCCTAACACTTTTCAACAAGGCTTAATTTGCTCTAACTCTTGTTTGGTGGAAAGTAAGAGTGATTTTATGCTGCATGCAACACTGAGGGTGCTTGAGACATCGGTAAGGCAAAGAGTTTTGATTTGAGAGGAGATGGTTAGATCAGGTGTAATGCCTCAAAACACAGGACTCTGATTTCAGGAAATTTCCAGATTCTTTATCCTTTTGAAAACATAGTTGTAGCCCTGGAAATACAATAGCCTAGTTACCATAAGGCTATTGGGTAATATGACAATTTAATTTGGCATATAGCATATTTTAGGCTGTATGGTGAATAGGCAAGAGCATTGAGGATGGTTGGGCACTGGAACAGGCTCCACAGGGAAGGGCTCACGGCACTAAGCCTGACAAAGTCCAAGAAGTGCTTGGACAATGCTCTCAGGCATGTGCTGTGCTTCTTGGGGTTGTCTTGTCCAGGGCCGGGACTTAGACTTTGATGATCCTTGTGGATTTTCTATGATTCCAATTAAAAATTGGTAGTATTACAATGCATATTCTTTCCAGAGGATATATTCAAGCAGTTGAAATTGTCTTCAGCTAAAGCATCATATATGGATACTAGAAACCTCAAACAACAAAAATAGAGCTACTTTGAATCACTGACAGTAAATGCTGCAGCAAAGCTGAAGAAGATTTTCTTAATAATTTCAGAGAGTAACCAAAGTTTTGGAAGAGGAAAAAACTGAAAAAAGTACTGTTTCCTTCATCTGAAATGCAAAAGACATTTTGCCGGGTGATTTTTAAGCACATATGTAAAGAAAAGTTTTGCACAGTTTTGGTTCCAGTATTTCCTCAAGTATTCATGTGAGTTTTAATTTGTAGTCCAAAATTTATTAAAAATATAGACACATGCAAGCCATTATTAGACATCAGAAAAACAAGAGGTTTTGCTCATCAATAAAACCGGTGACAATTTCAATTAAATTTCTCAGGCTTTTCTTCCCAGAGTCATGGTGTTGTAGTAAAAAAAAAGATTGAATAGTTTATTGGATTCAGCTACCATATGGCTTTCAGTGTGTCAGAATAGATTTTTAAAGTGCAGAAAATAGAGAAAACCTGATGAGAAAATGATGATATTTTCACTATTATTGATACTGTAAACCCATAGATTTGCCACATGTTCAGTATAGCTTAAAGTGTGAGATAGTTTCCCTATGTGTAGGAATGACCAATTTATCATTGACCAAAGGCAAGTGCTTTTGACCCAATGTAGTAAACAAAATGTTATCACTTATATTTAAATTATTAGGTGACACTTCAATGTAAAAATGTCTTCACACAGAGTCTTTGTGAATTACTTGGTTTCTTCATATGTTGAAGGGAATAGTCTTAAAAGCAGACTGATGATTTACTTTGGCCATAAGTTATTGTGACTTCCTAGTGACCTTCAGCAGGGGCATCACTAGTGGCAGGTCACAATTCTCAGTCATGAAAAAAAACACAGCTTCCTTATCAAATAAATGAATACTTTGTAGCTGTAAAGGTCTGCTTGTTCCCATCAGAAAAATTTTTGACCTTTGACAACTGATAAGAATTCTGAAGTTGGAGAAACCACTGCTGCCAGGTGGCAGGTGCTGCTCTCTCTGATCTCCACTGCTGTTCACACTGTTTCCCTGGAAGTCCAGCTTGGTCACAGAGGTGAGGAACACCCAAGCGTTTTACTTATTTGTTTGTCTTCTCCAACTAGATTCAAGTGAGGAAACATCTTTATAGCAGGCACTGTAACAATGCTAATGGAGATAAATTGAATTCCCTAGCAACCAGCTCCTTCCTCATTTGTACGCAGCATCCTACAAGACTCCCAGTTCAAACTGGGAACAACAATGCATTCTGAGTATGTGCAATAGCCAAGGGCTCACCAACAGCTCTCTGCAAAACACATCTGCACCTCTCTGTAAAACTCCATCTGAGTGCATTCAACAACCACTAAAAATGGGGCCATTTATGCTAATTTTTCTAAAATATTCTTTAATATTTCATCCTTTATTTTTAGGCCATTAAATAGGAAAAATATTTGAGATGAGGATGGAAGTTCTTATTAGCATTTTGTACTTATATGCCTCCTCTTTTACAACCTTGTCTTTGGTATAGAGAATATTTTTTTCAATTTTTACAGTTTCTGTGGCCAGAAAATACACTATCTTTAGAGAATTGTGTGAACAAACATAATGGTATGACACTAATGAAGGAGGTTTATGCCTATAGCTCTTAAAAGCTCACCAAAACTTCTTTTAGTGATCAGCTGATTTTATTTGGTGATATTTCTTTAGAATGGAAAATCAGCCATGGTTTACTACAACTCAGATTAAAAGCTGCTAAACATCCCATAAGAATAGAAACTGGAAATTAAGGACATTTCCACAAGAACAAACATTCTTCAAAACTCTTTGCCCTAAGTAATTGTTGTGGTTTAACCCCAGCTGGCAATTAAGTACCATGCAGCTGCTCACTCATTCCCCCAGCCCAGCACACTGGGGATGAGAATCAGAAAGGCAAGGTAATCCTTGTTGGTTGAGATAAGAACAATTTAATAATAGAAACAAATTATTGTTTTGTTGTTGTTATTATTGTTGTTGTGTATTTGCTAATATTAATAATATTAATTGTAATTGCAAGCAAAGAGAGAGAGAATAACAGAACTCAAGAGAAACAAGTGATGCACAAAACTGCTCACCACCCAGGGACCAATATCAGCCAACCCCTCTTCAACCCTCTCCCAGGTAAATCACCCAACTTAAATATTTGGCACAACATTCTATGGTATGGAAAATTCCACGCACCCTGGCCATGCCTCCTCGTGGCTTTTTATTCAGCTTCTCACTGGAAGTTCACGGGACACTGAAAAATCTTTGACTTCAGGCAAACTCTAGACAAGAGCTGAAAACATTCATGTGTTTTCAACATTATTCTCATATTAAACCACAGCACTGTACCACTACTAGGAGTAAAATGAACTCTGTCTGAGCCAAAACCAGAACACTAATCCATCTAACCTGAGTATACTTTTCTTACAAGGCATTCTATGGAGCATTTTGACTGAAAAGTTTTGGGCTGAGAGACTGATGAAGACTGTAAAAATCTATACCCACTTTTGAAAGCCAAAACTAGTGAAGGAAGCATACAACACAGATGTACTTGAATCTGAGTTTTCCCATGATACAATCACAAGTTTGTCATGTTACTCCCTTTATGAAATACTTAATTTCATTCCATCATCTACCCAAAGACCAATTTCAGCCCTCCTGTTCTTGCCCACACAGTAACTTAAAAAACATCTCTGTGGGATTACATTAATTATGTTTATACGCAATCTTCTCATTATTCAATTTGTAAGTTTTCTAAAAGATAAAACTAGTTCACTAGATGGGACAGACCATTCTTCAATCACAGTAAGAAGTACTAATTAAATCCCTTCCTGCAAATGAACATTATTTCATCGTCTTTGCAAATGTTACTGTTAGGAGTCTATACCTGCAGTACTCAAGATAGATGTTTCTAATTCTTCCCTGCTATTTATAACAAGGCAGCCTGTGATCTTACTTTCCTTACAGCCTCCAAGATGAAATTATTTTTTGGTCATTATGAGTCAAGGTGCATTACTCACCTGGAATTTAGAGTGATTTTTTTAATATTGTTTAATGTGCCTATGGAATAGCTTTGCATTTATTCTGTACTTTTATTTGGATAGGTCTTAGAGCCTTGATTAAGATTGACGCTCTAATGCTTTTTAGGTTCTAAAAATTGGCCAATCATCTAGAAATCTCTGACAAAGTTTAAAATATCAAAGACAGTACGTCAGGCACTGATTATGGCTAACAGAGCAGAAGAATATGCAGAAGTTTCAATTCCCATTTCCTGAATATGTACGTTAAGATAGAGACCAGATAGATAAATAAATGAGAACCTGTGATCCACACAACACCATTAACTTCACTCAACAGGTCCTTCTGAAAGAGGCTGCACATTTAGGAATGGTGTTTTTAAAATTTAGATGAACAGAACTTGCTTCACTGAATGCTCATTAGTTACACTGGCATCTTCATTAGAGAACGGCGTTCTATTCCAGATTAAATGGTTTTCCTTTCAGTTTGAAGAGGGACTAAGAGGTGTGCAAAATTATTCCTTTTAATTGATCCTTTCTTCACAGTTAAAAAACATTTTTCATTCAGGATTTCTGAGACGATTTGCATGAAAAAAAGCCTCGACGGTGCTTAAAACCTGGCAGATGTGCTCGACTTTTCAAATCTTGTTTCTGTGTCACAAAGCTGTGCATACTTGTAACCCACACTTACAAACACTTGATTGGAAAGGAAAATAGTAACTGTTTTTTATTATTTTCTTGAAGCTAATGTTCCATGGTTCTGCAGACTATGAGGGGTTTTTTCAGACTTTTCAAAAGATAAGCATATTTAACTGATTATGCTGTTTTTGCTGAATGTCATGTGAAGGTTATTAAAGAAAGTGAAATGTTTTCTTCAACTTAGAAACTCTTTGTTCAGAGGTACTCAAAATACATTCTTTCTATTCATTAATTAATTGTCTCAAAAGATAAAGCAGGCAGATTGGAAAAGATTGGTATCTGATCATAGGTTAGGCTTCAAGAGTACTGGCAATGTGGATTCATATTTCTTAGTTTAGAAGTGCAAAATTACTCAAATTTTCCACAACTATAAGTTGACAGACTTAATTCAGCCCTATTTATTTAAAAACTTTAGAAATATAACAAAATTTTAGCTTTAGAAGTCATGTAATAAAAAAGCTTATTTCGATGGCAAGCCCTGAATGTGTAAATCCTAAATTAAATATCCAGATTTTATATGCAGCCAAAAAAGTGAATATTTCATCTGTAAAAATATACTGTATTCTACCCTTCTCAAGCATGTAAATCATACTCCAGAGAAAATGAGACTTAAAATAGATTAAAATTGATGTGAGAAAAGACTTGAAATTACAAATGTTGCACTGCCATCCACATAAGTATTTTCTTTTAATTTCATTAAATCCTATAATAGTGTTCTCTGTATTTATATCAAAAATTTATCAAAACAGACTGAAAATATATGGTAATGGTATACAAAAATAGAGTCTACGCATTTATGGAGAGTAATTATAAAGCTCATAAGCGAGGAAGCTGGAACACATGGAGTGAAAGATGTCCTCCCACTAGACAGTTAGGATTCAGATGCCCATTAAAATCTCAGCAACACAAAGGAAACAACAAGAAGTGTTTTTCTTCCGCTATTTTACCATGACAGTTTGCAACAGCGTGGAATATTCTGAATTGTACATTATAGAATGAGTCATTCCCATTGACAATTTTGGCCTGGTCTCCCTTTTGATGGCTTCACCACACAGAATTTCATTTAAGATCTACCCATAAAGAGTTTGATTCATGCATTCCAAGCTACCTGACCTCGGCTTCAAGGCATTACATATCATGCTTTACCAGTACAATTGAACAGCAAATAAAAGAATCTTAGAAAAGTCAACATTAAAGGGAGCTGAGGAAAAAGTGATGGGATTAATTAAATGAAAAACTTTTTGCAACAAACAAATTACATACAATATATGACAAGAGAGATAAATGAAATGCTGATCATTAATAAGAGATTTATAAGAAAATTTAACATATTTAGAAAAAGCTATAAAAGATTAAGCTATATTTTCATCACCAGAGTAAAAGGGAAAGCAATCAAACTATGAATGCTACATGCTGTGGAATTAATTACCCACTTCTACCACCTTGTGGAGACACAATATTAAATAATATGACAAGTCTGTGAAGGAGAGAAGAGCCATCAAGTGACTATATAATAGGCTGACACCTGACAAACATGTTTTATGAGCTATATCGTATTATAACCTTCCTGTGAAGAAGGGACTCTTCAGGAGTATCACTCTGAAGCGTAAATATGGACAGCTATGGGATCTTTACACTGATGAAGTGCTGTGGATCATTCAGCATACATTTTGTTTTCAATAATATAACCTTTGCAATTAAATAAAAAGATCTTTTAAGGGAGTCTAGACACTTAATTCTCCCACACGGAATGAAAACTCTCTGCAGTCGTCTTAGTATTATGATTGTACCTGGAAGAGATAACAACTATGGACACAGATAACAGAATTGAATTTTGTTTGTCAGTTGTCAGCAGTCACAAAGTCCTGAATTAAGAATGAGGGGGAAATATCTCAAATGGTAGATCACTGTTTTAGTATGAGAGAGGCAGCAGGATCTATGCCCACATTCTCCAGTGTTTTTCCCTCAGCACCGCTGAAGCTGCAGCTCAAATCCTCAATTTTCTTCTTTTCAAAGACATTTTGAAATATCTTTCAAAGACATTGAGGTTACGGAGAAGGTTCAGAGAAGGAAAACGGAGCTGGTGAAGGGTCTGCAGAAAACGTCCTGTGAAGTGCAGCAGAGGGAGCTAGGAATGTTTAGCCTGGAGAAAGGGAAGCTGAGAGGGGATCTCCTTGCCCTCTACAAATACCTGAAAGAAGTCTCCAGAGAGGTGGGGTTGGCCTCTTCTCCCAGGTAACCAGTGACTGGACCAGTGGAAATGCCTTTAATTTGCACTAAGGGAAGTTCAGATCAGATGTTAAGAAAATTTTTTCGGAGGATGAGTGGTCAAGGAAGTGGCTGAGTTGATCATCCTTGGACATGTTTGGAAGGCTTTTGGATGCAGTGGACTTGGCAGTGCTGGCTTAATGTTTGGACTCAGTTATCTTGGAGGTCTTTTCCAACCTTAATGGTTCCACGTCTCAGTGCAAAGCTTGATGCCCATACCAGCAACAGTAAAGACAACAAAGTTTTGTGTGATTCTGTGTTTTGAGAGCTTTTATTGACAAACTAGGTTCTAAACTCTTGCCTTGAGCTTGTCAGATGATATTATGCAAGTATGAAAGCTCAGAAACTGAATTAGTGGGAATAGGAGTGAAAGCTGATTTCTCTTCCTCTTTTCTGCTGTCTTATGTCTAGTCCATTACCAAGCATATGAAAAGTTTTCATGAGCTTAATTCAAAGTTGCAACCAGTACACATCATACTTCCATGAATCTTTTCTGAGGTCAGTGTTGGTTACCCCAATACAGAGAAAATTGAGACTATATTGCAATAGGAAGCAGTACTAATTGCAGGATGGGAAGGTGGGGAGGTTTTGTTTTGGTTTTTAACACTGAGCAAGATTTGATGTGGTCTGAGGGAAAGAATGTGCCTTAGTGACAGGTGTGCTCCTGGAAAGCATCTGGAATTAATCCAATCCATGATATCTTAGAAAACACTGTGCTGTGAACCACAGCATGGTGAGTGGGGACAGTCAGCTAAAATGCACAGCAGAAGGGCATTCCTGAGTGGAATAAAAGCTGTAGGCAAGCCTCCAGATCAGTCTTCTGGATGCCAGTAAGTTTTCAACATCAGAAGAATATCATCACTATGGAGGAAGTTTCCACACAAAATTCAGGCTACCCCAAAATGCAAATACTCTAAGGATGTGGAAGGAAACCTGAATATGTTACTACAAGCTTCTAATTATCTCCAGAGCACTGGTGTTGCAGCCAGCAGTATGAGTTCTCAAATCAGTCCCATTCCATCCATATTTAGTTCAGTTAATATATTTTTAAAACCTACATGTATTTCTCAATACTGTTTTTTCATGCTCATTAAGATTTTGCTACTGATATTTTTCCAAATGTATTTCATAAAGCAACTGCACAATATGTTCATATTCAGTATCTCTCACAAGAGATCTCCCCCCCGTGGCATCTTTAATACGATTATGTCTTTTCTTAGATTAATTAATCTATCTTAAATCCAGCATCATCTGCATTATGAAAGTCCTTTATGCTATCTGATTTTCATTCTTCAGCCTTGCTGTATTCCAACATTGTTTCCAGGTTGTAAAAATATCCATCAAGGATTTAGCCAGCAGATAGCTACCATTTGTGTAATGCCTCTCACTCTTTTTAGGGTCTCTTGGTGATGCTGGAAGAGCCTGATATTTTGAAATTACCTTATCTCTGACTTTTTTTTTTTCCTTTTTTTTTTCTTCTTTTTTTTTTTCTTGGTTGGTTGGTTTTGTTGGTTTGGGATTTTTTTGCTGTGCCATGAAATTTGCAACAATGCCAAGCAACAAAAATTCTTGAAAATCATAGTTTGTTCTTTTATGCCTAGCTTCAATCTCTGTATGGAATTCATATGAATAAAGGTCTATATTTGACATACTTCTGACAGTAAGTACAAAATCCCTGCAGCAGTGCTAAAGGTTTGTGACTCAGTGAAATTGCAAGGCTAAATGTTTAAGGCATTGATCACAGCACCAAGACTTGCCTGTGTTCAAGAAACATTTGGACAATGCTCTCAGGCAGACAGTATGATTTTTGGGGCTGTCCTGTGCAGGGTCAGGAGCTGGACTTTGATGGTTCTTGTGGGTGACCGTACCATTCTCTGCACCAGAGAAGATAGTGGAAAATTATGTTAAAGAAGAAAACAAAAGGGAATATTTTATCCTTTAATGTGAAGCACTCATTACACGTAAATGTTTTGTATAATATGAACTATTTATTAAATTCAGGTGAAAGTCCATATTGACACAGATTGAGATGTATCTGTATCTTTCAATGTCAAAAGCCGATTTATTTCCCTGAAACTGATATTCTACTTTGCTTAATGAGAATGCTCTTCTTGTGGATAACAGCTGACAAGCTGAGCTAATTAAAAAATGGTTTAATGTATATCTATCTCAGTGAAAGCTTATTACAAGATTTTCATCTTTAAATAATATTATACAACAAAATCACACAGATCATCTTAGGTAACCTCTTCATTCAAACACAGAAGTTAAAGGAAAATTAAATATATTTCTCAACCTGTTAATTTTACTGCAATCACAAATTTCAATTTAGCATTTTTCTTAGCAATAAAAAAGTTTGAAATTTAATTTTTTGCAGTCATAGTAGAGCAACTTTATTCTGCATTTGAATTGAATCATTGCATTGGTGTAATTGCCACTCTAGAAATTTTGAGAATAGAGTAGACTTTCCTGTAGATAGCTCTTTCAATAATAATGTCCTAAATATATGATTAATCAGACTAAATCAAAATAATTTTAATTTCATTTTTTATCAAGTAAGCATAATGTTGCAGCTATCCAGGGAATGAAAATGAAAATTTGTTTGGAGTCTATCTATGTGGAATAGAGCTGTGAATAGCATCACAACTACTTTCCCTAGGTAATGTGAGAATGGGATTCTTATTGTAAACTGAAAATTGAAAAGAAACTTAAAACCTGGTTATAAACAATTTGTTTGCCACGTGGAAATTTTTGTTGTTGTTGTTGTTCCCGTTTGTGCCTTACAAACCAACTCTATCCAGCCTTTATATATTGACTGAAAATTTAACTAGCTGGTCTTAAACAGATTAGTAATGAGAGATGTTCTATTCCTATTTACTTCATCTTTTCACCAATTAGTCTTCCATTCTGAATTATTCCTGAGAATTTTAGAAATAAAATTTGAGAACCAGCCTCATAACAACTTTTACTTTTCTCAAGCAGCTCTGTATTTTACCTGTTGTGCAGTCTCAGGTGGCTTTTACGAATGAATGTCAACAAAACTGCAAGCCAACAGTCTATTAGTGGCTATTTTATCAAAGACACTGTGAAAATTGACTTTGATTTAAGAGTGAGTAATTAAGGAATGGAACAAGCAGAGATCAAAGAATCTACTTGCTTACAGACTAGTGGACCCCAGAATAGCAAAACAATCACACAACGCAAAGATCTCTGACCTATGTCTTCATGCAATATTTTAATTTCTAAGGTTTTCAACCCTAAGCTCTTACACCTCATAAAAAAGGACTTCAGTCACATGCATTATTTTAGCCTGGTGCTCGTGAAAACAGAGTTTTTAAGACTGCTTTATCTTTTAGCACTGGAAGATGCAAGTTGGAGATAAATTTAAAATTGCCTGTTAAAACCAGAAATGCCAACCAGGTGATAAGAGCATTTAAAAAAATATAACTGCTCTGAAGTGCATGATTCAAGTCCTGATGAAGTTTTGGTCATCAGTTCTTGCTACTTCCAGCCCAGTAAGATGTGTGAGTGGCTGAGAAAACGCATATATTCACTTCAATAGCAATCAATCTGCCATTTTGTGATGGTTGAAGAGCCCAGTCAAGACCACAGAAATCATAAACTTCCTGGAGCTTTGGGGTTTTTTTAATGTGATAAACTCTGTGGCAGTCTTAGCAGCAATCAAAGGAATGTTTTAATGCAAGTTCAAGGATCACAGAATAAAAGAATATGCTGAGTTGGAAGGGACCCACCAGGATCACAGAGTCCAACCCATGCACAGCACCATCCTCATGTGCCTGAGAGTACTGAGACCTCACATATAAAAAAAAAACAAGGGAAAGAGTGAAGATGTTGACCAGGTGAGCTCCTGCTTGGGAACCTACATGGCTGTAGGGGAGAGATTTCTGAGGTATTCAAGATATGTCACCTGTCTTCTGACATTACTAAAAAATTCAGGAGAGTAGCTTCCTCCTCATAGTGAAAAACCAGATTTCTTTGGTAGATGTTACATTTCTGTTTTAGAAATACCTATTCATGCCCTGTGCCTCACAATGAAACTTCCTCTAACTTTCACAATGCAAGGGAAATGTACATTTCATATTTGATGCACTAAGTTACTTACATCTTTCCTCTGTGATGGGTAATTAAAGTAAATAGGGACTATTCCACACACTGCTAAAAGTTGTTGAATTGAAAAATTGTTTAAAAGAATGTAATTAACTGCTTGAAATCTTGTACTGAGTCAGTAGGGAATTTTTCAGTTTTGATACATTTAATTTTCATTCAAATTGAGCATATTTTCTTTCCTTTAATAGTTTTAGATAAGATGTGATAACAAATGGTTATTTAAGAAAATGTAAAGTGGCTTTAAGAAAATGTTTGGATTTTTATTTTATTATAGATAATATTTTACCCTATTCCACGTGTCTCTAATCACATTACACAACCAGGCTCATTCCTTTTCTCAGGATTATTCCAGCATATTATGAAGTGGTATTGTTTGTCTCCAAAATAATCCTGTGGAAAAAAAAATTAAATCCTGGGATGCCAGAAGAAATCAAGCAGGCATATTCAGCCTGAACGAAAACTGAGTGGAATGTCCAATTATTTACAATTCGCATTAAGCAATGCACCCTGTAGACCTTCTAGTGAAGTTAAACATTTACACAGCTCAGATGATTTTTTCATTAGAATTGGGGAGTATTTTTGGATGACTCGGTGTACCATGATTGCCCATTGGAGGGCAGAAGCCTGAGAAGTTTCTTTCTGAAGTAAGAGTCAAATAATTCTCACCTGAGGCTGTGCACATTTCAATATTATTAATTTCTAGCAACACAATCCTGCAGAGTATGGAAGAGGGTTCAGTCATGGAAATTTAAATTAATTTAGACTTTGAACACAGAGCTATTTCCCTTGCTCTATGTATAGTTATATCATAGAGAAGCTTGACAGGTTTCTTATATTTCTAAACTATGGTTAGGATCTAAGTGAAGTCAGAATGTACAAAACACAAATCTATATCTGCAGACACACATAATCAAGTTGGGCACCGCAGTACAAAGGTGAGACCAGTTCCTGACCAAAGAACTGGCAATATAATTAAGATAAATTAAGATTGATAATACAATGTATTCTCAGTGTCATAAATATTCTTACTTATTGATTTCATCCCCAACTATGTAAATTTGATTCATGATCCTAGCCATGAAAATACAATTTTGGACGTCAATAGTACAGGATAGCAATCTGGATAAAGGAGAGAGGAATATGAGTTGCATCCCCACTGCATCTTAAACATTACACTAGCTTCTGGGCATATGACAGACTCCACTGTCACGATGAAAAGAAATAAAAGCAGATCACCAAGGTTTAGATGCTGACGTGCAACATATCCTTGGGAAAATCAATATCCAAAGTAAAAACTAACTGCTGTAACCCAGCTTTTACTGGAGTACTTCATAGCTCCAACACCACTGTAGTGGATTTTTTTGCATTAATCCACACAGCTATTCAAAGTGCTAAGCAAGAGTGCATCCAAGCAGGTTTTTGACACTTTTGAATTTGGTTTAGTAATGTACAGCAGAGTAAAATGATGTATTACAATAGTTACTTTTTTTTTAATGAAGGGACTCACTGAGTGAAACTCTCTTTTGAACCTCTGCAAGCTTTTTTATTTGAGTGACGTGGGAGTATGCTCTCCAGCTGAACAGAGCCCTGCGTGACTCAACTCTGCTTGCACAAATTGTCAGATACAAAATTATGTGTCTTGTTTGCATTATCATGCACAGGGATGTTTACCACTTCATACTTGTTTTTCCTAAAAAAACTAATATACATAATATCAGCTGTGCTACCAACAAATGTCTCACCAAAACTATAGTTAAGACAAAACTAACACACAATATTTAAACCCTGTGTTTTTATATATTTACATTTTCTAGCAAGATGTTTTTGAAACATTTTGTGCAAGTTAGATGTAAATGAGCAATAAAAGTCTTCTTGTTCTTGTGAAGAAATATCTCCTATGACACATGCATTTTCTCAATTGTGAAAACATTTGCTTACTGAGAACAGCTCACAAGTGCCAGCTTCTGTAAGATTATAGATTACCCACATCAAGCCAAACCCCGGACTCTCATTCACTGGGCTACACTTTTCATTTACAGCAGTAAAAATCTAGGGAAATTCCTTTATAGAAATTTACTCCAATGACAGCTTTACAGTGCTTTAGTGTGAAAAAGATTTTTAAACCTTTCAAGCCTCTCTTCTAATCCCATTTCCAAAGCACTGCCAAGATTCTGTTGCCCTCAGAGAGAAGAGTATAAAATTATAACAAATTGTAGGCATTCCATATAAAGATATTAAACACACTTATCCCAAAAGGTTGTGTGAAACAGAGTTAAAATTACTTACCTAGAAGATCCCATTATTGACTAATTTACTTTCCTATTATGCTGGACAAAATGAAATACCATACTTTATTGATTTGTCCGTCCCTTTTTTTAAGGAAGACAAGCTTGCATTTTTCACAAGCAACCTGAAGTGGTTTTACCAGCAATCTAAGTGGAAAACGAAATGGTTCTCATACCTAGATACAGTGAAATATTTCAGTCTTGTGGGGAAGATTTAGAAAGCAAAAAGATCTTGAGCTGTTGGCACGTGATGACAAAGTATTAGCACCAAGCAGAAAGCAAAATCATGATTTAAAGGGAAGTCAATGGTTCACACTGGTTGTAATGGGCCAGATCCCTCCATCCTGGCTGTAATTGACATCCCAGACCTTCTCCAAGATCCCTGTGATCCTGACACTGCTCGGCATTTGTGATGGCCAAGAGAGGACAGACTGGGACAGTACCATGACCATATCATGGGTCCATTCAGTACACCTGGGACCATAGCATGAGAGAGACTGTCATGGCCAAATTCTCCATTTTGGGGCAACTCTCTGCAATGGGCTCTGAAGCCCATATTCATATCTCTTCAACTCTGAAGTTCAGTTCTGCAGTTTTAAGCATCAGTTTGGGCTGGTGGCTGATTTAACTAAGTTTCAATGAATATAGCAAAGTTAAATCTATATTTCAGAGGGTGTCAGCCCACAGGTGCCAAAGGCATTCCCTAGTTGCCAATGAAGAGAAGAGAAAGATCAGCCTGCTGGAGAACTGCAGGTGTTTGTTGTCACTATGAATTTTCAGGAAAGCTCGGAGGAGCTGAAATGTCAGCACACATATATACTCCATATTCTCCTTTTTTCTGTTGAACAAACTCTTAGATTTCTTAAATAACAAGGTTTTGTACCAAGAGGGAAGGTCAGTGATGCAATTTGAGCACTGCAGGCATTTGCCATTTAAGGGGAAAGAACACAAATTAGAACATGACAGAAACAGAGACATAAAAATTCACATTATCACAAGGACAGGACAGACACACTGAAAGGACAATACCAGCTGTAGAGGGCAACTGTCACCTGTACAAATATGAGTAAAGAAGTAGGAAAGATTGGCAGGGTAGTGAGAAATTCAGGGAACTTTGAAGCTAATACAGAAAGTAATAAACAAGAAAGCTGAGAGATTCTTGTTGCAATTCTTTAGTCCAGAAAAACAATGGCATAACATTTATATGTCTGTGTTTGTTTACATTTAAACAAACTCACATAGACAAGACCCTGCACTATCAAATCCTGATCTGGGCTGCCAAAAATAATCACAATTTTATCCTGGCTTTTGTATTTCTCCTATCAGTTTTTGTGACCTGCTGTTAGCTTAACTGTAGGCATTATTACTTCAGATCAATTGATCTTGTATTAAATTTGTAATTTAGCATTAACAGCTTTTCTTTCTTCCTAATTTCTTTCTCCTCCTTTACTCCCAGTTCTTTGTATGCCTGTGTATATGTACACAGGTAGAGATCCAACACTTGTCTGTCTTTTAGATAGTTAAAAGGCCAATTTCTTTTTAGGCTTTTCTCAAAAGTCCAACCTTATTCACCCTGAAGGTTTCCTCCTATTCCCATTTGAGCTTATCTCTTCTGAACATAGATGTCCTTCAAATTAGGGTGTTTGTTAGATCCCTGTGGCAAAACTGATTTTCTCTGACATTACTCCTATGTGATCAGTTCAGAGTGAGAGTGAAAACTTTTTATTAAACTGGGGCTGTAAAAACTGTCTCTTGAGTCTCAGTCTAGAGCTTCAGCCCAGGTAGTTTTACACCAAATTCACAGTTATAATCTCATCATGCCCAAGAAGTACCTGAAGATACTTTTGGTAAACCATGGGCATAAAAAAATGAGTGAGAATGTAGTCAGAAAAGCAACAATGGCTTCAGCTGTGAAGAACCATCTCATAATGCCTATAATCTATAACTTCAGAGTGACATCAGCACATATTTGTAGACAGTTTAGTGGCAGCTTATCTTGTAGCATAGGACAAGTCTTTCCTCTTTTGGCTTACATATTGAGATATTTTATTGTGAGTCATCAGCTGAGATGTAATACAAGACTGAACAACTATATTTTATTATCATTTGCACATTACTCCCATCTCCTGAAGGTTTAAAATTATGTCTGTTTCCCAAAAGGAAAAAAAAAAAAAGATACATCACTTGCCATTGAATGGAGTGTGTGAATCAGGGGTCAGAATCAAACGTTACAACTCGTAGCTCTCTAATGGTGTGTGAATGATTCTCCTTGGAAGAAGTGACTCAAAGCAGGCTTTTGGTTTAGTTCACATGAAAACTAGTGAGTGAGGTTTCTCAATAAAATTTCCTTTGTTCCTCATAGCTAGAAAAGAATCAGAAAAATCATCAGTGAAGAAGAAATAGCTTCTGAAAATAATTTTTAGGATCAATTCTAGCTTTACTGAATGGTAAATGAATTAAAGCCAGTTGAGTTATATGACTTAAGACCTGTAACAAATTAACTGACAAAGATCTCAGACAAGCAGAAATATGAGCAGTTCCAAGAAATTTTGAAGAAAGAGAAGGATGGGAAAAGAAAATTATTCAAGAAATTAGTTAATGGAAACTTGTGTGTGGCTGGTGTAGAGTGTACAAAACACAGATTCTGTATTTTACATTGTTTTCATTGTATTTGGCTCATCATTTTTGCTAAGTGTTTTCTTCCTTTCGTATTAGTTTAGCCATGATTTCCCAATCAGGCACAAAAAATCTTCCCCCCTTATTGGAGGTGCTTCAATGAAAGGGTTCAAGCAAGTTTTTGATAAAGCCTGGCTGAAAGAAGAATGGTAGAAGAAGTAAGGGAGATGTAGGGTGACTTTAATTGTTATCTGGCATTTATGACATTTTAAGTCCAGAAATGTATGCAAGCTAATTTATAAAACAGTTAATTATTCTTCTTTATTAATATAGTTTGATTTCTAACTATAATCAAAGACAGAAGAAAATTTTGTGCCCTTGCTCAGCTGAGTTTTTGTAACTTCAAGCTCAGAGAGAGACAAACAGAAAATACTCAGTGTATTCAAGTGAAAAATGTCCAGTTGCAATGCACGAATTTTCCTGAGACTTTAATAGTTTTAAATTTTAATAAGGGGAGGATTTTTATCACTTTGAGGACTGCTCCCATGGCACTTCTAATGTTACATCTTATAAAGACTGTCTTCATAAGGAAATTGGCCGGCAGAACTCTAGTGGGAAAAGTATATCATGCAGCTATGGCAATGTAAATCCCTATGCAGGCACTTTCTGCATGAGTACCAGTGCTTTTTCAGTATAGTTCATCAGTTTACTGAAAATACTGAAATTCTGCTGGCCTTGCTGTTGCAATACAGTAATACCACTGGAGTTCTACTGCCAATCTGTCCTTAAAAATAAGACCAAGATACTTCTACCTTTCTGGTGATGCAATTGCAGTGGGGAACCCAGATTTTGGCATCACTTGTATTAATCCACAATATGAAAATCAATATAATGAAACTAATGAAGCCATTCTACATGCAGGATCCCAACAACTGTCTTGTTACTTCCTTTATTTTTTATGAGTAATTTTTGTTATGTATGTTTATATATAGATTGTTAGAAAACCAAACTGTGCTGAAAGTAATTAGCATCTTCATGGACTAAAATAACTCAGCAGCAGAATAATCCATACTTCAGTCAGATGGTTTGCTTAAAAACCTGTCATTAAGCAATGGAGCAAGATGAGATACAAAAGTATACATACACAGCAATAACAGAAAACAGTACAATTTTCAAACAATAAATTATTTTGTGAAGTTACAGTGGATGCTGGTGAAGGCAAATAATGAATATATGCATTAAGTCAAAAGAAATGAGTTGACATACAATTTGAGAATGTCTGAAAAAGGAAGTAGAAGTGCATAAGATGGACAGCAGGAAAAGAATAATTGATCAAGTTATAGTGAAGTAAAAGGAGAAGTGATAGTTTTTGACTAAGGGAGAATGAAAGCTGTCTCCTCCTGGGAGACACTGAAAGACAGCAGAAGTGGGAACTTTGCTACAAATAGAAAAGGAATTAATATGAAAGCTCCTTAGGCAACAAGAAACAGAAATTAATTTCTGCTTTGAAAAAAAACCTGGAGAAATTTGAAAAAGAAACCAACTGCAGGGGAAGAAAGCTATTGATACATTGAGCAAAGGATCATGAGTGTGACAGACGAAGCAAGTGAAGAAGGGAATCATGTGAGTAATGCTTGTTCTTGGAAAAGGATAACTAACTCCAGAAAATGGATCGAACTACACTTGCTTCTTCAATAAAGTTGATAGAACTGTGGCATTACTTCCTAGAACTGAAGAAACAATAGGAAAAGCAAGCTGTCCCTCACTGACAGATTCCAATTGTCCTGTAGAACTTAATTACCACATAAATAAGCTAAAATTTAGGCAGTCACAGTAACATCCTTTGAATCTGCTAATTATTTCTACTGTTCATGGCAAGTGTACTCCATTGGGTGCAATTATGTTTGTTTATTGAATAATTGCTGTCCTTGTCAAATCTTTTCTTGAATATTTGCCTGCACTGTATAACATTTTTACTGAGCAACTGTCTGCTGTGGATAATAGCTTCACTCAGTAATTGCCTGCTCTGAATAATGTTTTCGCTGAATCATTTCCCATTCAATGTAATGTTTTACGGCACGATTTTCTTTTCTGAGTCATGTTAATGTAAGTTAGTTGTGAATTACATATAAAGTTACTGTTGGATCAAATCCAAGTTTGTCTAAGTGCAGTGCATTTCAATAATTTCAGAGCCTGTGGTGGTGATGGTGTTATGTCCCTTCTAGATAAGGTAGAAAGGGGCAGCAGCAGGAATTTAGTATCAGAGAGGCTGGAGACAAAATGTGCTAAGAGAAGGAGGTTTCCTTTAAAGAAAGAGGTGGGGAGGCAAGAAAGAGCAAAATTGGATGAAAAGAATAAAAACTTAGTGAAGGTAACTGAATTTTGAGAAAGGAATTCTAGGAGAAACAGGCAAAAGGAAGAAATGAAGACAGACTGTAAATGAGTAGGCTAAGAATCAACCCGAGGGAACAGTAAAAAGCAGAATTAAATGAAAGTAATACATACCAATGATGTAGACATAATGGTCAGCCTGATGTTCTCTTACTTTGCCTCTGCACTAGAGTAACTTTATAAAATTAGCAGCTAATACTTTTCAGTGGAGAGAAGAATAAAAGCATTAAACACATCCTAAGGTACAAATTCCAGCGTCCCCATTGCAAGGTTCATTCCTTTCCCTTTTTCTTTACTCAGCCTTGGGCTCCACTTCTGCAGCATAAAGAAAATGGACTGGAAAACGTTTGGGGTACTGTGGAAATAGTTAACCTGCTGAGGAAATTTTCTCTCAGCTTGGGAACACTGAGCTCTTACTTGCCTCTGTCCATGTTGGTGGTCAGACTGGAGCCAAACAGGAACAGAAGTTAACATGTGAATTTCCCTCCACCTAGGCTGATGTGTGATCATAGAAAATTTCTGTACATTCTACTAACTTGTTACACTTCATGTGTTTGCACATTTATTTCCTTCTTCCCCTGTAATTTTTCAGTAAATTGAACTGAATCAGCTTCCATAAATATGTTATTCTTTCCTTTTCTTTTCAAAGAGTGGAAGAATATTCCCTTCTAATATATAAACTTGCATTATTACAGTCCTTATTAGTTGGGATCCATTCTTGCTATAGGTCAATTGACCTTAAATGACCTTCCATGAGATCAAAAATAAATTTGTTCATTTCCTGCTCTGAACTTCTATTCTGCATATGCTTTTGTAAGTGAAGTCTGCTTCTTTCTTTGTTTCCTGTCAGGGTTGATGTTGCTTCGCTTAGTTTTCTGAAGTCTTAAAGCTGTATTGCAAAATCACATGACTAAATAACTAATATCTGAATGTCATTTTGAGAAACTGTCTAATAGTTATTTTTTTTCTTTAGTTTCCATGTCTCCACACTTTTATTCTGGATGTTCTGTAAACACTTTTGCACGATAGAATATTGTCATTGTATTGCAGAGCTTAAAGATGATGTCTGTATAAAACTGAGAATTGGAAGTACCCAGGATGTCCAGTTCTTCCTCCATGGTTATCATATTGCTTTATAAATCACTCCATAACCCATATGAAAAGAGAACAATGGCAATGTGTTTGACAAAGGAGCTGCACTGATATTAGAACTCCTACCTATCTCTACCTAATTCACATTTTACAGCATGAATTCAATACGCTTATTATTTTTGAATGACATTAATAAGTTGTGAAAGCAGGTCTAACAAGACAAGCTCTGAGAGCTTTGAAACAGTAAGATTTAAGACAGAATATGCAATAAGTATCTCAGTACTTCCCTCTTAACTATATGAGAACACCTGGAGCGGTATTCAATAAAAGAAATTACATCAGTCTTCTGTACACTGGTGTTCTGTGCCAAGGGGCACAAGAAACCTTCTGAAATATACATTATGAAGTTGATTATGATTTTGGTCTTACTTAAAGCTGTTGGATAGGCATCAGTAAATAAAAGAAAAAATGATGCAAATTTCTTTGAATTTTCTCTGCTTCCATCTCTTTGGGATAACTCACTGGAAGTTAATCAGGTTTGTATTCAGAGCTTTCAACTGAATATTTCTTTGTATTATGTAATTTTTTAATAATTAATTAGAGCCACTGAACATTATAAGCCATGACTTAATAGCAAAACTGAATGTTAAAAAACTTGTCATTTAAAATCATGACAAAACTTGCCCTTTCTCATGAACTTGACCAGAGGTCTGTGGTGGGTGGACACCACATGCCCACCAAAGAGGTCTATCATGAGCTCCCCTCCCCAGATTGCACAGGGGAGAGAAAAAAAAATGGAAAATTACTCATATGTTGAGACAAGGATGTTTATCGAAGCACAGCATTCCTTGTACCACAGAAGGTTCAATAAAATACTGAAAATTGATGAACAGTGCTTCTCCAGCAAGGTTTGCTATCCACAGAGGAATAACATTAAAATAACATTTAAGGCAAGAACAGAATAGAAAATGCCGGAAAATTTCTTCAAATATGATACAGTTCTCTACCTCTTACCTAATCCCATCAATCCTCTATGAAGTGAGGACATTAAATGAACTTTTTGCAGTGTTGAAAGGAAGAATGGAAACAGAAATTCTAGAATGTTCCTTCAGAACTGCTACAAGTCCCCACCCCTCATGCCATACCCACATAATAACTCCTACTGGAGTAATTCAATGTACACTTTCTTTTCTCTCAGAAACAGAGTTTCATTCCACTCACAAAGTAGATCCTTTGGGGGATAGCCACCACTCCAACCCTGAATTATAAAAAGAAAGGAAAATGTCTACATTTACCCTAATTCTGTGTTTCTTAAGAACACCAAATAACTTACGTTTAGGACACAGAGGCACTGTGTATGTAACTATTCCCTTACTAAGAGCCCAGGACAGAAGAGGCATCACCTCTACCTTGGATACAAAGGCTTTATTTCTAGCTGAGGAAGTGATACACTAGAAAGTAATCCCAGGCTAGGAGCCACTGTTTGGGTTTCTCAGCTCCTGTTTGCCTGAAGTGAATTAGGCTTGGTAAAACTATTCTGGCTACACACTTTCAGTCCTTCTTGTAGGACCAGAAAAGGACCACATTTCTTGGCTAATTCCTACCACAGGAATTGTTTTCATGTATATGCCAGGTATGTTGTACAGATAGTCTGGTTGTCCTGGACAACTCTGTGTTGAACAAATCAACTGTTCGCAAACCTCCTTCTCTGGTTTTTTTTGCTTTGTTTTTTGTTTTGTTTTGGTTTTTTATTTCAATTAATAACTGTTGGATACCTAGGTTGCAATCAGAATAGAGAGCAATTTAAAGGACCCTACAGAGCACTGTTCAGTGCTTTCTTCTTTTATTTTTCTTTCTTCTTTGGTATTCAAGTTTTCAGTATCTGGCTAATGAACAAAACTTTTCCAAAAGTGTTGGTACCAAAGACCAATTCCAGTCTTTGGGGTCCACTCCAAAGAGAGGAGGAATCTAAGTATTTTCCTCTCCTTCCCTTCCTTTCTGTAGAGTCTTCTCAGTTTCCCTGGAGATACAGGTATTGTGCAATCAGCTTTTCTCCCACATGATTTCAGTGTGCTTTTGGTTCTAGTCACAATTTGTATATGAGTGAACAAAATAAGAAAGCTTGGCAGTGATAGGATAACCACATACTCTAAGCTTCAGAACTTTAGTTTTTTTGAACCTGATAATCCTTTAAGTTACTTCTGAAAATAGGTTCCATTTGAGACTTGGGATGTGTCCTGTGTCACAAGTGACTGTATTAATAATGCACAATGTGGCAATGACACTTTTATGTTATTGTGTCTTTGTCAAACAACCTGTTTGTTGAGAGAATATTAATTGAAATGTTTGGTGTGCTCACTTAAAATCATTTTACAGTGGAACTTCAAGAATAGGTAAAGAATTAGCAGGGCTTCCAGGTGATCATAGAGCTATGGCATTAGCAGGTGTGGTAGCATGTCAAATCATACAGCCACTCATCCAGGCCATGCCTGGATTCAGCTTTGCATAGTCCTAAAGAGAAGAGAAGAGCCAAAAAAAAGGAGAGCTTTGCAGCCTTGGCCACCATTTCTTTTCTGATACCATGGCTCCAGGAATTACTTTCACAGTTGTTTCGAAATACTCTCTTTCTAAAATTATCTGATCCTCAGAAGCTCCTTTCTGATAAAAATAGATGTCAATGATTGTCAGTGGGCAAGCTCTGACTTTTATCACCATCTGTTAAATTAAAACAAAAACAAAAAAAGTCCTGCAGAGAAGTTCCCTGCTTTTTTTGTTTGGAGTTTCAAGACCAGTTTTCTCACCAGCCTTGGAGGCCTGCTGTGCCACTCTAATAGTACAAGGAAACCATGGAGCTAGTGAATCCAGCTGGCAAGGCATTTTTCAGTCTAAGGAAATCTCTTATTGGCTGTCAGCCAGTGTACACAGAGCAGAAAGCAGTATTGGACCGAGAATGGTAGATTCACAAAGGATTTTGGTATCTTGTGGCATTTCCAATTTGTAGTGCAAGACAGTATGAAATTCTCTGCCAAAGGAAAGGGTGCCCTGGATCTAACATAAGGATTGCGGGACGGGAGCTGGGCCAAGCACTTGATGATGTTTGATTGGAACGCCATCAAGACTGCACCATCTCATTTCAAGTTTGATAAATAAACTTGATAAATCAACTGAGAGCAAGTTATGCTTGACTCTTGCCAAATACAGCAAAGGTAGAACTTCCTCTTCCTTCAGCAGAGTGGGAGTGGGAAGTGAGATTGTAATACGGTCTTTTGAGCATCTTTTACACAGAGTTATTATTTCACAAGCTTCTTGTGAAACCTTATTTGAAATGCTCTGTGTCCATTGAAAATATCTTACTAAAAGGTCTATTTAAGGTTAAGACCTTCCATGAGGTATTATCATTGTCTTAGCCAAGACCTTCTCCTTTTTATCAATTAGTTTGGACTCATATATAGAATTTTTTTGTTTCACAACCACAATCTGTCCTCAAGGGAAATGTCTCCACTTCAGAGAAGACAGATTCAGCACCAGATGGTTAAATGTTATTGGCATCCAGCAAAATCACAGCCATGCAACCCCCCCAAGGTTGGACTGCTGAACCAAGGCTTTTACCTAGGGTACAGCTGACCTCTTTATTGACATGTCTGTGGCAGTAACCAGCTTTCCTGTGTTTTCATGTAATCCCTAGCTTGACCAGCTCCTGATCCTGCCTGGAACATCTTTAATCCCATTAGTAATTTGTAAAGGGAGTAACTTGAAATTACAATAATTCAGTGAAGGGGGAAATAGTATAGATTTCTGACTCCACTTATCTACCCACATGATCTAGGTAGAAAATTAATGGGTGTTAATTTCTCCCACAAAAATTTCATTTCAATCAAATTTAAATATTCTGTACTTCTCCTTATTGTTCATCAGTAAGGAAATTGTGCCTGTATTACACTTCTACTTGAGGATAAAACATATTGCAAATGGCCATCATTTGATTATAAGTCACAATAATGATTTTTCTTTGGTAAAGAAGAAAATTTAAATATGCAGGAGCTTGTGCCTCCTAAGGCTATATTTAAATCTGAGCAGTCTCAAACAACTGAAATAGTTATCAAACTGACTACATGACCATTTTTCTTAGAGATTAAAATGGCATATTGATGATGATTACTGTAATTTCATTTTAAGTACCTCATAAAATGCTTGAGTGGTTTGAAGCAATCGACTTCAGAAGTTTTCTTCTAATTACAAGCCTTGTATACAATTTGCCAAAGATGATCTACTGTCATTTCGCTCTGCCTGGAGAAGGACGATATAAAGTAAGGAGGGTAAAGGAGAAACATTCACAGGCACACCTGGATTCAGAAACAGAGCACAAATATTCATCTTTCACAGAATCTGAATATGAATAAGGGTAAATCCTTCATTTTTCTAAGGTCTGTACAGCTCTCCCAAGATTGCTGGTCTGAGTCCCCTCTAAAGCTGTCTAAGATTCCCTGAACTTATCCACTCAGTTCAGTGAAATATACCTGAATAGAATTCACTGTCCAGAATCCTTGGCAGACACGGTGAAGGTCATCATTTTTCCTTAGACTACCTGTGTTAGCCAGCTGCTGCTCCTTGACAGTTACCACAGGTTTTCCCTTATCCTTTCATTTCTGCAAGTCTCCTGTCTTGCTGTTCATGTAAGTGGGACAATTTTCCTTGATGGGCAGAAACTCTGGGAATGTGCATGGCCTGAGGAGCATAACCTAGCAGAGGCTAAGCAGCAGAGATGAAAGTTAACCCTGATCTTTGCATAATACTATTCTATCAGTAAAGAGTTTTTGAATTTGTACTTACATGGTTCAATTCAGAGAAGTTCAATTCAAATTGTAAATCTTCTGATTTCTTCTTCATCTCCTGCCCACCACAAGATGGTCATTTGGTGATATGAAAGTCCCCTTTTGGATTCTGTAAAATGGCATATGTGATAAGACATCTGATTTAACACTGATTTAGAATACTATGGTTATTAAATTCTGTAAAAAGAGTAAGTCTGAATTGCTTCTGCCAGCTTACATTTCCAATGCTTTTAATAGAAACACTTAAGTTTGTGCTGTCAAATCACTTTTGTTACATCTATTCTTCCAAACTATCTGTTTTTCATGGTTATTCTCTGTTTCATTTTGGGGGAGTGTGGGATGTCCTATCTCATAAATGCATTTACATCTTCTAATTCCCAAATTATGAATTCTTTCTGTTCTGGAAATATTTGGAAAAAATGCATGTACTGGAGTCTTATAAACAAGCAATACTGGACTACAGGTTTGATAAAAAATATTTATTCTGGAGATGTTAGACCTTATAACTTTTATTACTCTCAACACTTCCTTTTTAGTTCTGCTGTTAAACTTGATCCTTTTCAAATTAAAGCTTGACTTCAAAGATATGAGTAGGGGTAGTTTTATTTTCAGTGGTCAGACTGTGTATTAATTACTTGTGCTTTTTCTAAAACAGATGTTTTGAGCAGATTTATAGACAGCAGGTCATATGAAGACAGTCCAGATATGGGTGCCATAGTTTCCAAACCCCTTTGATTTATAATGGAATGCTAGCCCATTTTCTTTTTCCTCAGAGTTTTAGACTGGTTTTAGGATGAGCTATGGTTCTATCATAGCACAGAGGCATAGGCTCTGGTAACTGCAACATTGCAAGTATGATGATTTTAATTTTATTTGTCCAAATTTAATCGAGGAAAAAGAGAACCAATTGGAATTATTATAAACATTGAAAATGGCATTCCTTTTATCCAGTTAGCTGTTGAGTTGGTCTATCCAGTCAGAACTTCTCCTGTTCCAGCTTGTGCCTGTTATGTCTCATCCTCCCACCACACACCAGTGTGAAGACCCCAGCTCCATAACCCCACTGCAGGTACCAGGGGCTGCTCTTGGATGCCCCCAAAGCCATCTTGTCTCCAGGATAAGCCAGACCTGGAACCAAAGCCTCCCCTTACACAGCAACTGGTCAAGCCTTGACTGAACTGCTGTCCCTCCACTGAACTTGCTACAGTTTACTGAGAGCTTTGCCATATTTGGTGTCCCAAATGTGGGTGCAGTACCTCAAATGCAGTTTAACAAATATGGCAAGATGTGACAAATTTCAGTCATCAAGATAAAAAGCAGAAGAGAATGAGGGAATGTCAGTCTGTTCCTTTATCTGATAACAATACCGTTATTAGTACAGTTACTGCTGCACCCAGACCCTACTAAAGGTGCAATCAGTTGCTACATTCTTCTTAGAATAATGTCTTGGTCATGAAGTACCACATTAGGATCAAAGACAAAGTAGAAATCTTAAAGTAATTTTAAAATCCATTCAAAATATTGCTCAGGAGTAAACAGAAGTTCTAGAAGTATTATGATTTGAAATTTTGACCCTTTTTTTTCCTGTCTTGTGTCAGATTTTCACAGATGACCTTGTGTGGTTCAACTCTGCAAGAGATAGCAAGCTTTGCAGCTAGACTGGTTGTTTTCATATTTCTTTAGAGCATCGCATGGTCTCCAGGCTTGATGTCAAATCTTTGGACTTTTTGCACTGCTACTTTAATGAAACCAAAATTATTTTGTCTGATGGAACTCTAAATTCATGTAATGTATTTAAATTGTGAATAAACTGAATTCTGTTTTGACATTGCTGCACTGTAACAAATTTAGTTTGCTGTACATTTTCCGTGACTGATAGCTTGAGAAAACTTTTTTGACATTTTGTGGGGTTTACTTTTTTATACATACAGCTTTATCACTTGGGAAAACAAAACAAAACAAAAAAAAACAAAAACAACAAAGGAAAAAGCCAAGGTCATAAATATCTCTCTAAAATCAATAAAAGGAGAACTAATAAATGATTCTGGACCTTCATTCATACTAACATGATTCTGTTTTCTAAGGAAAAGTTTTAGGTTTCATTGGAATCCTGGCATGAAAGCTGCAGCATCATGGACAGTATTAGAACAGTATAAAAAAAAAAAAAACATGGTGTAAATTGCAGGATTTTATTCAGCTTTTGGAACTGTTTATTCAAGAACCAGCTACAAAGTATTAACTCCTGCTGGGGAACCTCCTTAGTGCAAGCTGTCTCCATGGCTTCAGTAAAACCCTACTTGTACAGCTAAATTTTAATTCTCATGAATCAAAAGTCCCCATTACATCTCTTCAAAACCACAATATTTTCAAAGCAGTAAAATCTCATGGGCACAGTATCTTGAAAGACAAGACATATCATGAGTCAATGTCACCTCATGTGGATTTCGCTCCAAACTGGGCTCTGGGCACTCTGTAATCTGACAGCCACTTCACAACTTTAAGCCCTCTTCCTCTGGTGCTTGCAGATTAGCTAGTGATTCCCATCTTCCAGACTTTCCCCAACCATCCCAAAATAACAGCGGTTTTTCCAACCACTGTTAGAGTGAGATATGTATCTGAAAGTTATGTATATGCGATTGAACTGTGTCCTCTATGCGAACACAAAATAGTTAAAAGTACAGAGTCTCAGGCATGAGCATCGAACATAGATGGAGAATTCAGTTGAAGTCATGGATGACTTCACCGCATATCTGTTGTGTTGTGAAGTCATTTGGCAAGTAGTTCTAAAAACAAAAGCCCAGGGATCTAAAAATTCCTCGAGCAGTGAAAAGCAAAGCTAAAATTATTCATCTTACATAAGTTATCAAAAGCCTGACCATGGATACATTACATTCCTAGATGTATAGACCTTACAGGGATTGTTTAGCATGGAGCTTAAAAGCTGAGTGGAAATTCTCTTACCGCTCTTGACAATGAGAATGGAACTGAGAACAGAGAATTTAAAGTAATTTACAGGACTGATATTCTAAACCCTCTTTCCTGAGAAGACATTAAGCTACACCATATGTTATTCTTTGCTTGACCACTTTTGAATATGTCCCTACTTCTCAATATATCCCTATCACTTCTCAAAGTTAGAAGAGGCTTTTGTAAACTAAACCCTGTGCTAGTGCTGCTAGAAATGCTCACAAGAAGAAAAATACCTGCCTTATCCCCACATCTTGTTTCTTTGTGGGTTTTGTTTTGGGGTGGTTTTTTGTTTGGTTTTTGGTTGGTTGGTTTTGGGAGTCTTGTTTTGCTTTGGTTTGTTTTGTTTATGCTCAGCTGTGTGAGATGTCTGAGTTGTGCATAAATCTGAAAGGTAATAGAGATGAGTTTATAAATGTGAAATTGTTGTATGGAGAAGCAAACACATATGAGGAAAAGATTCTCAAAAATCTTACAATCTGAGGAAAGGAAAATAAAAAATAACTCTAAAGGGTTGGCAAAGAAGCTTATTGCAAGGTTAGGCTGACTTAAAATCTGATCCATAGAAAGTAAGGTGAATTTAACAATAATATTTTTTCCTTCCATTTTAAAAAATAGACTGAACAATATAGCAATGACCCACCCAAGCTTGTGTAAACATACAATTTAGGACAGTATATTTGTGATCAAGTTAATCACCAGTTCATCAGTCTAATGTGTACTAAATGGCTTCCTCTTAAGATTCATCTCAATGAACTAATCCTATTAAAAGTTAGAAATTAAATTTAAAATTATTAACTGTAGATTTCCCCCTAATGGGACCAGAGAACAGGGGAGAACATCTGTGAAGGTGATGAGAGAGAGAAGAAAACAGCTCAAATATCCTTCCTATACTCAAAAATCAGAGAGAAGACAATATCCCAGTTATCTGGGTTCATGGGGGTGTTCAGAGTTGCACCAGTAAAGAGAAAGGCAAAATGCAATAGGTGTAGAAGAAATACAGTTTCTTCCCACCAAATCTACAGCAGAAGAGCTATTCTGGAAACCTAGCCATAACTGTGTGCCTGTGTGGGGCAATTTTAAAGGAGACAGAGAGGACAGTCAGTAACACATGGAGTGGGGAGTGGGGTTCTGAGGTATTGGGTGTGAGGGTGAGAGCACAGAGCCCTGCATTACTAACGGGGCTTGATACAGTGAAATATCCTCAAAAGGTGAGGAGGGCAGCAGTGCACTGGAGGACAGCTTTTGACTTTGTGTTTTTTGATACCCATAGTTTCTGAATCATCCAAGATGTTCTGATGGTGGGAGAAAGAGAAAGCAGGACAGGATATGCCAATCACAACAAAAACTGTCATTTTCCATATTGTTTGCATTGTGTTGGTACTTGCTATTGCCATTGTACATCTTTTCTAGAAGATATAGAATAGTTGTAAGGAGTATCAATAGATTGATCAATTGAATGCCTAAAGATAGACTGATTTGTGTCTGTACTGTCTCCAGTCATGAGTTAGGAAGGCACTGTTGCTAGGAAGCCAGGAGCAGAGAAATTTCAGCTGCAGCAGGAAAACCTGGATACACTGCTTCACTCTCTAAATCTCTTTTAAGTCCTCAAAGAAAGCACATTTGTTTTTCCAATCTGTATATTTATCTTTTCTTCTCTGACAGATATACAGAAAATCACCAATGTTAATGCATGATCTTATAACATAATCTCTCAGCTTCAATTTTTTAAAAGTATTTAATCTCCTTCTGAAAAGAGCACTTGTACCCTTGTTCCAAAGATGTGGTGAACCTTTTCAGCCCTACATCTGGCAATTATTTTAATAAGCTGATACCAGAAAGAAAAGAATAACCTGGGGTTTTAAACCTACCCTTATGATCTAAGTAGGGCTCTAAATAAGCAGCTGCACTATAGGTCAAAAAAAGAGCTCTGAAAATGAAACCATTCATGTCAGTACCTAAATACGAATCTGAAAGTCAATGCAATGTTTGAAAGTCAATGATAAGAACATTTTAAGTACTTTTAGACTTAAATATTTAACTTTTGGCTCCTTCCAGATAGGACCTGTTTTTCTACAGGTCCTATCTGAAAGAGCTTGATTTTTCAGAGCTTCTGAGCACCCAGTGACCCAGTCGGCCATGCTTTAATTCATGGACAGCCAGCTTTCCTCAGCAGAAGGCCAAAAGTGCCTCAGATCAGTGTCACAGAAGGACACCCTTATCCTGAGTTTTAGAAGGTTTTTACACTGACTTGGAAACTGTGATTTCTTTTTTTTTGGCCATGATACCTCTGCTGCAGCATTGCCGTGGCAATAAGTGGAACCTGATAATACCTGAAGAGGATATGAAGTCTGGCAGAGGAACCTGGACAAGGCTGCAAAGGCACAGTACAGGTCCCACAGGGCAAAGTTGTAATTTCCTGCAGGTCGTATAGATTCTGGCCATTTCCAAAACCCATTTTCCATTGCAAAACCATTTTCAAAGGCAAAGATTGACCAGTCATAAAATATTTCTCCAAATATTTCTTCCCAAACGTCTCCATTATATTCACTGTCATTGCTCAAAAACTCCTGCAGATCATCTTTCACTTCTATTATCAAACTCTTAGCTGGAAATCCTCTATAATCTATGGAATTCTGCAGATCATCTTGGAAAGCGTTAATCTACATCTTAATTTGCTTAGAGGCTCTAAAATAACACCATTGAAAGGAACAAAGAAAGTGACCAAGCAAATTAATTGTCACTTTTGTTTTTATTGTTTATGTTGTGAGACACTGGGATGAGCATTGTAAAGAAGTGGGAAGGAAGGAGGGTTTGGATTAAAGCATAATTTCAAAGATACATTAATGTAACAAAATTTTTAAAACTATGCAAGCATGTAAAATTTGCTTTGAAGTACCTTTGGGAGAAAGTGCTATTGTATTTATTTTATTTACAGAAATTTCCAAACCTTCGAATCATGCTCCAAAACTAACAGAGAATGTCTAGATGTCTTTTAAAAGTTTCTCTGTGAAATTTTGAATGTTAACATTGCATCATTTTTAAAGCAAAATTATGAGAAACTAAAGCTAAGACAAAACAAATCATGTGTGACCTCCACAGAAGTTAATTGGAGTCTGTACATTTATTTCAAAATTATATTTTGTTGGCTCCTCTGATCCAGATGGGCCATAGGCCAAGCTGAATCCCTCAACCTTAACTGAAGCCCAATTAACTAAGATAAATTGTCAAATCACTCTGGAGAGATGATCAGCATTGTTTAATCCTCAAAGTTGGTGCCGTTAGCCAAAATAGGTGTTCCACTGAGTACCATAGAGCATTTGCTATCAAATCCAGCACTTCTTTAGCTGAAATATTTTGTCATAGACAGATCCCTAAAAGTTGGGAAGCTTCAAAAATCCCAGAGTTCCTACTGTTTCAGATCAAAGCAAAACAGCCTGTCTGACTCTCTATACAACATGCCCCATTTTTTTCTCTGAGAACTTATGCTTTCCAGCTAACTTTTTAGTTGTTCTTAGACATATTTAACAATGCAGCATTCCTAATCCAGCTATTTGCTTCAGCTGCATCAGTGGAGCTATACAGAGCTGGGTAAAACTGTGTTTTTATTTTCTTTTCCATGCATAGTTTTTGATGTTTCCAGACTGAGGTGTTAAATACAGGCATTTAGTCAACTGCACCCCTGGGCCCTGAGTTTGCCCCTCCAAGAGCAACTTTGAACCCAACTTTCCTGCCCAACCCAGGAGCTCAGGTCAATGCTGAGCTACAGGGGATGTTGGACTCCCTCAATCTTTGCCATTCCAACCTGGATGGGTGCTGGGGCACAGGCATTGCCCATCTCCCGTAGTACACAAGGGTATGTTCAGAGTTAGGCACAGTTCAGGCCCCTTCCAGAGTTAATGGAAGGGGACTGAAGGATTTTAACCATCCCAGTGTCCCTGCCTCTGGCTGCATCACTTTTAAATACTCCTGGCCAATTGTGAATAGAAGTACAAATTTCTCTGTGTTATTTATAGAAATCAAAGTGCTAAATGCCAGCTTCTCAAAAGATTGATAAACTTTAAAGATGGTTTATATTTGGCACTGTATCTCTGACTATACTACTTTCCTATTAATTGTAGTTCTTGTCTCATATTTTCATTATAAACCCATGAAGTTTTGGATATCAAATACTGTAATTGCGATTTGTTAGATAAAAAGAAGCTACTATGATTCAAAGTTATCATCTTAGCTGCTTATCTCTGTATCTATCAGGGTGAGAAGCATGTTTATCAGGATTATCTGTAGTATGAAAGGTATTGCTGTCTGTCATGCATTTCAAATGCAGTCTTCTCAGCAGCAAAATCAAAATTCTTCAAGAAGAACATGTGGAAAACAATACCTTTGAGTTTAACCCTTAAAATCAGATTTCACTAGCAGTTCCTTATGATCAAATAACCTGCAGTATACTCCCTCTCATTATACAAATGTTCAAAGAAATGTTGCGCTCAAATTATTCTTCAGTGGCATTTAACAGGAAAACATATGAATCTTTTGCTTTTTCAAAAATTGACAAGACCATGTATATTGGACAGGATTTCAATAACTCCCCAGTGTTAAAAAACCTGGGCCCACTCTGATGCACACATTCTGCTTTGCAAGGTCTAGCATGGATTTTTACAGAGGATTTGTGAACATTAAAGAATGCTCAGGCTATAGAAAAGGATACTCTTGAACTCTTGAGTGAGGCAGAAGGGATGCCAAGGACATTTTTTTTTTTCTCTGTGAAGATAGAAAAGTTCTCTTAAACTTGCTGTACTAATTATGTGTATGGAGAAGAAGAAAGTCGTCAAGTTATGAAACAGTTCTGTTCATAGTAAGAATATTTGTTTTGTATGGGGAGGGTGATAAATGACAGCTGACGTACCAACATTACTATTGATTTGGATGTGCCCTGATAGACTAGAAGAAATTCTGAAGACAAAACAAAGTGTAAGCCTAGGCTAATAGTTATAATTAAGTGAAATGTTTCCTTTTTCCTTTTTTCTCCTTTTTTTTTCTGCAGCAGCAATGGGATTCCTTTCACCTAGTTTTGCTTACTAGGAAGTAAACAGCTCATTTCAACTAAGCACCCACAACTTCTGATTAGAAGCATTTTCCTTCACTGGAGGAAAGAAGGCACAATATCCTTCACTCGCCTTACATTTAGGATGGAGTAGTCATCTTCTGCCTTTAATGAACACAGAGTAAGGTTAGACTGGCTTAATCTATGGTGAGATGAGACTTATTTTCAGTGTATAAATACCACAGCCCAATGTCTGAACCCCAGAACTGAGAGCAGAGTAAGTTGCAGATGACTTAGCACTTATGAACATGAGGTTGTACTGTTCAGATTCATTTTTTTTCCCCTGAGAAGTAAGCATATACACCTGTTTTGGGAGTCTAGTGCACCATGTGACATAAGTAAAATGTCTAAATGCAACAATAAAAATACGTCAAATAAAAATTATTTTACAAGATTTTCACCAGTAAAAACTGTACATTAAGTTTCAGAAGAAAACTAAAATTTAAGGAAAAAATAATGTTGTATTTAAAGAGAAGAATTTAAAAGACCATAAGGTGATAAAATCAATGTGAAGAAGTAAGATGTCCAAGGCCAACAAGGTAAGAAAAAAGAAGGCTAAGGGTTGAAAGGGCAATAGAGTTCTTTGAGTTAACAGAGTAGCTATGTGGACACATTTAGGATAAGACTGGTAAAAAGAACAGAGATTTAGAGAACATAAACTGTGGTGTAGATAATTTGAGAGATCTGGGGAAGGGCAAGTCATAAAAGATGACAATGAGAATGACATATGTAAGGGAGCAAATGTTGCATAATGCAGTACGGTATTAGAAAATTCTAAAATTCAAGATTTCTCACCTTAATTACTACTCTATTAATAAGGAAAGACACATCTTAAACTGGTATATGATGTGGCAAAGGAAAGAACTGCTTCATTTAATATGACTTGCTCTTTGAAAAGAACAAAAGCCTTTTGCCTTAATGATTAAATGCTCTTCTTTTGACAAAAGCAGCCAATTAATAGTGCTTATGTGGTATCCTACTGACAAAACCCAAATAGCAAATGCTCTCTGGGCAGACACTTTATGTAAGAGGAATAAAGGGTCTCTTATATATGTAAAGACAAATGGCTTCAGTGTCAAATTCAATTCAAAACTACTCTTCCAGAGACTGAAGGCAATCATGACTCAGGGAATGGAAGGATCCAAACCCCAACAAAGAATCTTATTTGTCAAATGAGAGATGTAATACCAATGTCTGGAACTGAAACAAAAGGCATCAGTGAAACTTGCCTTTGAAAAAGTAAATATCATAAAAACTTGTAAATAACAACTTAATTTTTCCCTTTGTCCAGACTTTACATTAACAAGGTATGCTAAATCCCTTTCAGAAATATGAAAGTGCACCCCTACTTTCTTCTGGACCTCATGTGGGTGAGAACTGATTCAACTACTGAGAACAGGAAAAGGATTATCTTAATTAGCTCTTTTCTGCACCTGTTCAGGACATAGTTCTTATTAAATTTATGTACATTATTTATAGGTATTGTAGAAAAAAAAGAAACCTAAAATCTGACTGAAATGAGAGGGAAGAAAATGGCATTTTCCCATGCCAGACTTGAATGATATGGAAGGCAATGCTATTAAAAATGCCAGCAGCATATGCCAGCTTCAATTAGAACATGAAAGGAAAATCTGTTGCTAAAATATAAAAACACACTTTGAACACCTTACATGTGCTTATTTAGAACTTATAGGGTTGAATATCCTTAAAAAATTCTAAATTTTGATATTTTGTTGAAGCTGTTGTTAAGCATTGGTCTTACTGTAGGAGTCTCTGAATAAAATACTGTGTCCTGTGCTTTGCAGAATTTCAGAATAGATTATCATAATGATCACTTCTGGCCTGAGAACCTTTCAGAATAGTCTGACAAACTATTCATTAAAGTTATTGCATCTTGTCCTTCCGTGTCACCTTTCCCAGATAACTGCCTACAGTAGGAATGAGATAGCTGCTTTCCAAGTGACTGTATCTGTGAGCTACCGTGCTCCCTCACATGCTGGAAGGACAGAGAAGTGTAAAGAACTTTGTTCCAGATAGCATCAGGTCAATCCATGTGACATGACCTAAACTACATCAGGCAAAAAAAAAAGGTTTCCCCTTTAGTTTCTAGTGCTGCTGGACGGTCCCCATACTGTTGAAACTGAAACAGCCACACAGCACTGTATAATCCTGTCGTGGCTTAACCCCAAATAGCAAGCAAGCACCAGGCAGCCACTCATTCATTCCTCTCCTCGCCCCCCTGGTGGGCAGGACAACCCTCATCCCTTGGGATGAGATCAGAACTGTTTAATGATTATAATCAAATAACATAAAATAACATAAAATAACATAAAATAACATACAATATAATAAAATAAAAATAATTGTAATGAAGAGGAGAGAGAGAGAGAGAAGAATAAAACCCAAGAGAAACCCATGATGCACAATATGGTCACTCACCACCACCACTGACTAATACTCAGCCCTTTCCTGATCAGCAATCAGCAGCTCCTGGCCAAGTCCCCCAGTTTATATACTGAGCATATACTGAGTGCTATGATATGGAATATCCCTTTGGCTGGTTCTGTCAGCTGTCCTTGCTTGGTTACCCCTCAGTTTCTTGTGCAGCTCCTCACTGGCAAAGCATGGGAAACTGAAAAGTCCCTGACTTTGAGTAAGAACTATTCAGCAAGAACTAACCATCAGTGTGTTTTTTTTTTATTCTTATACTAAATCCAAACACAGCACTGTGCCAACTACTAAGATGAAAATTAACTTTGTCCCAGATGAAACAAGGACAAATCCACAGGTTAAACTGATGCTGGACAATCTCATGTGAAAACCTTGAGCTGCCTTTTCAGCCAGGGACAGCTCACAAGTCCTTGTTCCAGTAGTCTGGCACTTCCTTTGGTGGCTTATTCCATTTATTGGAATTGGTCAGGAGCCACAATCCATGTCTTTGAACATTTGTTGTCTTAGATACCAAAAGTGTCTTTGGAATAGGCTCAGACTTCATATCTAGGATCAGTACCTTCTATCTAGGATATTTTCTAGGAAAAACTTTGGCTGATCTGCCAAGTTCCAGAAAGTTTTTTAAAAGATCTGACAGCTGTCATGGACTGTGACTTAATTCAAGCAGTCCAGTCCTTAGTAGAGTTTATAATACAAGTGCATCTTAATTGCTGGTCTTTTCCTATTATTTTTATGTAAAATACACACTTTCTCTGTGGTGCACTAATGATTAGTGATGATAAATTTCATTTGTTTTTTAAAGGCCCCAGAGTAATCAAAGTTGTCTTAGTTTTCCCCTTCCTGGTACTATAGGAATATTTTCATAAAGTTACCAGTAGTTACTTTTAATAGTCTAAAAATCTAGAACAAAAAATCAAATTTTAAGTAATTCATTACATAATTTCTCTCCTGAAGAAGTTTTTAAATGTGTCAAGTGACAGCAAAAGTTATTTCTAAGACTTTGATTTAACATGACATTGCAAATGCCTTTGTGGCCCTAACAAGGCAGAGCCTTACTCTTGTCTGCTAACCTCCCAACCACTCCTTTAAAGACCTGTCGGACAGTAAATACTGGTGGGAATATAAAGAGAAACTAGATATTCCTTTCTGAATATACACCGGAATATTTTTAGTCAACAATTAGATAAAATGAACTCATTAAAAGATTTAGATCTTAAAATAAAGCAAACTTTTTTTTCATTTTTTTTTAAAAAATAATAATTATTCAATATTAAAAAAATTATTTAAAATATTTTAAAATAAAGCAAAGTTTCCAGATGTCTGGCAGACGAAACTTTTAAAATACTTACCCTTTCACATAGGGGCGTAACATCCCTTGAGCAAAAGCTGCCTGACCTGCTCTGTAATTGAAAACTATGTGTGATCTCTCTCAATCTCTTTCTCTATGTGACATTAGCAATTTCCCCCTTTCAGTGGTATATTCCATTTGTGTAATTTTATTTTGTTTTCTCATTTGCAAGATGTGTGTGTCATGCTAAGGATGCAAAGCTTCTCCTTTTGCATCAGTGACATCAAATGCAAAAATTATAAATGAGGCTAATCAAAAGTCATTCAGAAGTTCTTTGTCTTCCCCAAAGAAAAAGAAGCTTTGAATATAGTAGTCCATAAAATCTGACTAATGACACTATTTTTCTTCTTTCCAATGGAAATAAAAAAAGAGGAAGAAGAATATCTTTTGTGGGAACATATTATGACCAAAATCTTATTTAAAATATAACTCCTGTGTCATATTGAGCTATCCAAATTGTTTAGGGTCAGAATGTTGTACTCAACTCCTGATTTAGGATTCTGGCCTTGTAGCTCACTTTCTCATTACTGTATCCTGAGTCTATCTGCCCGGGCAGTCTTGAGACTCTGTTCTCCAAACCTCTACAAGAACCCCTAGGAGAAAAGAAAAAAGCTGAAACCTCAAGGATCAGAAAGTCTGCATCTTCAACTGAATGTGGCCTCCAGCCATCATGGTCAAATTCAAAGTAAAACCAGTCAGGAAAACAAAAGTCCTCTTTTAGTGAACATACAGCCATGTTCAATGAAAACCACTAGGAAGGATATGCAAATCTAAGAGCAGATGATAACTCTGCTACATCTGCTGATTCAGAGACAGAAGAGAACCAAAGAGATGAGCTTTGTAATTTTAAGTAAAGCAGGCTACTCTGCAATAATTTTGGAAGTTATTGTTACATACACAGTGAGGGGATGCCTCACATGTAGAGGTACAAAGACACCAAAAAAAAAACCCCAGAAACACAGAGAAACAAACTTAAGTATAGTCAAGCCTAATTAGCATCTAATATAAAAAACTCAGACAGGTCCCAGGTGGCAGAAGGATGGAGAGGATCATGGCAGCAGGAAAATGGTGCCCCCTTCAAACTGCAGCAGCTCCATCACCAAGAGGATCTCCTCTCCAAATGCAGGGCTGGTGCACTGGGAAGGCAACCAAGGAATTGCAACAGATGGAAAGGCTACCCCAATGTCACTGATAAAAGCACAGAGTAAAATATTTCATCTTTCTTCAAGAAAATGCAAAATTTTAAATACTTAAGAAAACCAATCCAAAAGTAGACAATCAGGGAGCTTTTAGGGAATTTTATAATCAGCATTTTATTCAGCAGCACTAGCAACCTTTTTGAATCATAAATTGGGATACCATAGGAACATAAGGTAAAGGTTTTGGGGGTTTTGTGTAGAAATCAACAACACCTTGTCTTTATTTGAAGTCATGTTGCTACATCCAGGCTGGCCAGGGTTTAGGATGATTATTTTTTGTTCTGAATATGTGAGACTGTTCTGTAGCCAAGAGACATTATGTTGGGAAATGTTGGAGATGGACATCAATAAGCCAACAGAGCATGCATGTGTGTCACGCTATGTCCTAATACCACAAAATATTATGCCAAAATTAGATGCAATTGGAACAGAAATTCTGTAAGGGCAGAAGACAGCACACTGGAGCAGTGTTGTGAAAGTTTGCAGATATCCTTGTATTTGTTTCGTGTAAATTAAAGCTGTTAGTCCTTCCCTTTCAGGAACTTCCTATTTCCCCAGGAAAAAAAAAAAAAAAAGATATAGACAAGAAACAGTCAGTCCTTTAATAAGGAGTACTGAGCTGCCTTGTCAAGAGGCTGCAATGACTTACTCTTTTCCAGAAGAAAAATATGTGGAATGAATTAAGACACTCCCTTGCTTCCAGGACAGAGCAGTTTCGTATCACTCATACAGAATATCAAGATGAAAACTTATCCTACTCTTGCTGTCTTCCTTTAAATTTGTAGGAAATTTGCATTATGTTCTCTGTTACTAGAAGTAAAATAAGCAATCTGGAACACCCAATAAGGGTTGCCCTAAAACATCAGAAATCTCTCTATATTTCCTCTACATTATTAGGGGAGGGGAATAAATTTGGTAGTTCATTACCAAGCTTAAAACTGTGAAGAGCAAGGTGACAGAGCCCATAGAGAGAAATAGTAGAAATAGACCCAGAAAAGACTAAAAAGAAGATACAACACAATAGAACCAGCTTGGAAAAATAGCAGCTTGGTTTTTGCAAAATGCAGCAGCAAATCTTGGGGAGAAAGAGTACATATAATTTTATTATTGAATTTTCAAATAATAAAATAATTATGAAATACCAGAAAATAGACATGAATCTACAGTTGATGGCCACAGCATAAATTTGATTCTGGAACTGGTATGAAAATAGCTTTCAATGTAATGAAGTATTTTGAAATTTTAAGAATAATTCATGCTGAGTAGAAACAAAAAAAAAAAAATCAAAGACAAAAAATTACACTACATCAACTTGAGTCTTTTATTACAATAATATTAAACAAAACATAATTTCTATTATCTTTGTTTTTCTAAGCAAGAATATTTTAAAACAAAAAAAAAAACCTAGAAATTATAAAGAAAAAAAGTCATGATCAGACATTGAAATATCACCATATAAATATAGCTCTCATCTGTCACCAAACAGTTTGGTTCCACATGCAAATGAAATAATATGAATCAGCCATGGCCTGTTTTTTTACAGATCAGATTGCATCCTATGCCATGAAGTAGAGGTCCATAATACTCCTAGTGGAACATCCTTGCATAACCAAAATTAGTTCCACAGATGGCACACTGAAATAGAAAGAGAGAAAGATGCTTTGTGAAGGTCATGGAGCATAATGCTAACTCTTCTGAGAATGACTTTTTTCAGAAGAGAATGGAACCCATCAGAGGGAGCAGAAAAAATCTTGTGAAATAATTGTGCTGTAGTCTATTTCCATTGAAAACATTCTACAGCATAATATTCATTATAAGCTTTCCCCCAAAATACAATGTGTATCTCAGAAATACTGAGACACCACATAAAAGAACTTTCTGCATTAATGAAATGGGTAAAATCAGATATGGCTAGAATGTTTATACAGAAAACAGAGCAGTGATGCCATTGATTTTTAGTGATCAAAGTGAAAATCAATGGATTGATGCATTTCAGTCTCAGTAAAAAACTTTTTGCGTGTCTTTCATTTAATACATAGTACTCTGAAATCCAATGGTCCCCTCTCTAAGTGGTCTTTTATTTCCACAGGACTAATTAAAAATGTGTTTCTGCACTGTAAAGTGCATCTATCTGAACTCCAGCTTGCTTGAAAGCATACTGCCACAAGCTATCCTGAGAAGCAAGTATGGTGGAAAAATCATATGAGGTGATCCGCTTAGTTCTGCCCGTGTTCAGCCTCTCACGTACAGAATTAGGATGGCTGGATTATATTCATGAGGACTGGGGACTATTTTGTATGATCTAAGTGAAGAAGTCTAGCAAATATAGTCCAGCCCTTTCACCATTCTACGTTTCCTGAATCAGGGAAGAGATTCTTTCACCCATGTGATATGTTTTTCTAGTCATATTTCCTTTTATAAGCCTGTAAATCATAAAAACAGGAGCATGCAAAGGAAGCAGTTATTTTTAAGTAATGCTAAATACACTCATTGACAACTCTCGTTGGTGTCTCTTTTTCTGTATATCCTTGCTGGATCACAAATAATACGTAGAGTGCCTGATTTGGAAGATGCTTGAAAAAGGAATTAAAAAGGAAAAAATGTAACATTGCATCATTTTGGGTCTGATGACTGTAAAAAAACAGTTGCTGCATTGCTGATGTATGCATCTAATGCCACAGATTCTAGAGTGCTTTAAAATCCCATATTTTAGAGTGCTTTAAGACATACATTAGGGAGATATTCAGAGTAGAAAAGGACATCCAAACATAAACATTAGGAGAGCCGGCAGGATTCTGGATTTTGGATGTAAACATTTTCTTCCTGTTCCTATGAAACAATGTATCCTTCCAACTAACATTCTGTGAGGTTAATTATGTTGCTCCTGAAATAATTGTGTAAAGTATTGCAAGTAAATTAATGAAATGACCAAAATACTGTAGAGTAATTAACCTTGTTTTCCACAGAGTACTGTATGGGCTATCTGGTCTATTTTACATTATCTTCTCAGCTGAGAATCAGAAGAAAATAAACACTGGAACTTGAGTCTATACCACATAAAGATCCCTGGCAAGAGAAGAATGAAGCAGTAAAAAAAGCATGTAGAATGATAAAACTAACAGTATTAAAAGAACAAAACAGGTAATTTTCTCAGAATAGAAGGTCTTATTTGAAAAAAAACATCATTTCAGGTCTAGTAGAATCTAAGGGAAAAAAATAGTATTTAATTTCTTTTGATGGAGTTTTTTCAGCGGTAAGGAGATATGTAGAAAATATTAAGACTGAAAAAAAGCTCTTGAGGACAGCAGGGAATGGAAGTACTTTTTAAGGAATATACAATGAAGAGCAGCGTGATTCTGTATATCTTGGGGAAGGCCCTGCTGCCATGATCCCTGCTTGATCCCACGATCCCCAAAGCACTATGGTAGTTCATGATGACAGCAAATCACCACAAAAGCACCAGTAAATGAACCAAGAGTTTGTTTGTCTCCCCTGCATTGTTAGCAATAATTAAAGTAAACATTAAATCCAGGTACGTGAGTTGAATAGTGCAGCGAAGGCTGGGAAGAGCACATGTGAGAGAAAGCAGAAGAAAGCAGCCCCCTGTAGTAAGTCCTCCAGCTACCTCCCTGGACAGGGTCCTCCTTTCTGTGAGGATCTTGAGCAATTTTATTTTCCCCGGATTTTGATTAGGTCAGTTTCTACACTTGTGTAGTAGAGTGCAGCAGTTCATTCGACAAAGAAAGAATGCCTTTCTGTTCCACTGTCATTCTCATATCTTTCAACTTTGTTCACCTTTTTATGCTGCTGTCCTCAAAACAGAGGCCAAAATGAGGTTCTACCATGCACTCATTTGGAGGAAGTTTCCATTTTATCTTTCCCCTTGCACATAAGATTCCTTCAAATGCTGCTCAAACAGGAGCGTGCTGTGTTGTGCTTCCACTTATGCAGGGGAGGAGAGTCAGAAAGAACTGTTGGCTTCAGTCATTATCCTGTATCAGGACCTGAAATAACCATCTGACTGAATGATCCATAGTTTTGACCAAACAAAACAAGAGTGAACATACCAATGGAGAAGAAAGTTCCCAAAAATAGAAGGAGACTGTTAAAATCATCTCTTCCTATCTTGGATGTCACCAAGGTTTTCTCTTTCAAACTGAAGAGGTGCGTAATATCAAGATGACATTATGTTGAGATTTGGAATGCAGATCTTCAGTTTTGATGAGAAAATTATCTTATTTTCTGCCCACTATTATTTAATGACTTAAATTTTATCACAGAAAGAGTGGTGTACTCTTTCTGATAGAAGATAGAAGATAGAGTACTTCAGTTTGCCAATAATTCATCGATTTTGAAGTACAGGCTAGTTCCAGATGGAAATAAAACTGAACTTCTTAAATTTACGTCTGAAAAAATAAAAGTCCAGGAGTGTTGGGCAGAAAAAGCTATGTTTTTCTAGTAATTGAAACAATTTTATTTTACTGTTCAACTTAAAAATCTAACTTGCTATCAAAAATACCCCAGAATTCTAAAATGAAAACAGTTTTACCAAGCAAAAACTGAAAAACTTTCATAAAAAATGACAAACTTAGTTATTTTGACATTGTTGAAACTTTGTCCCTGCTCTTTTAAAATTAAAGCCCTGCTAAAAATGCCTTATTTCATTAAATAATTGGATTTTAACAGAGTGACATAATATGATAGAATGTGCTTGTGTCTAAGTCTCTCTCAGCTTGTCTCGTAAGTCCAGACTAATAGGATTCTCAAAGCAAATACTGGGAAACACCTAACAACAACCCTATGTAATTATCTGATGGCCACTTTGAAATTTACCTTCCTTACACATTTAAATCCTTCTTTTAATTTGAAGATTAAAAGGTGAAGGGTTGGAAATTTGATATCTACATTGCTCAGTGATTTGAAATGAATATATTAAAGTCTATCTGATTGCATTGCAGCAAGCTCTAGTGGCAACAATGTGAAAAATCAATAAAGCAAAACCATAAATGCAAGATCTAAACAGTAATCTGAATTTTAGGATAATCCAGTGGTAACTTAACCCTCCCTGACACTACAGTAAGGATGTGTTTTTTCCAAGGGTAGGGTAGCTTTTAAAATTTGAAGTACCTGGTAGCTCATTTAAAAGTAGTATATGGTACTGCACTTAGGTACATGTTAAGATCTGCACTTACAATGTCTGTGGTACCTTTTAGGAATTAGACATGGTCCTAAATTTGTCCCAGTAGATAAGGAATAAATCTATGTATAATCCTGCATAATATATGTTACTGTGCAGTGGAGGGTTTTCAACTGTTTGCTTTTAATGTATTTTGTCTTATGGGTCCTGGTAACCTGGCCCCAGCTCAATATGCCATGAACCTCCTATAAAAAGCCTCCTGGCTTTTCCTCCCTGTCTTCCTTGTGTATGTACAGATAGCAGGCACCTCCTCATAGCTGTGACAGTTTTTAGAAACCATATTACATTTCAACACTGAAGCACAAAGCATGTTATCCCTCCAGCCTAGTATTTTTTATTCTTGTTTCCACATGGAACACACTCCACTGGCAGTTATGGACAGAGATGTTCTCCTCACAGCATCATTCCTCCCACTGTTGTATCCATTGCTGAAGTGAAGAGTTTCCCTATGCAGTGATGTTTTTAGGGTAGGTGTCTCCAGAGTGTAAATGCATTTTAAATGGCTTTCATACATGGCTGAACCTGTCAACAAATGCCATGCCAGTTACGTAACTGAATTGAAGTCAATCCCTCTCTGGCCTTTATTTACAAACTATAATTATTGGTGTCTGTCTGTGTTCTGTGTAAATGTACTACATCATCTGGCTTTTGGTACAATTAGATTTTGGGATTCCCTCTACTGAAAAGTTCTTCAAGAGAAACTGTTCTGTGGTTGTCTCAAAAGTAAATCTGCACAGGACTGTTCATAAGAGCGTCATCAGTACCTGCTAGGAATTACATTTTGTAGACTTTTGTGCTTTTTTGTTCTCACTTGCACTCACCAGAGGCTTCCACTGTGCTGCATTGCCCAAGACAGCCTGAGTGGGATCACATTAAAACTTTTGGAGAGGGAGGTGTTATAGAAGAGATGCTTTCATCTTGCAAGACTGATCTATACACACACATGCCTCCCCCCCAAAAAAAGAACCAAACAGACCAAACAAAGCAGTGACACTAGAAATCTAAAAGAGCCAACGGTAGCATTTTAACATGTTGATTTTTTTTTTCTTGGTTTTTTTTTTTTTCACATTTCCTCTTTTTAAAAATTAAAAGCTCATTTCCCATGCAGGGAAAAAAAAAAATCTAATAAACTATGGCATTTCAGTATAGTTCTAAGAAGGTGGATAAAAATATTCAAAATATTCCAAAACTATTAGCATAAAAAGATAACCTTCTGCAGAATTTGTTTTGGATATTGAATTATTGTAAACAAAGGTAAGACAAATTATTCTCTTGGGCTGAATATTCCAATAGCTGTGGAATTGCTTCCGTCTGCACATTTATTAAGAAAAAAATATTGTGTATGGAAGGTGATAACTTCAAATTTGAAGTTTAAAAGATCACTCTATTTTGTAAAATTAAAAAAGTATGAAAGGTACCAAATTTTCAATTTTTATTGGTTAGAAAAAGTTAGCAAAGAATAAGTTAAATCAATGAATAGGCATTAAGGAATTTGGAAGAGACATTTACTCTGCTTTAGTGTAGGAAAAGTTCAGTGCTTCATAATCTTGATAATCACCTTTGTGAATTTTTTCTGGGGAAACAATTAATTAGTATAATTTATTTGATTAAAGTAAACTATGACACTAACATGCTAATAAATAAAAATTAAATAAAGTCTTCAGTAGGTCTTTTGAAACATGAAATTAAACTAACCCCTTGAAGTAATACTTGGGCAGGCAATTCATAATTCAGCTGTCTTCCAGCATCTTCCTTAGGAGAAAAACAGTGAGCTCATGCTATGCTTAGGAGAAAATTTATCCTGTAAATGGCTAAGATATGTTTTTGCTTCCTAGTAGCCTTGGTCAACAGGCTCAACAGTCGGTTTTCCCCTTTCACTGATAAAGTCAGTCCCTTGGTAATACAATAAAGAAAATAGGAATATGAAGATATGGAAATTGTTTTTGTTTTTCTCTGTCAGATCTAGATACTATTATTTTTAACTAAAAGTATGAATATTAAATCTAATCTAAGACTCACAAATGACTGGAATAATTCTGGAAATTTTATTGATTCTTTCTGTTCACCAGGAACAGTTGGTTTGTGAATACAATTATTTTGGAATTTTTTTTTTAAGTATAGAAGCTGGTTTTTGGAAAAACAAACTTCTGCCAAGGATATCTATCAAAGTCTTGGATTTTTTTCAGTAAAGGGGTTGAGAGTCAGCAACCAACCCTCAACAAAACAGTGGAGAAAAGGATCTCAGAGGTGGGCACCTCTATGATGGATGGTGTCTTATTATGGATGATTTCACTTTATAAATTTGACAGCTTTTTTTAAGACAATTCCTTGGAATATTCTTGAATTACTGTTTTAAAATACTGATGATCATCATCATGATGATACATTTAATATTATTATTATTATTATTATTATTATTCTATTAGAAGAAGATGTATATTTTCAACGTTTGAAAAAGCTGTCCAAAGACAGCATCCTGGAAAGCAGGAACAACTGGGTGTGATGGTTTTGTCAGGGTGCTGTATTTTAATCCCAGCCATGAACCATTTCCCATGCAGCTGGTCATTCACTTCCCAACCAATAGAACTGGGGAGAGAACTGAAAGGGTAAATGCTGGAAAATTCATGGGTTGAGATAAAGTCTGTTTCATAGGGTAAGCAAAAGTCACGCAGGCAAACAAAGCAAAGCATGGAATGAATTCACTTCTTCCCATGGGCAAACGTGTTCAGCCAGCTCCAGGAGAGCAGAGCCCCATCATGCATAACAGTGACTTGGGAAGACAAAAGCCATCAGTCCAAAAAACCCCCTTTCTCCTCCTTGCCTCCATTTTATATGCTAAGCATGATGCCCATAGAGTCTGCAATATTCATTTGGGTCTCCTTTCCTGGCTATGTCTCCTCCCAGCCTCCCAGGCACCCCAACTTCCCTGCTAACATGGCAGTATGAAAAGCAGAAAAGGCCTTGGCTTTGTGTAAGCCCCGCTCAGCTATAAACAAAAGCAAACAAATCAAAAACAACTCTGTATTATCAATCCCTTTACTAGCCAGTGAAAGAAATGAACTCTACCCTTGATCACCATGAAGAAAATGATCTCTAAAACAATGAGAATGAAACACATAAACACAAATTAAGCTCAACATGCTTCCATCAACATTGTTTCATATTTAGGGAAATGCAATTAGGTACGTGAGGGGTGCAGGGGATAGAAGACAGCAGCTTTCCATCTCCAAGCCCTTCAGAGTATTTGCTTATGACCAAGCCCTAAATGTGAAGTCATAGATGAGCATCACTCTACACAAAAATGAGGTAAACTGAAGGCATGCACTTAACTCCCAATTTTAGCTCTGTCATTATTACCTGGAAGATCTCTCTGCCTAATTCAAAGTCTTTAAACACACTAAGGAAAAAAGAAAATGTATGTTGTTTCATAAACTTATCTTCATCTGCTAGTGCCTGCTGAGAGCACCTTTCTGTATTGCCAGATTATCTTGCCAGAAAACAAAATCTTTTAAGCCTATTTTACCTGACTTAATTTTCTCCTCAGTTATTGTCTTATAAATCAGAATTTATTAACAGGAATTTCATCTACAGAAATGCTAAAAATATGAGCCAGGCTTTAAAAAGTATTTCTGACTGTGACTTTAGAAAGGCAGATGAGAATAGTTATTGGAGTGAAAGGCTTTTTGCTCATCCCTTCCCCTCCTTTGACGATGCAGAGTTCTATGTCACAACCCACTTGCTGTTTAAACTTCCAGACACCACAGCCACCACCTTGACTATTCAAAACAGCACATTTCCAGCATTTTCCTGATGAGTTTACTCCTCCTTCAACCATTCAGAAGTTTTCCTCTCATCAAGCACTCATTCTGTTTCTTTTTAATCTTTTTTTACCTGCATTAGCTATAAGATTTTTCCTTTATGCTTCAACTCTCAGTATTCACATATACATGCACAGACATATCTATTTATATATATAACTATATACAACTGTGTATCAACAGGTATAGCTGAAAAACAGAAATGGCTTGTTGTGGTGTGTTGGAGGGTGACAGAGTTTGGGTCTGTAAATGCAAATATCCCTGCCCAAGCTAAACAGTCAATATATAATAATCCAGATGGGGAAATTTAATTTATAGGTGAAATCCAAATTCTGCCAAGGGAATCTGAAATATTCATAAATGATGATGAAGGGGAGGTTGGAGGAGGTGGGGGGCAGAAAACGCTGGGAATTAGGTTCCAGCATTGTGATTTGTTTGTTATAAATTGTTTTCTATGAATATTATAATTTCATAACAGTCTGCTAAATTCAGTAAGTCTACTGTTGTGTAATGTGTGCATTAGGTGAAAGGGACACAGCTCAGATCTCACTTAATCTTTAGCATGATTAAGATTTTGCTTTTACAAAATCTTCATGCATTAAATTCATATCCTATTCATATGGACATTAAAAGTGCAAATCAAACTTTAAAAATTAAATCCCATGACAAAATACAACAACAACAATGATAATATCTTGAAAGTTTATGGTAGGATTTTTATTTTTTTTTAAAGCATCATTGCTATTTCCTCTATACTCACAGACACAGAAATAAGTAAGTACATATGATTTAGTCTGACCACTCCTAGAAACATTTTTCAGCCATTTTATGAAGTGGAGTTGCATGCTAGCATGTGCCAAGAATAGGACATCCATCTTTGTGTCCTATCCTTTTTCACAACAGGAAATTGATAGACACAGACCATATGTCTTGTTTACATTATTTGGTTTAGGGTCCACATGAAAGAGCTGACAGTAGATTAATTAATTGTGAATGATTAATGAAATAGTCATTGAAATTAATATTTTGTTCTGTCCTGTGATTTTTTTTTAGATTTATAGCCCAATGAAGACCAATCTGACTTCAAGTCTGAACTTAAAAATGCAATCAAATAAGAAAACCAGCAGCTGCTCCCCACTGAACAGTAATCAGTACATTAAAAATTCAGCTAAGCAATATTCCATTCCTCATATAAATATCAGTCATCTTCAGCTCCATTTCTCCCCCAAAACTCACTAAACAACCAGGTCTTGCAGCAAACAGTGACATGAAATCCCATCAGATTAAAATACAGAGAAAAATTCAAACTGCTAAAGCTTAATTAACAAAAAGACAACAAGAAAACATGGGGTTTTTTCCTACAAAAGACCACAAGACAAATAAACCAGGTGGTAAAATGGCACTTTTTTTACATTCCTTTAATAAAACTACCTAAAAATAAATTATCTGGGTTTTGCTTTCCCCAACACGTAGAGGGGACCAAAATGTCCCTACTGGGTCCAAGCACTGGTGATCGAGGGATCCAGTCACTGCTGTGACATATTGTCACCCACAACCCACTTTCTCTCATCATCCAGGGATGCTGAATCTTGCAAAGCCAGAAGCCAAGCCTCAGTGGTACTGGCTCTGCCCTGGTTTTGTGGCCAGTCTTTGTATTCCCAGCAATCTCATGGCTTCCTTCCTCCTCCCACCAGGCTCTTTCCCTCACAGCCACCGTGTCCTCACTCCGCACTTGCTGTCCCTTCTGAGCTGATCTCTGCCACCACATCACAGTACTGTCATTATTTCCCTCTACTGGTGCCACGTTCCATGCACAAAGTCCCACATTATTGTTGCATATGGTTTCCATCAAGAGATTCTAATTATTTTTTTGGAACACAATGTGAAACATTTCTCTCAGTTTAGCTATTTCATTATTGTAACCCTTTGGCCTTTATACTCAGAGCCTGTCAGTCTTCAAGATGGGTAACAGTCCTTATGTTAACAGCTATTTTGGTTTCCTAGAATGTACATGTTTTTCCTCAGTTTTCACAGCAGCTCTCAATGTCCTGGGCAATGCTCTACATCTGCTTTATACCATTTCTCTCAATAAATGGCTGCATATAGACAAAATATTCAAATGTTGTCTCTAAAGGAGAGCCTGTTGGTGTTAATTCTATTTACAGTATTACTATTTACACTCAGGTATCTGCTAGGAGGTTATTACCATTTGGGGACTTGCTTATTGCTCTTTCTGGGGTAGGAGGTTTTATGGTAAGCACAAGTTGGCTTTATTGGCATCTTAAAAAACAATCTGTCAAAGAGAGGATGCTATACACATATCAGGTAACAACAATCAAAACATTAAAAAAGTTAGTGAAATAAAGTTTTCTTTAAAGTTTTTAAACTTTAAACTCTTATCATTCTTTTGACCCAGTTGTATAATTTCTAAAATTAAAATCATTACTACTAATAATGTTTTAGGGGATCGCATCATGTCTGTTTCAACTATACCAATGATGTTTTACCACAATCAAAATAAGTGACTTGTACAAACTTTCTTTCAGTTTACTTCTAAGATCTTCATGGATCATACCAAAAAAAGATATATAATCAATTTTTTTCTGTAAAGGTTCATGTGGAATATTTGCAACATTGGGAACATTCTGCAAGTCACTAATTCATGGTAGTGTTGAGGAAGAAATAGCTGGCAAAACCAGGCATCCATAGGTTTTTTTTCTCAATATGGAGCTTAACAAGATTCCTAAAGAGAGGTAAAGGTTTTTTGTTGTTATGCAAATCTAATTTTTTTCATTAAATAATTCCTAGTGTAGTTCAAGCAAAAATTTCAACTATTATATTTATTTACCAGCCATCTTTTCCCTGGACCTTGTGTCTGCAATATGCAGATGAAATTCTCATCCAGGCAAAATTCAGTATGTGATCACTCCAGTGATATATTTTCTATTAAATAATCAGCAGGTAAAGTGAAGAAATAGTTTTGTCAGCAGGCTTTCCTTTTTCTGGCTGAGTGCCAGGTCAGAGCCATACTTCCTTCTGTTTATCCTCAAAACAAAACAAACATAACCATCAAGAACAGTGCAGAGAAAGGCCACAGAAATGGTAAAAATGCTGAAAACTTGAGGTGCAGGAAAAGATTAAACAGTGATCCTTCAGTCAGAAGAAAAGTAGGTAAGCTCTGCAACACATTGCAGGAGAGTAATTTGTATTTCTCACTTCTATGAGAATTTCTGTAACTATGAAAGAAAGAGAAAATATTTTTTCCCCCTCAGAGCCTTTCTGCTGTACTTCTTGCAAGAAAGTACCTTTGGTAGTCTGTGCAATTGCTAATGAGAAACAGCTCATACCAGAGAATGGTCTTGGTAAACTCAGAACTGCTGTGTACACACCCCATCTGGATCCCCAGGCTTTCAACAAGATCCTCCATGTAAATTTGAGCCAGGACTATTCCAGTGAATAAGTTAGCTGTCACACTCAGTCCATAAATCAGGATTAGATCTTATCTAAGGAAGGCAAACAAGTAATATCTTTACAGGCAGTAGAAAGGCAAAGCCATAGTCTGCTCTGTATTTAGCCACCATCTATATAATTGTAGCAGTTCTTGTTTGTTTTTAAAAGCTATGAAAAGCCAGACTCTCTTAATCTGAGGATGCAAGATCAACTATTTTCCTGGCAGTTTTCTTGCTTGATTAAGAGAATACAATCCTCTTTAATTTTGCTTGATGTTCTATAACTAATAATGAGACTCTTTTTGAATCACTAGATATCAAGTGACACAGAAAATCAAAATATTCACCATAGGAGTAAAAAGTTTTTCATTTAAGTAAATGTTCTAGCTCTTATGTGTCCAATATCTGATTTTCTAGAAAAAAAAGCCAGCACACAGCTCAGAAAAAGTGAATCCAAACTAGAAAATGGTGGAAATTGTTACAAAAATAGACATACAGAAGAGAATCTCCATTCAAATACAGAAACTTGGCTTTTTGAAAGAATATGACTGCATACCACAATGTATTAGGATTATGAATACAAGGGATTGGGAAGAACTGTTTGCACAAATTATGTAGCAGTTTCATGATACTTATTTTCAACAATATGCTCGCAACATTAATGAAATGCACATAAAGTGTTGTCCATATCAGGAATGAGAAAAAATGAGAGAGACATATCCAGTGATAAGCATTCAGAACAAAAGTTTGAGCTTGTTTGTAGGAAAAAAATGTCAGAGAGATATATTTATTGTGGATGAATTTTGGGCAGTGAGATACATACTTACATGGGCTTCTGTTCTTTGAGGACCTAACTGGGGGAAAGGACTTTGTACACAGGCAAAAATGTATTTTGAGAGAGAAACTTTGATAGCAGTGAGGTATTTGCATCAGCAATGCTAAGGACTACATCTGAACTTGTTTCCCAGGGAGACAGGATGTTTTCCAAGAAGAATATCATCACACCTTGAAATAGCAATAGACTCCCCTCGCAGAATAAGAGAGAACAGCCAAGAACAGCTTGACCTTTATGGGGGCTGTTGGGTGATAGAGCTGCATTTATTTACCTACTTGCTCTTGGTTGTGTAAGAGAAAGCGTGATCCCTTATTTGCAGAACTTTGCACAGACCCCAGATCACAGATAAAAAACATCTGTTTGCCTTCAGACTTCAGCTATAAACTCCAGCAAAGACTTCTCTTCGGTAACAAAGTGCTTTGGCTCTTGCAGCTGTTCTTTAAGAGCAGCAAATCTTCCTGGTTGACAGCAGGCAGAGAAAGCAGCAAGTGCTTGTTTGTGTGACTGCTGAAGGGAACACAGACTTTGCATCTGTCTTGTAATGGGGTTCCTATGAAGTGAGGGACCTCATAAAGCAGGTGGCACTCAGAGTGCTGCACTCTGAATTCAGCAGAGCATGATGTAATACAGTTTTACTTATCCTTAACGAAATCTATCTCTGAAACTCCAGGGAGTTATAATCAGATCTAGCTAAATTAATTGCCTGATTGTCTTTCCTTTATGTCCTTGTATATAAAATACAGGTACAATAATAACAATGTGTGAAATCTAAGAATAACTTAGAATAACTGCAGCCCCTTTTAAACCATGCATAAAATGGGGCAGTGTATAAGCTACAGGATTACACTGGTTTCTTCAGCCTCTGCCAGCCTTGGCAAGTGAGGGCTGAGTTGAAAAAAGAGAGGGGGCAGCATTCTCCTTAAAAAATGGTGGACTTAAAAAGAAATGGGGGCTCTGGAGCAAAGCAAGTACAATGAAATGTAGGAGGCTACTCAGTCCCTCTGTTCCAGGACAAAATACGCTCTGTTCCTCCCTGGAAGAAATTTTTCTGACCTGGTTTAAAACTTGTCAGGGCAGGAGGTTTAGCATCTTCTGCAGGGAGCTTGTTTCAATGTTTCACCTCCTTAACAGATAAAAAGGTGTTTCTAGTCTGCAACTCACTTCATGGTTGAAGCAGACAACCAGAAACAGCATGAGAGGATGGATTCAGCGACACAAGCTGAGCTTTTGTACAGACAGGTTTTGAGATTTGAGACATCTGAAATGGAAGAATTACTCAGAGTAAGAGCAAAGTGAACTGATTTCTTCTTGTCCTGACTCTCTTTTATGTACCCCCAAAGTCCACATCTCCTTCATGATCTGTGTGACAGACCCTACACAGCGAGCACATGGGGTCAGAGTTCCTTACAGCCTTTCTCCTCTCCCCATCACCTGCAGCATGTGCTGTATGAAGAATATATGACCAAGGCAAGTGCACACTGACATGGCCTCCAAGGAATCATTTCATTTTCCATCAACCTGTGTTTTAGTGAACAAGGGTTTGGACCTGTGGGGTTGTGTCACTGATGCATTTTTCTTCCATTAATTTAACTAAAACTGCTTTCAGTGTGCGTGTGCAACACCCTTGTAACAATGAGTTTCACGGTTTCTCTGCCCAGCAAGTGAATAAATATCACAGATTCACAGAATCATAGAATAGTTTGGATTGGAAGAGACCTCAAAGATCATCTAGTTCTAACTGCGGTGCCATAGACAAGGATGCCACTAGATCAGGTTGCTCAGGGCCCCATCCAACCTGGTCTTGAACTTTTATGGATGGGGCATCCACAACTTCTCTGGACAACCTGTTTCAGTGCCTCGCTACCCTCTAAGGAAATATCTCCTTTTTTGTTCTGATCTTGCTGCCTGTTTCTTTCTTCCTTCTTTGTCTTTCCTACAGAGGAGCTGCAGCCTCAGGAGGTTGGCAGAAGAGAGTAAAATCTAAAATAAGGTTTTAGATATTTGTATAAAACGCTCTGTTTTCTTATGCTGAGATATCTTACAAAGAGACAATAATTCTCTTGTAATACTACTTGCTCACATAAAATGGCTGCATATTAGCCACTTATCTGCAAATAGAGGTATTTCCAACATGATATCTTTTGAAGATATATGATGGGGATATTTTTCTACTTCACCTTAACATCAAAAAGAAAACATCTATGGTGTCTTCTTGGACATCTGTTGCAGTCTAAGTGATGACTTCATAGTTTGGAAAGGCAAGAGTGTATCTGAGGAGCTTTTAAGCCTGTTTAGTCATGGCATGCTTGTAGTTTGTGGGAAGTGGCATGTGAAACTAAACTTGCAAAGCAGAACGGGTGCAGCTAAAAATAATCTGCTGTGATTAATGGACGGACAAAGTTGTGACTGAGCGCTCAGAACCCGAAGAGCATCTCCAGAAACAGGAGTTTCAGAAGTCACAGTGCTTCATTGCCCAGGAGGTCAACGAGAGTCTAAATATGTGGTAATCAGTTCTGCCTATAAGATTGCCATGGCATGACAGAAAATTGCCCTTCCATCCAATAATTCACCTCTGACCACTATCAGAGAGGTTCAGCTACAGACGCAGATACCTCGCTGTTGACTATAGCAGCTGTTGAATTTTAGGGATCACACTTAAGCAGCTAACTTTGGTATTTTATGGTTGGGGGGGGTTTTGGATTTATTTTTTTTTTAAGCAGAACTTGGGTGTGCATCTAAAAGAGTGTGAGTTTTGTTCCTTCTATTTGCAGAAGAAATCAAGGTTTTTTTGTATTCTCTTTTGGCTGTAAACTCATTGGAAGCCTGAACTCATGAATAATTTAAAATTTGAATTGCATCTGCTTTACTGTAAGTCTTTATCTCCCTGCACTTTATGACCCCACCCAGAATTAAGCTTGCTACGTGCAAGAAATAAAAAGAAACATAATAAAATTATGCAATTATCTCAAAAACTTTAAAGTTATAGATTTCTCGTAACTGCCTTGACATTTTCTATAAACATTAAATATTCACAGGACTAACTTTATGGTCTTGAATTCTTCTTGAAATACAAGACTATTATAGAACCTATTGTTACCTATCATTAAATAATTATTTCATGTTAAATAACACTTTTCTTCTGTAGTATATACAGATCCAGAGGCACAAGCACATAATTAGTTTTGCCTGGTGGAGACATTGTGCTACTTTCTGGCTTTTTAAAATTAAAGTTATACCATAAAATATCTTTAAGTGTAGCAGTCATCATCTGTGACATCAGGGAAAAAAATTAGTTTCTAGACTATAAAAGACTTTCTAAAAAAGCATCACACAGATCTCATTAATTTTGAAGGGAACTAAACACCTCTATTTTTTTTTAATCCAGCTATGAGTCAGTGCTTTGTGAAAGTCATTGCTGAGTACTTTCTGCAAGCTAAAGTTGTTCTCAGATCCTTCACTCAGCCCATTTACTCCACATAGCCTCTAAGTGTTCATTTAAATCACAGTAAGCTATGTGAAGAGCACACTCCTAGTGCAAATTATCAGAAAAATAATTACAGGCTTTTCAAGATTTTCAAATATTTTTGGGACTAGCAAGCGGCCAATTACTACTGTACATAATGGGACTGTGTATTTATCAGCAAATAACTTATTTCATGGATTGTTTGACTGTGTCTCTTTTCTAAATAAATAAGTAAATACATACATAAGTGTATATTTACTAAAGATGCACAGGAACTAATCTAAAATCACATTTACTCTAAATTTAAGTTCATGTATAGTTTAGTGAAGTTTTACTCTTCTGTAAGGAAAACTCCACTGCTGTGAACATGATATTTAATATCTCTATTTGTTCTAGGGTTATCAATAGAATACAAAGTCACTAAGTCCTTCAAAATACTGTTGAGTAGTCTTTTCTGAAAATTCCTTCCATTGTTTTCAATGAAACATGTCTTTCTGTGCATGGCCATTGATACCAGGCAACTTACCAGAAAGTAACTTTGACTATCACAGGTACAAACCAGTTCAGGATAGTCTTGGGTGAATAAGAACAGTGAAAAAGCTGAAAACATACCTGCTAGATAAATTCTGTATGGAGATTGGTTTTTCCAATAGAATGTGTAAATTTGCGGTGCACCCTTTCATCACACATGAGAGATGTTAGTTTTCAGTGTTTACAGTATCAATTTCAAGGAGATATCAAGGAGATACCAGTTTCTCCTGTTGTTGTGGTCATTTAATAGAGCACATATTTTCAGTTGTCATTAAGCCTAGCACTCCGGAGGCAATGCCCTCCTGACAATTCAAAATTATTTTTAAAAATGCAAATGATGGTTGTCTTAGCATTATACTTGGAGAAACTTGGGAAACTTAATTCTGAGAAGCTACCAAATCCAGTGGCAGTCTTCATTTTAACTGCAGAAAGTAGGACAGACTAGCACATTCTCAAAGGAAAGATTTCAAAGAGTAATCACCGTATAATTGAGGAGGTAGTAGTACCCACACACACTGCCTCACTTTCTTATTGTCCATATCTCTTGTACCCTGGACAAGTATTCCAGGTGGGAAACTGGAAAGGATTATTTCACAGGAGAAGCACAGACATGAGAGATGTCCTGGTGGAAAGCTGCATTAGGGAAACTGCCATTTCTTGCTTGAGATCGCTCTCATATAAGAGAAGGCTGTAAGTGTTGCTGTAGGTAAATTATCATTGCCACCACTGCCCTGGGGAAGACAGTGCAGAATAATGAAATTTAATTAAAAACAACAGACTTTTTTCTGTTGAATTAAAAAGAAAAAAAAGATGGGGGACAGGGGCAGGAGGTAATTTGAAACAAGTGAGCATTGGCAGGTGTCATTGCTTCTACTCCTGTTTCAGTCAAACCATCAGATCTTGGGATTCCGACATTTCCAGAGGCACAGCTGGCCGTAGAGCTGGTGAAGGGGAAAGTGGGTTATGTCCCCAGGAGTTCATTGTAATGCAGAGGAATTGCTCCATGCAAGACAATACCACTGCAGTTTAATGCAGGTTTTAATTCTGTATTCTCAACATGGTATATTTGGAGCCATTAAAGACAAAAAAGCAGATTTGGTGTAAGGAGTACATCATGTCTGGCAAGAGAGGCATCTGTCTGCACCAAGGCAGGCATGCCTCTGAACACCCATAAATCAGGGGTCTTCCCTTCCCTGTCAGGCGCAGCGCAGCCAGGGGAGATCCACACCACACACCAGTGCCCCCAGCATGTGGGTCTGTGAGAGCATGTGTGGAGGGGGTGGTTTCTTTTGCTGTCCCTCGAGAGAGCACAACTCTGCCAGCAGAGATGTTACGACATCTGTTTTTACAAACCCAATAACGCTCAGCATGCTGAGAAGCCAGGGCAGTTTTGATGGATGAACCCGCTATAGCAGCACGATAACATTCTGTGAGCATGCACGAGGGATTAAGCAAGACACCAGCCCACTTCAGCGAGGTCAGGCTGTGCTCAGAATCTGAAAGGATGTAGTATTAATGTCTATCTAATTGGTGAATTTGTCAATGCAGTGTTGCCATTAAACAGCCAGCCATCTGGACCCCCAGGTTTATGTGATCACAGCTGATTGTCAAAACAATGGCATTTCACTGACCTTATGAAATTTAATTAAACCATTGTATTTCTTTCCATGCAGTAAAGGTACACAAACTGATAGCTAAGAATAAGGTTGTTGCAAGGGCTGCTGCTTCTGTTTTCTACAGTGTAAAATCATTTTCACATAGACACATAGTCCTAGTAAACCTAAAATAGCACGTGCAATTGCACTGACACTTTGAGCAAGTCACGTTTCCTTACTGTGTGTTCTAATGATTCAGCAACAACCAGAGGAGATTTTTCCAGAAAATAGTACTCTGCAATTCCATTCATCCTTTTTACTTAACAGTTTATTTAGGACATTCATTGCCCAAATTACAGCTCAGAAGCTGTCATAGTATAAACCCAGTAACTCTTTCCCTGTTATTATTTTAACTAGAGTTTTATAGGTCATGACAAAAGAAAAAAAAAATTCTTCTTTTCCACACACTGACCCCTAAGATATAGAAATATGGGACAAAAGAAGTTTCCTGGGTGACTGAGTTTCCCCCTCCATATTGCATAGCTCTTTTCATAAGCATGCTGAACACCATCTTAAAACAAGTTAGTATTTCTCCTAGCCAGACTGAGAGGTTGGTTGAGAACTTCAGTGTCCCCGTTGTTAAAAACCTTCCTTTAATTTCCATCTTAAAATTATTCTTGGCCAGCTCATACTCCTTTGTTCTTATGCCAACATTGCCTTTTAGTTTAAACAGCTCTTCCCTAGTGTTTACCCTCCCTGTGAATTTATAGAATGCAATCACTTTCTATCAGCTTTCTTTCAGCTAGAATGAAACTCACTTTCTCAAATCTCTAATAAAATATACTGGCTGTTCTCCTGGACATGTTTTCTCATCTGCTCCTCTGACACCGTGAGTTCACATTTCTTGAACGGGGGAAGAAGGGATACAAGCAACATACCACATTATCTCTAGCAGATGCCCTAAAGAATGACAATGATATTGCCTTCCTTTGCTAGGAACCTTCCATGTAAGGAGATTTTGGCTTCCTCGTAGCAGCTTCACACAGCCGTTTCCTCATCATGCTGGACACAAACTCATCTTCTGTGGTCCAGTTTGGTTCTGTGGAGGGCCTGTAGCCCTTAGCAGCTTTTACAAGATTTCCAGTACTTCCTCACCACTTACAGTGAGATTTAATTTGTGTTGGTCTTTAAAGACACTTTTTATATGGTATTCTGTTTTGCTTTTTGCCAGTGACTGCCGAGTGGGGTCGTCACAAATTATATCAGCAGATTCACCTGTTTTTGTGAAGAGCAATAAGGAGTACAGGAGGGACTTCTGTAACTTTCTTAGAATATATCTTCATACTACCTGTTGTATCTTCCCCTTGAGACCTCTTCTTACACAGCTTATGTCTTTGTGAATAATTTTTCACACAATATCACATCAGCTATTTTGTTGAAGATAAATAAGATTGGTCAGAGGTTGAGAAAATGAAAGATTTTTTGATTAATTTGGAATAATAATTTTAGACTTTTTATTTTGCTTCCATCTCTTCCATAATTATTTATTTCAAAATATATTTAAAAGTTTCATATAATACTGAAGTCTAGGTAGCAGATTCAGTGTCTCATATTTTTTGTTGGCTTTTGGGGAAGTTTTTTTGACATAAAAATTTTATCGTTACTATCATTTGGTCATGTGGTGCTGCTCCAAATTTGATAATTTATTTTTTAATATTGCATTATCTGGAGTTCAGTTTCTTCCCATTACCTTTTGGGAAGCTTATAAGCTATTTTCTTTGAACTTGCTGTATATGGTGAGCGCATACCAATGGGAAATGTTCAACCTGTGCAAGAACAAATACACTGAATTACTCTATCATTTTCTCTTGTGCCAAGATGAGGTTAAAATAGCTAGAAGCAAGAAGTTTCTAAACTCAACAGTAGACTGCATGAAAATACAAAAAAATCTCAAGCATATGGAAATGATACAGGTATTTATAAAATGCATCAAAAACATTACCCCACTGATGTGTTGCTTTTGCTGTAGTGTGTAAGGTGGAGAGAGGTACTTTCAAATGCTTACTGGGCAAAGCCTGTATGGCAGGCTTATTGTTCTGTCACTTGTGAATAAAGCACCAACTGCAACTTCTGGTGACACGTTTGTTTCACTGACAGCTCATCTTTTAGTAGCAGAAGCTTCCATAAAATGAAACTCCCATCCTGCAGTTGCTTCCATGCCAGTGCAATATCAGTGCTCAAATCTTCTGCATGAACATGAGCATGTCCTTCTTCAAACTGTACCATAGGAAGTTGGTGAGCAAATGTTTTAAGTTTTTGTAGCCTCTGCTAGCTGCAAAGGACTGACATTGTTTCAGTCCAGTGGGTCAGTCCTGCACATTTGTAATGCGTCACTGGTAGAGTGTGACAAAGTGATTTGAAACCAGACACTGATTAAAATGCCTGATCACATACTGGGAATATTGTTAGTTAGTTAGAACAAAGTTTTCTCCACTGTGAATCATTCCGCAAAGCTGACTGTCTTGAAGGTTAGTTGTAGAACATTTTTTAATCCCAGTCCACTAAAAATGAACTGCAGACACATTTCTCATCGGTGAATTAATTATCCTGTGGAGATCAGCCAGTGAGTGCTAGAACATGCTATTTAACAGCCTTTGGGGAATTGGATCCTTTTTCAAATTCACATCCGCTCTTTATTAACATGGAGTTTGGTGGTGGGAAGGGGGCTTGTGATAAAGGTCAGAGCTGCTCATTAGAAAGCTAAATGAAATGTGGTAATGCAGTCCATTCCTCTAACATTACAGCTTATGCAAATGAAAAAATACATAAACACATTTCTACATGGTTCTATAAAAGGAGGGCAGTTGTACAGTAGCTTTATGTTACTCTCAAGCTTACATTATCAAAATACTTTGCAGCAGCCCTTCCAATAATACCCGTTAATTCAGGTAGGAACTACTGCACAGCCTAGTTGGATTTTTCCCTCCAAGAAAAAGTGTTCAGACTAAGTGTTTGAGTCAGTAAAAAGAGTGGGGAAAATGTACCTTCTGCTCACAGTGACAGAAGCAGAAAACCATTTGCTCCAAAAGTTGAGTGCAGGACAAGAACAAGGTGGTATTGGGTTATGCCACATAAACACTGAATTTCTCAGGGTCTGGGCTGTTGCAGCCCTGGAGGAAAGCTGGGTGACAGCTCTCAGTGTCTCTAGCATTCACAGAAGTTAATATTGGCCTGTATTGAGTCAGGAGTCCATGAGGATCCAGGCCTGGCTTTACTTGCTTGCTGGCTGTCGATGCAGTCAGGAGTACCAGGTCTCCAATAAGAGCCTGACGTGCACCGTGGAGCCTGGATGGCTGCACAAGGGAACTCAGATGCTTCTCAGAGAAACCCACTACAGCTTTTGACACTAGATCTAATCTCCTGCTGGTAAATAATGATGCTGCTACTGACACCAGTTTATCTGTTTTGAAGAATGGTTTTGAAGCAGGAGCCTTGATGAAGCACCATGTAAATGCTCTTGGGGAGTATCTACCCTTGTGTTGTCATCCCAGCCCTCCTGTATCGGGAGCACAAATACTCTGGGTAAAAATGTGAATAAAGAAATATAAAAATGTTACAAACATGGAAGATGGCAACAGAGAAAACAATGTATTTTTGCTTTCATACTGGACCAAATCCCTGGAGACTCTAATCATAGGGATAGGTCCTACCTGGAGGACTGACAGGGATGACTGCAGCTAACTACTCCCTAAGGAAGATAAAGTCACATGTGTGTGAGTTGTGAGAAAGAGTCCATTTACAGGGCTGATTCCAGTGCTTTATCCCAACCCTTCACTGTCTCTCCTCTCTAATTTGTATCAGCGTTTGACAGCTTGTTGACAGCTCATTAAGAAAAAAAAAAAAAACCCACATGTGGCCAAAGCACTCAGTGCAAGCAGGGAGATCTGCTCTCTAATTGTGAACTGGATTGAAACCTGAACCAGATGTGGCACAGCAGATCAGAAACCAGCCCAATTAGCATGTTTATTAAACGATTTTAAAATTTATTTAAATTATTAGATAGTATAAAATGTAATAGCAGTAGCAGCTCTTGTGAGAGTCTAAGTGGCAAATCAAAGAAAACCAGAGAGGTTTTTTTGATTTATTTTTTCCTGAAAGAAGGTGTGGTGCAATATCAACGGCTTTAAACCGTGTCAGCTCTGCCATTGAACAGGAGCCATTTGTGGGCAGGTGCCTCTGGTCTCAGTCCAGACTGCCATTAGCACTGAATGAGAAAGTTAGACTTATTGCAAAATCAGAGCTGTGTGAAATCCAGCCACATTTCGCTCTTGGGATTTTTTTTCTTTTGACACTGGTTAAATTTAAATTAACTATTTGGGCTTATATTTCTGGGTTTAGATTGGCAATTCTGTTCATTAGTCTCTGTTCTCAAAGAGAATTCTTGAATTAAGGGTGTCAGGTTTTCCTAATATAATGCAGATTCTACAAATCAAATTACTAGATTTGAAACTTCTCTGATGAATTGCTGCATCCTTAATCTGAAGGAAGTTTTTCTGAATTCGTTTTTGGTGTCTGAGAACTGGAAAGACAGGCAGCTCTTCATGCAATGAAGAGATCTGTTTGGTTTTTTTTCTTTCTTTGCATTATTTTTGAACTTGACACACTTACTGAAACATCAAAGCAAACAGTCAGGCTAGGAGGGGTTCAATATATACATGCAAACAAAGGAACGTAGCTTAGGCCCATTAGGAAATACTTGTAACTTCTGCTGTGCAAAGACAAGCTGGCTGAATGCTTTATGGGCCCTTCTAGATGATGTGTTTATGTCATGGCAATGGCAGTCAGGGGTTAAGATGTAGGTAGTATTTTCCTGCCCTGTACTCAAGAAAAAGAGAAATACTTGCGCAGGGCGGAACTAAATTATTACCTGTGCACACCATGGGGTAGATGCATCTATCTCCCCCACAAGCTTCCCTCAGACTCCCAGTAATCAGCTGACCATTTGTTTTTAAAAGTTTCTTAATTATGTTCAAAATACTTAGTGGAAGGCATGAGAATGCAGAATTTTCTGTTTGAAAAATTTAGAAGAAAAAAGCCCTCTGAGAGTAACAGCTAATGTTTCATCTAAGGACACAAAGTCTTATTGAGGCCTTTAGAGCTATAAAAGTGGAAAAGCATATTTTGCAAATCAAGCTCTGTAGCAAAAGAGTATAATGAAACAATGTCTTTCACTTTTAAATCCATGAGAGTGATAACCTGAATAAAGTCACTCAGAACAGGTATGCCTATTCAAACAAGATGCCATCAGGAGAATTATCTCACTATAAAGTATAACTTTTTAAACAAAACAGCTGACAGCTCTGTGCAGGCACTTAGTTTACTGAATCCAAAATAATACATTTCAAATTACCATTAATGTCCTCTGCATCTCCTTCCTTTAATCTTTTTACTAGCTCTTGAACATTATTTTCTTCTTGCTTTTAGAATGAGTGTAAATATTCTCATTTGTGTTCTACAGCTAAATGAGCTACAAAAACCTAGTTTTGTGGCTTCCTGGGTAATGGATCTGCATGATACACATTTCATAGAATATTTTTTTTTAAATCCTGCAGCAATTGCATTTATGTGACTGTCCATGCACTTGGCAGGGTAGGGAATTTTTGCACTTTATTGCTGGCACTGCAGGTTCAACTTTTCATTCTGTAGATCTGTCCCTGTCTGTCTGTCTGCCTGCCATGAGATGTGGTGTGTTGTTTCCCAGCAACACACGCTCGGTGGTGTTTTAGTGTTTGCTGCTCTGAAGCTGCTGGATCACTTGCAGAAAAAGAAAAACCAAACCCCAAACAAAACAACCCTTTGGCACCCCTAAGGGTTGCTAAAAGGGAAAAACCCACTTCATTTCACTGTCACTGAAGTGCTTTCTCTTTGGTTGTCTTTGGAAACATGGCAAAAACAACAACACTGGAATGAATCTGAGATTCCTGCCACCAAGAGAAGTATTTCGAGTCTCTTGCTTGAGTTTGCCAGGTGTTACCTCACAACTGCCTGAGCTTTTGCTAGGCTTTGGTAAAGCATTTCACTACCCCTTTCCCTCAGGAACCATTCCTCTACAATTTGAGCATTGCCACATCATCTGTAAGACAACACTGAAGTGCTTCTACCATCAGCACTGTGCAAATGGAACAGTACAGAGAGTACATCTCATAGCTGCATAAAATGTATCGTTGTTATAACCACACAGGAGAAAACACCAAAAAAAAAGATGGATTGGAAATATTTGTCTGATATTTTTTCTTGTTTTTTTTCTTTTTAAATCTGGTTAAAGGCAGTTTTCTTCTTCAGGAGAAGAGATGAGAGAAGAACATGGATTCCTTTCTTGCTCTTGGGGGTTTTCAGTTACCTGCTGGTTGTGGTCATCAGCAGAAAGCCTTTTAGGCAGAGCTTTTCATTACTTTATTTCATCAGTTGTAACAAGTGCCTCACTGCTTACCCAATTATTTTCTATCACTATGAAAATCTTAGTTTTATATTAATTACTTAATAACAACCTTCAGATGTGCTGAAATCATAGTCTGATAGGAACTGCAGGATATTTACTCTGATAAGAGCTGCAGGTATTAGACATCTTCAGGAAGTTGATTTAATCTCCTGAATTGAATGCTTTTGAAAATGTGTTAAATTCTGTTCACTTCATTTTAGCAATTCCAAATTTTACAACTTTTTTTTTTTTTTTTTTTTTTTTGCTTTTTAACTAGTTCCAGTCTGTCTTTCCCCACTGTTTTGAATCCCAGCTTTCTGAAGTTTGTTCTATTTCTTATGCACATTGAGTCCCCCGAATCAACAAGAGACATGAACAGTGTGTTGATCTGTAACCCTATATATTAAGATAAGAAGCATTGTTATGTGGTGGAATTCTATGATTTTCAGGAATCACCCCAAGATTTTTATTCTTGGCACCATAACATAATGGTTCTCTTAGTCTGTGACTAACACTCATGGGGTGAGGTCACAGCCCTGGGTGATTGCTACTTCATTTATTTTTTATATACATAGCATTCTGTGAAGGCATTTATACACAAATCTACAGAAACAGTTGCACAATAAAATTGAAAAGTACCAATCAAATGTTTGTATTCACAAGCAATAATAGCGTGTATACATGGCTATACACTGTCTTAAAGAGGAAGAGAATTTAGAAAGACCTAGCTCAGCCTGATGAAAGCCACGTGTTATATCCCCAACTGCACTAAATTAGGGATCCAAAATCTTCTCGGTAGGAAAGACAACTCTGCTTAGCTTGGGAGAAAAGCTGAATTCCCAAGGATTCTATCTGCCAATTCCCAACACAAAGCTGTCAGGAAGGTGCTTAAATTTGCATCACAAGTGTTTCATATCATCTTCAAAAATCACTTCCTTCCAGCTAGACAGTTGAGCTTTCTCCCTTTGAAGCCCTGTCCTCCCACAGCTTCTTGGGATTGTTATTTTTGTTTCATTCAATAGACTGTACCTAAATTGTTGGTTGTTCAAATGCTTGGGTTTTGGGGTTTTTTTGTTATCAGTAATGTTAAATCAAAACACTCCATTTAGACTTTACCTAGGGGAAAATTTAAAAGTAATGGGCCCTCCTGAGACTTTAACAAGCGTGTTGGAGAAGAGAGTGGAGGTGGAGCTGCTTGCAACCAGCATCTTCTCTTTGAAATGTTCATGCCCAGAAAGCACGTTCCAGACCATTTTAGCGACAGCGGGGGCGCTTTCACATTTTGGTGTGTTCAAAAGTTCAATCAAAAACAATTTTGAAATTTTAATTGAAACTGAAAATAGAAAGGAGCCCAACTGCCCTCTGTTGATCACAGCAACAAGGAGGATAAAAGAGAAATATTGCCGCTATGAAACAAAAACAAGCACTGCAGGGATTTTCAAGGAGGATCTTGTTGTTGCTGCCAAGTAATTTTTTCAGTGATCTGTTGATATGGTCTAACAGAGAGTTTTAAAATTAAAATTCCCAGTATTTATTGGTGTTTCACCCCATCTTCAGACTGTGTGTGTGTGTATTTTATTCAGTAAATGTCAGGAGGTGAGGTTGCCTTTGTCACCTGGATACACAGAATACTGGTGGTACCAGAAGGGTTGAAAAACTGAGTAGCAAAGCAAAATTCCTTCAAATCGTAAAGGAATATAGGACTGCCAATGGGAAGGCAAAGGCCACTTTATGAATGCAGCCAGGTTTTCAGCTCATAAAGGACATTCACTGTCATTACTCATGACAAGTTTTAGCTTTGCCAAGTGATCTTGAAACTGCTGTTAGCAATTATCAAGGCCACTTGACTGGATTCCACTTCTGGGAAAGGATGCCATGGCCACAAGTAGGTGATCCACCATACACACAAAACTTCAGGTGAAGCGAGTCTATTAAGACGTATTTGCTAAGAAAAAAAAATCTTATTAAACAGCCCTGAGATCTTTAATACATCTCAGTCAGATGTGCTATTTTCAGTTCCTGTAAATATGTTACTAAGAAAGGATAATAACAAATGCTTCAAAAGGAGAAGTCTTGATCATAACAGAATTTTTTAATTGAGTGTTGAGATTAAGAACAAATTAAGGTTAAGAATAAATTTGTTGGAATATCATATATCATAGATAAGATAAATCAATATCAAAATGTGTGTTGGTTGACACCAGCAAGTTATATATTTGAAATGAATGCAAGCACACTGACTCACAAAAATAAGCACCTTATTTGAGATTAATGGTAATTTTAAATACAACACAGTCATCTCATTTCTCTCATCCCATCTGTTGCCAACAGCAAAATATAAATAAATTATGAATGGCATTTTTTGCCTTTTATTCACTGTTTTGCAAATACAGAAGACGTTTCATTGAAGAGTTTTGAAGCGCCTTTGGGAGGTAAGGATCACTGCACACGACAAGTTATTTCACTTTTTTTTCCCATCTTGGTGAAACAAAGCAAACTAAGGGCAAAATTTATTACATTCATTTTTGCTTTTGTCTTTGGTTTTTGGGTTTTTTTAAAATAACCCACAGACATTGCTTAACACTATTAAATATAACACTTAATTTGCTCTCTGGAGTAAAAAAGGAAGTGATGTATTATATTTCCAATATGAAAAATCACAATTCAAAATAGTCTGAGCTCCAGTGCTAGCAAGGACAGAGGCCAGTTTTGAATTTCCTTAGAATTTCTGGTGTTTATAGCGAGTTGTGCCTGCAGACCCCTCCCCTTGCCAGCAGGGACATAACAGCAACAGCTTAGTTAAGCCATACTCAAGGAGAGAAGTGGAAACTGGACTAATGGCAGCAGCACTAGCTGTTTGAATTGTTGTTTCCTCTCCTCTCAGAGGAAACCAAGAAAAAGGCAAAAGTTTGACAGAAATTGACATTCCTCAAACACTGTCTGGTCGGTCAATGTTTTTTTCATGAGATCATGGAGAATGATGAGACGCTCTCAAAGATGTGACATAGTTCTTTTGAGACATGGACCAGTATTGTAGCTGGATGAAAACTGCAGTGTGGTGATCTGCACTCCCATTAGAGTCAGTTGTTTCACATCTGTTTAAAGAAATCTGAGCCAAACTGTCTGAACTGAGCTCAGGTAAACCTCTTTCTGATTAGCTCCAAACACTGAGCCAGAATCAGCCAAGAGCTTGGTGGACCTCACAGCATAAATTCTTCATGTGATGGACAGCATGGAAACTTTTTGTTCATTTCTTCTAGTGTGCCTGCAAACTGTTTAGCTGAAAAAATAAAAAAGTTTAAGACTGGATCTGTTTAGACTGGATCCACTTTTAGACTGGATCTGTATTTGTTTGATACAACAGCTACATGAGTCAATAGGTCACCTAAGTAATCTCATCTGTATTAACCTTTTCTTATTCACCAGGTTACATTCATTTTCATTAATAGGCTAACATCCAAAACAAAGGAATTTGCAGGTACACTAATGTATATCAGTAAATTAAGAGGATTTCAGAATACTTCCCAGGCTGCTTAGTGTTCTATGCTGTCTGCAACCTAGTAAGAAAAAAAAGATATTTTTACCTTCTGACACCTCATCTTACCAGTTCAGCCTGTTGCTTTACTGGAAGAGAAACTTTCACATTCCATAATTTTAAATTGCTGTGGGTTTTCTACCTCTTTGATTATTTTCACTGTGTGAGATCGATCTCTGTGCCTTCTGTGCTGATGTGAGGTGTGCTGAAACAGTTTCTGTCCCTTTCATCAGACCTGTTTGAGAAGAATGACAGCTGTAAACTGGCAACCTAATTTTCTGGCAATTGAAAAACATGTCATTCAATATGTCTCTACAGTCAACTCAATAGCACAAGTTTTTCTAGTCATTTATATTTGCTGTTAAATTAGCATAGGTGTAGCGTAATTGAAGAGAGATGAATATTTCTCTGTCATTGCAGCATCCAACTCTGCCTGGTTCATGCCTGCCTTATCAAGTCTCTCAGAAAAGAAACAAAGATTTATTGCATACAGGAGACTTATTTGATAAAGTTTTCTGACTCCAGGCCAAAGCCACAGATAAAGGTTTTGCTGAATGACCCCTGAGATAACAAGGAAGCTTCCAAACCCTGTTTCATCAAGAGCATGGAGCCTGAATTCTATTCAACCCAAATTCCTTCAGAATGAACAGAGGTTTTCCAGCACTTTCAACTCATTGAGAATCAAATCTGAAAACTGCAAGATGCACTCCAGGAGCAGAAACACAGACTAAATCAAGGCTGTATAAATTCAGTAAGTTTCTTCTAATAATTTTTTTAAAGTACAATTTAAGTAATATGCCCCAAAATTTGAAGCCAAAGTACTCTTACTTTGTGGTTTTTGTTTTTTGGGGTTTTTTTAATCAGACAGGCTCCATTCCTGGTAATAAGATTAAGTAGTTGAGCCAAGAGTACTTGCAAGCATTTCAATGTCTTTATGCTTTGCAAAGGTAAATACACTGTATTATTTGGTGAAATTTGTACTCTGTTGTGGACTTTACCAAACAGGTTTACATACGTAAAATGTCTTAATGTCATGATATGTCACTCATGGTGAATTTCTGAGAACAAGAAGGCCTGGAAGTAGAGGGATGGAGGACATGTTTCAGTAAACTCAATACTTACGCTCTAGGGAGTACATACATGCAAGACACATAGTTCAGCCTAACTCAAGAACAAAGAATTTCAGAGCCCAGTTTTGGACGTTTAATTAGATAACAGTCAGCATTTCAATTTCTAACTGTTATCAGGTTAAATTAAGTGAATGATTTTAGTTCAAATAAAATGGAAGCACTGCTTTTGTAGGATATATTTTCAATATTTTATATTGCATTTGTTCAAGGCAGAATTTAAATACTATTTGAAAATCACAGGGATGTCTCTGCTCACATTTAAATCTTTTTTTTTCTTTGACAAATGCTGATGGTAGAGCTCAGGAATAAAAGGTCAAGTTACTGTTTTAATTCACACTAAGGATAGCAAAGGAATCTTGTTTTAGCTGTGGTAGTTTCTGATGTGATGATTCATGAGAGACACCAGATCAGAGCAATTTAATTTGGAAGAGCATTACACAGAAACACTACTATTATTTGGTTTTTTTTCCTTGCTTTTTTCCCCTTATTCTCTGTGCATATAATCTATATATCATATTTATCTGCAGAATATATGTTTTCTTTTCTGCATTATTTCCTTAATCCCAAATGATTACTGCATTGCTTGGTGCTTCTGAAAGTGTTAGTCATGTGAAATGACACTGAAATAATTTTGCTTTTCCTGTCAAAGGAAATGAAAGCAAAAAGATTATTACTTTTCCAAGTTACAAAGTAGTATTGTTATTGACAGGAAACAAGCTAAAGCAATAACTCCCAATGACGTGCCAATAAATAATATATAAGTTTATATACATTGGGCCTCATTTTATACCACTTCAAACCTGGAGTAACTTCACTATAGCCAACATATTTATAAATAAGAGAATACTCAGAGCCACTACATGCCTCTGAATTATGTATTAATGGCAAGAAAAATTTTAATTTATTGCATGCAAATCTTCACTGATGGGTGAAAATGAATAATGTTGAAATGCTAGAAAGTGAGTAAATCTTAATCTTACAATAATGAAAGGACATTTCCTGTGCCAGCCTGAACTCATACAGTCAGATCCTCCTCTGTCCCAGGCAGTGTTGAAGCCAGGAAAGTTCTGGCAGCCATGCCAAACAAAGTTTCTCACCAATTCAAGAGATCAATACAGCCTAGAAAAGCATCTAAATATTCTTTCTTACAAGTCTTTCTGAAGCTAGGTAGTTAATGGCACAAACATAATGAGGACAGTATTATGAACAGTAATAGGTTCAGACTGATTGCCTGGCCTGATGAAATCATCCATAGATATGTTACCTCAAATGCTGCTGGGTTCATGTTCAGTCAGGCTCAGGCTTCCACTTCTGGTTTCATGGTAAAAATTTTCCTTCTATTGGGAACGGCGAGAAGAACGACACAGACTCTCTTGGAGTCAAACAGGAGAATTTCTCTCTGGTTTATTATTTCAGATCTTTTATAGACTGATACGTGAAAACACAGAAAGGTAAAACTCTTATTGGTTAGTAAACTAACACATCACCATCGTTGGTCAGTGGGGTACACCACCCCTCGACCTTCTTTTGCAAGAAAACAAGGAACAGACAAACAGCACCTGCAAGGCTGTTTTCTCTCTCTGAGGATTGTTTTAATTCCTCCTTATGATTTCCCAGGCCACTTTCTCAGGTGAGACTGAGAAAGTTATGTGGTCTGCTATTCCACAGGCATTGTACTCCCTGCTTCACAGCTAGCATCCATAGTAAAGCACTTCAATTGTTCCACTATGACCTTAAGGAAAGTATCTGACTCCTCAAATCATGCTGCTATTGATTGTTCTTCCTTGGTCGTTCAGGGTAAGCAGACCGTCTCCAAACCTCACAGCAGGCAGATCTAAGTCTGGTCAACTGCTCTTGCTGCCACAAGAGAAGCAAGACAAGTGCCTCACCCCAGGATGAGTTCTGATGGTGGCCGCTGGAGGAAAAACAGGAAGAGTGCTAGGGCTGAAGTCTGGCAATCCTGAGAACAGGAGGACATGCAAAGCTTGGAAGAAGCCTTGGCATATGTACCAAAGTACCACCAGGTATTCTACATGCCCCAGAGGGGCAGTAAATCTGTGCTAACCTGATAAAATGGCCAACCACAAGTTTAGTTCTTGTTCTGGAGACAAATCAGTGTGTTTAATAGCAAACAATTTTAAAAACAGTAAGTAAGGAAACACTATGTGACATGAACTAGCTTTCATTCAGACCGAATGGACTTGTGAGCTGAACACTAAAGCAATGAACATGGTAATACTCCCTAGTTCTAATTTTGTATTTCTTAAGATGTGTTTACATGCAAAAGGTAGTTTCTATTAAGGTAGGGAATGAACTGAAAAATATAGCTGCTGTTGCTGACTTTCCCCTAAGAATTTCTGTACTTGGGCTGACAGATACATAGAGAAATCCAGAGTTAAAAATAAGAGTAGAGGGAAATCAAATGAAGAAAAATTACTTTTCATTTACTTGACTTTTCAATTTTGATCTTAAATAAGTTACATGTTATGTATTTACTTGAAAGACAAGCCTTTGATTAACTTTCTTGCTTGTAGAGCATGGCAAAGAATGTACCAGCTATTCCACTATGAAACAGAATTATTTCAAGATATTTTAAACTCTTAAATTTGCCAATTTTTCTAAATCAACTAATATGTACCCTGACATTGTCTGAAATGTACCAGTGACCAGTGCATGCTTATTTGTTAAACTAACATATTTTTGCAAGGGGGCAGTCTCACCAGGTTCCAGCTTGAGTTATGTAGTATAAACTTGGGCTTAATGTATCCTTTCAGAGATCCTCCACATTTGCATACATTTAAATGCATTTAGTCAGCTGCTGCCCTGATTGCAGAGAATATGAGTAACATGGAAATGAGCATGCATTCCTGGGAGTCTGCAGCAGTATATGGTGTCCTCTGTTACTTAAATCAACAAGTTCTGTTCATCTTGTCTCTGCCACAGGCTACTTTTAAAACCTGGATTTTGGGCCTTTCTTTCTTCAACACTTTCTTCCTGTTTACATAAACATACATTCACTCTTGGTGTCCCCTCAACAACACCAATTTTTGTGGTGACAGCTATAAGAGGAAATGCATCCTGGCAGACAGGATGTTCAAATGTTGATTTTCTTCTTTGTAATCAGTAATTTCCCTAAGTTCCAGGTTAACTGATGTGTTCTGCTCATTAAAAGTTGTTCTATTTAGAAATGGATTTATTACTATTAACTCACATAAGATAAAATTTTCCAAGACACATAGTGTGGATTTCATCAGATCAGCACTTCCAATTCCTCACAACATGTGCAGGACTCCACTTCTTGAATCCAATTAAGTGAATAAATATCTGGGAAGGGGAAAAAAATGCATTGCCTTTAACATGAAACAGATGACAGAATAGGCACAGATAGATATTGAATTTCCTCCTCTCAGATGTTGCAAGTATGAACTTGCAAAAATCCATGTGGAAAACTATATTTGTTGTGCATATAAATTTCACGTTATACATGTAAAGAGTAAAAAAAGGTTTAACTAGATTTTGATAGCTTTCTATGGGCAAGGTTGGAGTATCACTATCTACCTGTTAGTCAGGCATTGATCTTTACCTAACAGAGACAGAGTTTTATGTGACTGTTTAGGGTCCAGCACTATGATACCACATAGTAAATAAAGAGGAAAATTTGTTTTTAGAATACGGATCAAATCTTGGATCATGCTGTAAGCTATGTTTAATTTATTACTAAGTAGCTCAAACCAGTTTTTTACATGGAAATCTCATATGCCATGAACCATTTGGCACACTTACCTGAGGGGAAATACAGGATTTTAAAGAACCATAGGTAGGACTGTGATAAAATTTCAGGATCAATAGTAGTGCCCAAGCAGGGATGTGAAACTGATGAGATCCTGTGGTATGTTAATCTAACCTTCCAGGAAAGTTTTTCCCCCTGCCACATATTTTAAGACATAAATAACCTAAGAACATATTGTGGCTGCCAGCTCTTGTGATATTATTGCAGCTCACAAAATTTGGTCTTTTTTTTTGTGGAGCACAGGGTCCTTGAAAGGATTCAAGAGATTTTCAGTTCATATCTCAGGAAAAAGAAATTTAAACAACAAACAAATGAATGAACAAACAAACAAATAACCACCCAGATATGTGTGGCTGTGGAGATTCCCTGCTGTAATGATAAATTTGCAAATGCAGTGGCATTTCACAGTCTTGGAAAGACTGAATGCAAAGGGTGGGGTAATGGCATTGGTAGAGGCAAAACTTTAAGCTAAGAAACATGAGACAAATTCAAAACTATTTCTGACTCTTAGACAAATCTCTTTTTCAGCAAAATCACTTTTGCTGGCTTGAGTTGTGGACTTCTGAGAAGTAGGAACTGACGACTTCTGGAGTTTGCTTTTTGTTTTCATTTTTAAATGGAATGAGCTGGTGGGACCCCCCCCGAGTCTTGGCCTGGGCTGGTGCCCCCGTCCCTCCCGGGCCAGTCCGGGCCTGGCACACGGGGACAACGGGACTCCGCGGGCAGCCCGAGCGCCGTACAGGGTCTGAGGGGATGAGAATAGAGAATGGATGGGTTTGGTCATAATCCCTCCTCCCTGTCCCCTAGAACCACTCCTACTTCTTGTACAGAACAGTCTTTTGTGCCTGAGTTTTGGTTTTCCTTCTGTTTGATTTTTTTTCAAAGCCCGAGGATACAGAACACACTTGCCTTTCAGAACAAGAGAAGAAAATCCCCCTTGTGGGTTTTGCCAGCTCCCCTGACCTTTAGGGCTGCTCATTCAGGCTCAGAGCCACCCCAGGCGAGTGGCTTCAGAGACAAACGAGCTCCACAGAAACACCCAGACAGAAATTTCCTCCCAACTAATTTAGCCAGTGGGTCCCTGCTCACACCCAGAGCTGCATAGCAGCCCAGCACCTGCCCTCTGTGCTCACTGCTGGCTGTGCCTAATAATCCCAGGGAAAACCAGATAACCTCATTAACTGTCCTTCAGCTTTTTCCCCAGGCAGGGTTTGTTATCCCAGTTTTCATAATTTAAGAGAAACAGGCTTCTCCAAGGGATCTTGCAGGGCAACAAGCAATAAGTGAGGTGAGGCTGTGAATATACAGCTGAAGGAGAGGCTTTTCTTTCTTGGAGATTTTTCTGTCTTTCTAGCTGAATTTGCTAGACCAGCTCCCATCACCTTAGTGACCAGTAGATTTATTAGTAGCCTTGTCTGGGTGGCTGACAAGAATCCTTCCCAATGGGCGCTTCTCCCTCTGTAATTCAGAATATTCCTCTAATGCTTCCTCTCAGCCACAGGTACACACTGCCACCACCAGATCAAACAGATCCGTATAACAAATTTGGGGGGGCTTAGCTAGACCAAAACTGTCAGGTTCATCTGTTTTTTAACAAATGACAGTTTTTAGGATGCTGCACTCTGCTGCTTGAAAACTTTTAACTAGAGCTGATTGGGATTTTTCTGTCAGATTATTTTTTGAGCAAAAGTACTGATAGTTCATAGAAAGTTCTGATTTTACTGTTCCCTGAGTTTCTGCTGGGAAACAATTTAGATAGATTTTTGTTTACTTGCTTTTATTGTTGTTTTGTTAAGAATTGGAATTTTCATTTTTTTAATATAGTACAGCCTATTTGAAATTAAGTTTCATAGTAAATGTAACTGTTTTCTTTTGCCAGAGTAAAGTGTTGTAAAAATTTACTATCACCTCTGTTTGTGGCCAGTCTCTACTGTGGGAAATGTCTCTTCTAACACACCCTGGCTTTTCATCTGGTCAGGCTGGAACAGTGCAGCACCAAACATGCAGTTCAGTCAGGAGGTCTTGCCATAGTGCAGAAAATAATCATGAGATCTCTAAGAAACATCTGTTGATGCTTTTGATCAGTCTTTTACTGTTACCTAGAAGTCCATATCTGGAGCTATCTTAAATATTTGGATTCTGGGTATCAGAAAACTATGAATTTCCTATACTTATCATGATTACTTACTGGCTTTACAATTTACAGGAAGCAGAGTGTCTGTTCATGATCTAAGTTCAGGTGTGCCAATTATTTGTGTACTTTAGCTGGCAGTTTGGGTTCTATGAGAAACATGGTTGCAGATGTGCTAAAATCACTCAGTTAAGCTATGACATACCCTGAAACAAAAAGGGTTCTTGCTTTTTCCAGGATACAATTAGCATGGATCAGTAAAGAAAGCAGTAGTGTCTTGGAGCTTGCTGTCATTTTCTAGGTTACTCTGGCATGAATGTCAGATATATGGCAGAATGAAAGCAGGGCAATTCATTAAAGGAATTCTGCTCTAGTTGCTAAAAACAGAATGCTCAAAACCTTTTGCTCATATGGAGCTATGAAAATGTGGAAGAAAATTAGACTTAGCTGCCTCCAAAGAAGCAAAATTGTACCATAATGTTATCCAAACCATTTATGGTAGCAAATTAAATACTGTTGGTTTTCAGCCTTCAACTGTAGTTTTGATGGTAAGTCTTGATAGAATGAAAGAATTCTGTATTGCAAAAAACATACTAGAACTTCATTCATCTCTGAAAACAATTAAAGGTTTGTTTGAAATCGGGATTTTTTTCAAGCCACACAAAGAAGAAAATATTTCTCACAGCTGTTAGCTGCTGTGCAGCTGAAGGCAGAAGAATCTATCATTCCTTGATTATTTTCCAGAAAGCAAGGAGATTGCTGTAGGAATATTTAAAAATAAGTTACAGTGAAATTGTTTGAACTTTTGAGAACATATCATTATTCCCTGCTCACAGCAATAACTATAACAAGAGTAAAATCTACAATATCAACATAGATTTTACTTTATTAGTTAGCAAGTTCACATTCTTCGTAATGTAGCAATACCTGATAAAAATTGACATTTTCTTTTAAAGGCCACAGCATTAACATTTTGATCCTTTTCTTCAGAATTATGGGGGATATAACATTGTGTCAGCCCCAAACAGCTGGGAATGCTGAATATAATCTTTACAATTATACTGTTCAGGCTAACCCAGAAGGAATCTTTTTTCAGCAATTAACAAATCCTTTGTATGTTAGAAATGGACACCTAGACAAAAAGTTTAAATTCTTTAAGGCTGGGAATGATGAATACAACCACTTTTCAGTTACTGAATATTGTATCTATTTCACAATACACTAAAAGACATTTATGACAGAGTTTTAAAATAGCAACTCTTTTTGTACAGGCAGAAATGAATGACATAAAGCATTCACTGATGGATAAGCTACAACAAAGAATGGATGACAAATCATTTAGTCATAAATATGACTCTTATCTGAAAGCACACCTTGGTGAAGCAAAACAAACAGCAATGTCATTCAGTGTTGTGTGCTTTAGTTTTCAGATACCTAAGTTTGTGTCACTTCTGCAAACAAAAATATTTCAGCCTGATTCAGATACTTCACAAATATAAAAAAAATTAATTGCAAAAAAAAGAAGTGAGAGTTTTTCTGGAGTTCTAAGTCCTTTCTAATGAGGTAGAATTTGACCAAAAAGTTCTGAATGTGAGCTGCATAATATTGCTCTTGGAGATCAGCAGACTGAGTAGTAATTAAGCAGATACTTAATAAATCAGGTAAAGGGATGATCTAATATTTCGCTTTGAAGTCCTAGTTTTTTCAGTCTTTAGTTTTAGAAAATCAATGTCCTATCTTGCCTCCCAACAAACAGCTCCAAAAAAAATGCTTTCTATGTTTACACAGGACACCTCAAGAGTTTGGCAGAAATGTGCCAATTATTGCTTCTGCTGAGGCTGAAACCACAGCTGAAGTCAGTTCCAGTTTGACAGCCTGGTGTATAACCATGAGGTCATCTGCCCTCCAGAGCCAGTGGAGCTTGAAAATTCATCTTCCTAATCTTCTGCAGATAGTAAGGCTGCTAACTGGCTACAGTGTTTTTCAGTTCCTCTTCAGCAAACACTTCACACGATGGTGTCTGATATGCCAGGTATTTGAGTGCCCTCAGTCTCCCGTGTTTGGCAGCATCCTGAGTCTGTGCTACAGACATACTGGGATCTGGTCATGTACCTTGCCCCATTCTTAGTTTCTGTTGGAAGGCAAGCAGCTTGTTCCCAAATCTTCCCACAGTCCTGGTCCAGGTAGCTGGGAGCCTCCATTGCACTGCACTAGCTCTGCACTGCTGACCTGACACAGGACAGTTTCTGGTTTCTGCTGCTAATATTTACTACCTTAATCGTACAAAGTTAGTACAAAACCTGTGCTCTGACCCTAGATATTATCATTAGTTTCAAATGCTAATGTATTTTTTCTGCATTTAGACTTTTGTATTTAAATCTCTGGCTTAATCAACTTGAGGAGAAAGCTACAATTTCAAAGGCAAGCATTCCAGTGGTAGGAAATGTCAGATTTAGTGCTGTCTGTACAGCATTAATCTACAGCTTTGTGCATTCTGATACAGCCTTCAATTATATAATCATTTGCTTCATGCAGTGCCCTAAATGAACAGTGAAAAGAAAGGAAGAACTGCAGATAGGCTTGTTAACTTGGTACTCAGGAGGTATGAGACTAAGAATCATTGCATGTTATTGTATAAACTCTGTATTAATTCATTCAAAAGGCCAAGTCTGGGCGGCAGGGGCCATCTTCATTTGATGTTTCCTAACTTTTCCTAACTTTTACATCATTTGTCTTGCTCAAGAGTTGTTTGGTTTTTGTTTGGTTGTGGTTTGAGGGGCTTTTTGGATGGGTGTTGGGATGTAATTTAAGTCTTTATTATACTTATTATAGCAGCATGCAGGAGGTTCATTGCCCTGGGCAGTATGCAAATCAGGTTTGCAGCCATCAGTTACTTTTATCTATTATAGACAGTAAGACAGGCCTATGAAGTTAATACTCTCTTCAATTTAGTTGCCCTTTCCTTTTTTGTCTCTATGTGTCTTCCCTTACAGCTTTATCACCTATTTTCCTTATTTTTCATTTTAACCAGATGTTTACTTGTGACACCAAGTCCCAGAGTTTCTTTGTAGCCAGAACTACATTTATCATTTTTGTTGATCTTTGCTATCTCCCTTAGGACTGATACACACATTTTTTTAAGCTAAACTACCTGCTTTAGGTTCCTCCCCAGTGAAATTTATGATTGTAACAGTTGAATTGCCTGCCTGTCTCCATTTTAATAATTATGTAAGTGGTTGATTTGGGATTTGTTTATTTTTTTCCTACAAATTTCAGATCTTTATTTATGTTTATGCTTTCTCTATTCTGCTTTACTATAGCTAGCTAAAAGTGATCATGGAATATAAAGTCTGGACTTCAGTATTCAGCATATTCCTGCTCCTTTGGAGACTAAGTGGAAACCTCATTGATATCTGCAGCATCCTCACAAGAGGAAGCAGAGGGACAAGCACTGATATCTTCTCTCTAGTGGCAGGACACAAATAACAGACTGAAGCTCTGTCAGCTCACCCAGAGGCTCCCCAGGGAAGTGGTTACAGCACCAAGCCTGACAGAGTTCAAGAAGAATTTGGAGAATTCTCTCAGGCACATGGTGTAGTTCCTGGGGATCTGTGCAGAGCCAGGAGTTGGATTTTAATGATCCTTGTAGGTCCTTTCCAGCTCAGGATGTTCTATAATTCTTCCAAATACGTGCCAATACTTTAGCTGCACCTGTCGCATGCCACAGTTTTAGAGTTCATTGTCCTGCCTTTTTCCTTCTGAAAACTTAAGGTTAAGAGGATATGTCTTGCAAAGGCTCTGGCTCACAAGATCACGATAGTTTCAGGCAATAGAATGGGATTGATCTTCTGGCAATAGATGGGCATTGATTTTACATTTGGGCATACATTCTACATTTGGGAGAGGTAGAGAGATTACTGGATCTGTATCCAGTGTCCAGGTTAATTGTTACTAAAGGGATGACTTGGCAAGGGGAGTGTCTCATGGCACTTTTTTTTGTATTTGCTCCATTGTCTGCTGGTAGTCTCAGGTCTCCTGGTGCTCGAAAAGGAGGGGTGGGTTGCCTGCACTTAACTTGCTGCCACGTGGTTAGCTTGCACTTGCACTGAACTGCCTCCTGTGGTTTGTAGAGGAAGCATGAAATGAGGAAAGCTGTCTCTGCATTTGTGCACCACTGGTCCTACTGAACTTTTAGTGAGCTTGACTATTTCCAAAATTGGAATTCAGAGAATTGTATTGTATACCATATTCATACTGTGAGATTAGCAGTTATTTAAAGACTGGAAAGGATGTGCTGGGTACTATTTAGTATGAACCACTGAGCATGGCAAACTGTACAGTAAATCCTTTACAAACAGTCATTAAAATAGCAATCCTATTACCTCATCCTCCTGGGTGCAGCAGTCCCAGCACTCTGCAGGGCTCTCTCATTCCTGCTTTGCAGGGACAGCAGCAGGAATGAGCCAAGGGTCATTCCTTGTGTGTGAAGGAGGAAGCAAACATATTAAAATAGCTGGACTCAGGACTTCCATTGTTTATGTCAGTGAATCAAGAACATCAAACAAGCCATGGGCTGCCTACATGAACCCATGCTCCTAAAGCACATTCCCTGGCACCTTCTGCTGTAGCAAGGTTTATTACATCACTAACTTTGTCTCTTTTATATCACATTTGATATGTTCAAGTTGACACTGGGAATTTAGCAATCACTTGAATCTAAATGGTGGACTGAAGTTCATTTGTCCTAGGCTTTTTTCCCTGTCGAGACAGAAGACATTCAAGTATGAGTAGGCTCATTATTTTGCAGTAGAAACCATTTCCCTGAGGATTTTCAGTGTCAAGATTTAATCCCCATTGGCACTCTATGAGATAATAGAAACCTCTTACATGACTGCATGATATACTCAAAAACCACTGACACCAGCGTAGTCTCCAATCAACAGGGGTTTATCTTCACTTTTCTTGCCAGTGATAATGGGGTCCCTGCAGTTAAAAAACATCATTCAACAAATGAGAATACTTCCCCGCACATTATCTTACTCATTATAATTTCCAATTCTAACAAACAAGATAATACTGTTCATTGAGAATAACAAAAAGGAAAAAGCAGTGATGGAAAGTGTCTCCTAGTGAATTCAAGTTGCCTAGCTTGGATTCCATGTGAAAAATGTTGCTACGTTAACCTACACAGATAACATATTGGCTCCAGTATTTTCTTAATATCAGTAAAAAACTAATTCTGCACAAGCTCAATATGGCTGTTTATCTTCCTATTTTGAAGTTTTATTAATAGTTGTAAAAGATGTTTTAAGCTCTGAAGCATCCTTAAAGCTTTACTCTGCAATTTTCCTTGCAAATGTCTTTTATTTTTGATGCAACATCATTCAGACTGAAGCGTGGTAAAATGTAATGGTGAGCAAAACTCAACATCATAGAAGCAGGGGATTTGAGAAATAGGGCTGAAGGTGACTTCTTGCAAGGTGTGAGGTGAGAAGCCCTAAACCATCAAATTGCTCAATTTCTACTGTGAAAGCCATGACAAAAGATATTTTTGGACTCAATGATCCTTATGGGTCCCTTCAAAGTTCATATAGTCTATATTCAGTGATTTTTAAAATCTTAACAATTATTTGCCATCACTTCTTTGACTCTTGTTTCCATTGTTGTATTGATTGTTCATAACAAAATCTCTTGGAGATACAAGGGTGTCAGGCTCTTTTCACTCTATCCTGTACAGCCTCATGTGCTTTTGGTTAATGTTGGGCAATATTAAGAACATCTTCTCCATAAATTTCCCTGGTACACAAGTTTTAAAGAGCACTAAACAGCTTAAGGGAGCATCTTATTGTATTTTAGGCTGATGGACACTGCTAGAATGATCAGATTCCCGGGTCTTAAGGATATATCCCCTCAGTAGAAATGAAATATCTCACTGTTTGATAGTGATCTCTAACACCAGGGTAAGGTAGAAATAGACCGAAACACAATCTTCATCTAAGGGAACCCTAAACCTACAGTGTGAAGCTTTCTTTGGGAAGGTAGAACTGCATATTTATTTCTTTTTCTCATAGCCTTCCCTAATATTCTGGTTTTGATCCCTTTTGATCTGACCCTTCAGAAAGGATAGGCAAAAAGAGACATATTTTGGAGGAAAGATTTAAATACAAGGCAAACTTCTCCCAGGAAAGGGTGTAAGCTTGTATAAACTTGTTCCAAAACAAAAAATAAATAAATAAATAAAAATATAAAATAAAATTGAAAAATAAAATAAGATCAAAAGCAACAAAAGTTGAAAATGTATTACCTTAAAAATCAAAATGAATATGAAGAGCAAATTCTCAGACATTTAATTTCTTTGAAGGTATGCACAGAGCTAGTAGACTCCACTCAGTACTTTGCCCTCAGGTGTGAATGTCCAAAGCAATCTTTCAAAAAGCTCCTTTGCAAAGATTGCTTCTGCTGTGGCTGTGAACAGTTAACTTCAGGAAGTCGAGGAGCAAGAGGTCTCAAGATTTCCCTGTGGCCTTGTTATGGATGAAAGGATGTGAAGGGAAGTTAATCTGGCATTAAATGACCTGGAAAAGCAACATCAGCTGGAGCCCTTCAGGTGCAGAACTCATGCTGCAGAAGGGACATGCACCATAAAACTCCATTCCCAAATGGAGTCCCTAAAGGGCTCTTCCTAATAATAACCTATACATCCCATGCCATTACAATGGAATGGGGCTTAGCCCTGCCCTAGTATGTTGAAAAGACATCCCTGGATTACTTTGCCTAGAAAAAAGAAGAGGTGCATTTTGAATGTCATTCAGAAATGACTGCAGAGCCGAGACATGGAGGAGCACCATAAAACACATAGGGGATGGGACTGCTTTCCCACACACTGTCTCTGTGGGCCACTGTTTGCTGGTACCTGATACATTCTACATTCTCTATATTCATCCAACCCTTTGAGGTTGGAAATTCTTGAGTTTTCATCTTAGGAAAATGGCGATACTCACACATGCCTTCTAAATATAGAGTTGCAATGTGTTCAGAGATGATTCTGTGCAGAAATAAAATCCTTTCAATCAGCCCATGCTTGCATCAGTTCTGAGAGGGTTCTTAGTCTCTGAATCAGACAGTGGTCAGAATAGCAGTACTGTTTCCCAAGGCTGGGGACGAATTTCTGATTCAAGATCCTCAGGTTTGGCATCTTGGAGGACAATCTGGATATGGGGATTTATGTTCCGTCTCATAACCCAGCCTCTTTGATGTAAACAGTTCATGTTCACACTTCTCCCAGCTCAACTCTAAAAGGATTTCTCAACTGTTAAAGTAGTCTGATTATTAGTTTTTTAGGTCTGCTTAGGGAACTGAATTTCTCTTTTCCTTAGGAACCCTCAACATTTTAGATGCCAACTGAATAAAGTCATTTTCTACTAAAACTGAAAATTTATCCTGTTACTGACTGTGCCACAAGTTGAATAACTGCAAAAAAATATAATCATATAATCACATACTATGTAACTGGTTTCTGGAGATCACGCAGCTCGACTCCCCACTCAAAAAGCAGCTAATTTTAAATTAAGATTCACCTTCAGAGTTAAATTAGACCCTTGTCTAATTAAACCTTAAATAACTCAAGATTTCTTGAGTACTTCACACAGCCTCTCTGAACAACTTGTTGCAGTGTTTGACTACCAATAGTGTGATATTCTTCTTAACAGATAATTTGACAGTTTCTATGCTACAATTGGATCTGCTACCTCTTTCTTTTATTCAACTTTTCTTTTTCTTTTACTCCACTTTCTTTAAACATCAACATTAGGTAGATGAAGGTAGTTCAAGACAGTTCCAGATAATTAGATATATCCATTTCAGACTACACAAACTCTTTTTTGTCTGCCATTCCTCATTCATCTTGTTCTCCACTCCCCTCAGCCTTTTGGTGTCCTTCCATTGTACTTGCTTCAAAATATGAGGATCTTTCCTGCCAGGGTACCCAAAAATGGATGGAGTACTTCAGCACTATGTTCAGGCTGCTGAACACAGCAGAGTGTTTTTTGCTTCACCCTGCAATCCCAATAGTTCACTTTGAGGTGCAGTTACCTTTGTCACGGCAGAGCCACACTCCTGTTTCATATCCAGATTATGCTGCTGAGCATTAGGACTCCAAGGC